>NC_136261.1:447603759-447750755 GCF_964187855.1 Myxine glutinosa | reverse complement strand
GGGGGTTAAGGTGTTTTTTTGTTTTTTTTACTTCTCGATCGTTTACAAGATAATATTTCACATAATGCGTGTCAACATTGCTCCCCGCCCCCCCCCCCCCACCCCCTTCCCAAGCCCTCACCCTCCCACAGATCTCCCGATCCCGATGTCCCTGCTCTCCATCTAGTCTCCCGCTACCTTTATCATATGCTTTATGTGTCAGTTTGTTTTTTGTGAGCTATGTTAGCTCTTACACGAGCCTCGACCTTGTATACAAAAAAACCCCAAAAAAAACACAGAAGTGGAAAGAAGACGGGAATAGAACAAGACTGACCGACGGACAGACTGACGGACAGACTGACTGACGGACAGACTGACTGACTGACGGACAGACTGACTGACTGACGGACAGACTGACTGACGGACAGACTGACTGACGGACAGACTGACTGACGGACAGACGGACGGGCAGACTGACTGACGGGCAGACTGACTGACGGACAGACTGACTGACTGATGGACAGACTGAATGACTGGGGGGCAGACTGACTGGCAGACTGACTGACGGACAGACTGACTGAGACGGGCAGACAGACTGACTGACGGATGGACAGACTGACAGGCGGACAGACTGACTGATGGATGGACTGACTGACTGACGGATGGACTGACTGACGGATGGACGGGCAGACTGACGGATGGACAGACTGACTGACGGACAGACTGACGGACAGACTGACGGACGGACAGACTGACGGATGGACAGACTGACTGACAGACTGACTGACGGGCCGACTGACGGACAGACTGACTGACGTACTGCCTGACAGACACTGACTTATGGACAGACAGACTGACGGATGGACAGACAGACAGACGGACAGACTGACGGATGGACAGAATGACTGGCGGATGGACAGACTGACTGACGGACAGACTGACTGACGGACAGACTGACTGACGGACAGACTGACTGATGGACAGACTGACTGACGGACAGACTGACTGACGGACAGACTGACTGATGGACAGACTGACTGACGGACAGACTGACTGACTGACAGACTGATGGATGGGCAGAATGACCGACGGGTGGACAGACTGACTGACAGGTGGACAGACTGACTGACAGGTGGACAGACTGACTGACTGATGGACAGACTGACGGATGGGCCGACAGATTGACTGACAGACAGACTGACGGACAGACACACTGACTGACCGACTGACTGATGGGCAGACTGACTGACTGACGGACAGAATGACTGATGGATGGCCAGACTGACTGACTGATGGACAGGCTGATGGATGGGCAGAATGACTGATGGGTGGACAGACTGACTGATGGACAGACTGACTGACGGATGGACAGACTGACTGATGGACGGACGGATGGGCAGACTGACAGACTGACTGATGGACAGACTGACTGAGGGACAGACTGACTGATGGACAGACTGACTGATGGACAGACTGACTGATGGACAGACTGACTGATGGATGGGCAGACTGATTGACTGATGGATGGGCAGACTGATGGACAGACTGGCAGACGGATGGGCAGACTGACTGATGGACAGTGACTGATGCATGGACAGACAGACTGATGGATGGACAGACTGATGGATGGACTGATGGATGGACAGACTGATGGATGGACAGACTGACTGACTGACTGATGAAGCACTATCACATGAGCTCCCCTGAACTTCGTTTCAGGGGAGATAAAAAGAATTTGAACAAGTGGAGAAATCTTCCCACTGGCGTCGAAGCAAAACCAGCACACCATCTCCATTTTGGATTACCACCCCGACACGTCTCCCGTATCTCATGCCTATGATTGACGGCAAAGCCACCAAGTGGTTAAATGATATATCCCAGAAAGCAGAGTTGGACTCGGCGACTAAGGTTTGGTCACAATGTTTATCCAATTGAAGACCTCCTCTCTTCCATTGGATTTTGCATGATTTTACGCACATGAGGTTGATCACGTGTGTGACATGAAACGCGATCTCTGAGGTACGATAAAGCTGTTTGGGCAACACAATAGGTGGAATGACTGGGTAAAGCTCCGACAAGATCCAAGCGAGGAAAGACAAGGAGTTTGCGTAAGATGATGTATGGTATGGGGTGAACACTACCGGCCCCTACCATCATGTATGGTACAGGGTGAACACTACCAGCCCCTACAATCATGTGTGGTACAGGGTGAACACGACCGGCCGCTACCATCATGTGTGGTACAGGGTGAACACTACCGGCCCCTACCATCATGTGTGGTACAGGGTGAACACAACCGGCCTCTACCATCATGTATGGTACAGGGTGAACACTACCAGCCGCTCCCATTATGTATGGTACAGGGTGAACACTACCGGCCTCGACCATCATGTATGGTACAGGATGAACACTACCAGCCCCTACGATCATGCATGGTTGTAGGGTGAACATTACCAACCCCTACCATGCATGATATATGGTTATAGGGTGAACACTACTGGCCCACTACCATAGTGTAGCATTTGAGCTCAACATGAATGGAAATCAAAGTCAGGATTGCAATGTCCAGGGTGAACACTCATTTGTAAACACAAAGGACCGGATGATTAAACGGCCCATTTAACCCCAAAAGGAGGTGAAATCACCAAATCAAATACAATTGTTTATCCACGACGTTGTTGAAAAGAACCTTAGGTGGAATAATGTGCATACCTGCACACAACTACACAGGTTAAACAAATACCTTTATAATAAGCACTTACGAGTGTAACCCGTGCACCCCGCCCTCCACTTGTGCCGACAATGTCCTCTTTTCAAACTTCAGCTCTCCGGAATACATCATGGCCCTGGCGAGAAAGAGAAATGACCAACAATCAATCCACAACCGATGGAATATATTCACTCATTCAATCACTACATTCCCACCACCAACGCCTTGAACTCAGACTTTCAAAAATCATCAGGGACGCCTCTTCGGGGTGGTTGTACCCCCCAAAGCAGGTGGGGGCCAAATCTTCCCCATTGTTCCCTGCTGCCCGGATTCGTCAGGGCAGTGTGGTCACGGTCGGAGTGCCCTTTCCCTCCTGTCTCTGTCTCTCTATCTCCATCGTGGCCTGACTTTGTGAAGATGGGAGTACACCATCTTGGATGTGGGGGATCTCTGGGTCGCTCCTGGGAGATCGATCGGCTGTGTCCGTGCCGCGGGCTTGTTCAAGATAACTGTCCGGGGCTAAACAACAACAACAACAACAACAACAACTCGGCCTTTCAAGCACCAGTCCATTCCTAGATTATCTGTGACGGTTTGCCGATTGGTCTATGTTCAATGAGCACACAGTCACGAAGATTAGATCTCCCAAGCAGAACCACCAGCAGGTAACCGCGGAACAAGCCATGGCATCATAAAAATCAGGGGTTGTGGAGCGTAAGGGGGGGGGGGGGGGAGGGGGTGGGGAGATCAATCTTTGGGTTTAATAATTTTTTTAAATGTCCAGAGCCTGACGATGGTGAAAAAATGAGGGAAAAAGGTGTGCAAGGGCCAAAGATTGAAGAAGAGCAATTAATGGAGGAGGAGGAGGAGAGCGAAGGCCAGAGCTTGTAAAGGGGGAATGACGAGAAGAGGAGGAGTGAAGGCCAGAACCTTGAAATGGCGAATGAATGATGGAAAAGGGGAGCAAAGGTCAGAGCTTCTAAAGAGGGAATGACGGGAAGAGGAGGGGGAGTGAAGGACAGAACCTTGAAATGGAGAATGAATGATGGAAAAGGGGAGCGAAGGCCAGAGCTTCTAAAGAGGGAATGACGGGAAGAGGAGGGGGAGTGAAGGACAGAGGTTCTAAAGGGGGAATGATGAGAAGAGGAGGAGGAGTGAAGGCCAGAGCCTTGAAATGGAGAGTGAATGATGGAAAAGGGGAGCGAAGGTCAGAGCTTCTAAAGAGGGAATGACGGGAAGAGGAGGGGGAGTGAAGGACAGAACCTTGAAATGGAGAATGAATGATGGAAAAGGGGAGCGAAGGCCAGAGCTTGTAAAGAGGGAATGAAGGGAAGAGGAGGGAGAGTGAAGGCCAGAGCCTTGAAATGGAGAATGAATGATGGAAAAGGGGAGCGAAGGCCAGAGATTGTAAAGAGGGAATGATGGGAAGAGGAGAGGGAGTGAAGGCCAGACAGAGTATGAAGAAGACAAGTGAATAGAGTAGACTAAGCAAAGCAAAGGCCACAATCCGAAGAATGGACAATGAAGGAGGATAAAAGATGAGCAAGGGCCGGAGTTTCAGGACAGAGAAGAAATTAGTGCAGTGTCGATTGACAGCACAGGGCTTGGAAAGGGAATAACCTGAGGATGGAGAGGGAGCGAGCTCCGATATCCTGGCATCCATGTCGAATTCCAGCTGAGAGGTAAGGCATGAACTTGTGGATGGAACCCTTATCCTGTACAGCACCAGACACGCCTTGAGCAACCTTCAGCTTGTCTTTATCACTGAGCGATGAAGGAAGGGTGTCGTGGAGGTGAAGAAAGGGGGCACAAGAATTAACGAGTTTGGAAGGAAAATAAATCGCCCAGGAGTGTCCAAATAAGAAAGGAAGTATGAAATAAATAAACAAGCTTGAAGAGATGACACAGAGCGAGCCTGTGGAAAGCAGCTCACCTGAAGTATCGACCTTGGCTGGACAGGTGCTGCTGCATGGCATCCAGTGAGCCCATACCGCGGTACTTCTTGAGTCGCACGCCATCCGAGAAAAAATACTCGCCTGGTGCCTCAGTAGTAGCAGCCAACAGGGATCCCATCATTACTGTTTGAAAAAGGGTAGTTTGTAAATAAGGGCCTATGAACCCAAGAAGATTAAGGTACCACAAAAATGAAAGGGGGTTTTTATACACCAAAGATGGAGAGAAACAACATGTTTCCCATGTACCAACGTCCGACCGCAAAGAACATCTGTGCACCAAGCAGCCCACCGCCTACCCCAATCCCTCCCCCCCCCCCCCCCCCGCAACCTCCACCAAAATGGTCCTACCCACTCACCTGTAGATGCACCAAGTGCCAAGGCCTTGGTGATGTGCCCAATCGTTTGGATACCACCGTCGGCCATAACTGGGACACCAAAACGTCGTGCATACTCCGCAACCTTGTACACCGCTGTTCCTTGTGGTCTCCCTACAGCCATCACTGCATACGGACACCTATTACGACGCCATCCAACCATTACGCCACAAAACAAAAACAGGCTTGTATCATACATTACTTTAAGGCCCTAGATATGACAATCCCCATTGGGATCGAACCAATAACACCACCTCACCTTCCTGAGTGATACAGATGGAACCGCTGCCCATTCCCACACGAAGACCATCGACCCCGGCATCAATCAGGTTCTTGGCTTGCGCTGCGGTCACCACTGGGTAGAAACACCAATGCGGATCAGGACCGACATCCCATTTAGCAATGAACAAAACGCAAATGCAGTTCATGATCACGGCTCACAAAGTTCACGTTTGTGAAGCTGTGATTCGAGTCGAACACAAAAAAATAAACAAGAAAGAGCAATCAGAGATTGCAAACCCCCACCAGGACGTGTTTTCGGTGTTTTTTTAAGGCTTTAATAGTAAAACAAATTCGTGACCGACGACTCATCTTTTTTTCTCCACCAATTTATCCCCAGATGATCCTCAATAAATTTCGTCGTGATCGGATGAAGTTTTGTACTTGTCGAATTATGACGTCATAATGGAGGCACCTATGACATCATCATTAACATATTTTATTCCCCATGGAGATTTCTTTACAATGAGCCATGTCTCAATTTTTTCTAGGCAGCGCTTTCAGAGATAGTCGCAAAAATTTTCGGTTTTTCCAAGATGGCACCCGTAGCACGTGACCTATGATGTCATAATTATAATTTTTAAATTCTACAGGTGGAGGTGTACCTATGGTGAAAAATTCCTGTCAATCGGACCAACGGTTGCAGAGAAAATCATATTTATCCTGTGCGGACAAACAAACAGACAAACAAACAAACAATATAATCAAATACAGTGGCGCAGTCTCATTTGTACAAACAGTACCCGATCCCAGAGCAAACGAGGAAGGGACAACAGGCAGTAAAGGTTAAACCACCGTACCATTTCCTCCGATGACCTGCAAGCTCGACCAGTGCTGCTTGATGTGCTGGATCATGGCGATCTGGAACCTCGAGTTGCCTTGAGATGAGTCCTGGCGTGCGATGCAAAAATACATCACCATTTCCAGTTCCGTGACATCCATAAGCGGCATGAGTAACACTCGCACATACTGACCGAGGAAAGTCATGAATGCAATGTTAAAAAAGAAATGAAAAACGTGGATGATTTATCATCATCAAGGTTTATCATCACGGATTCATCATTACATTTTGACAATACAGAATTGATTCCAGACAACTTTATCCCTTTGTGTTCCTAATCGGTAGAATGCAACTATAAAATCCAAGACATCGACATTGAGGATAGTGGGATCTATGGTAAAACGGTAAAGGTAAGTGATGGTCCTACCAGTACAATAACATCTGCACCGGCCTGCACCAGGAGGTCGAGGCGATGGTAGTCTGCACCGTAGGTTCTGATCGTTGCGCCGCAAAGCAGTTGCTTGCTGGCATCCTTCGAGGCGAGTGGAAAGTCACGGTTTTTCTTCAGGTCTGTACGAGCAATGATCGCAACGAGCTCGTTGGCCTCGTTTACGATCGGTAACTTTCCTGAAAACGGGAAAAAAATTCTGTTGATTTGTGGGCTAAACCGGGGGCAACAACGTGGCCAAAACGGAAACCGTTTAACAAGCCCGGAACCGTTTAACGTGCCCGGAACCGTTTAACGTGCCCGGAACCGTTTAACGTGCCCGGAACCGTTTAACGTGCCGGGAACCGTTTAACGTGCCGGGAACCGTTTAACGTGCCGGGAACCGTTTAACGTGCCCGAAACAGTTTAACGTGCCCGAAACAGTATAACGTGCCCGAAACAGTTTAACGTGCCCGAAACAGTTTAACGTGCCCGAAACAGTTTAACGTGCCCGAAACAGTTTAACGTGCCCGAAACAGTTTAACGTGCCCGAAACAGTTTAACGTGCCCGAAACAGTTTAACGTGCCCGAAACAGTTTAACGTGCCCGAAACAGTTTAACGTGCCCGAAACAGTTTAACGTGCCCGAAACAGTTTAACGTGCCCGAAACAGTTTAACGTGCCCGAAACAGTTTAACGTGCCCGAAACAGTTTAACGTGCCCGAAACAGTTTAACGTGCCCGAAACAGTTTAACGTGCCCGAAACAGTATAACGTGCCCGAAACAGTTTAACGTGCCCGAAACAGTTTAACGTGCCCGAAACAGTTTAACGTGCCCGAAACAGTTTAACGTGCCCGAAACAGTTTAACGTGCCCGAAACAGTTTAACGTGCCCGAAACAGTTTAACGTGCCCGAAACAGTTTAACGTGCCCGAAACAGTTTAACGTGCCCGAAACAGTTCAACGTGCCCGAAACAGTTCAACGTGCCCGAAACAGTTCAACGTGCCGAAACAGTTCAACGTGCCCGAAACAGTTCAACGTGCCCGAAACAGTTCAACGTGCCCGAAACAGTTCAACGTGCCCGAAACAGTTCAACGTGCCCGAAACAGTTCAACGTGCCCGAAACAGTTCAACGTGCCCGAAACAGTTCAACGTGCCCGAAACAGTTCAACGTGCCCGAAACAGTTCAACGTGCCCGAAACAGTTCAACGTGCCCGAAACAGTTCAACGTGCCCGAAACAGTTCAACGTGCCCGAAACAGTTCAACGTGCCCGAAACAGTTCAACGTGCCCGAAACAGTTCAACGTGCCCGAAACAGTTCAACGTGCCCGAAACAGTTCAACGTGCCCGAAACAGTTCAACGTGCCCGAAACAGTTCAACGTGCCCGAAACAGTTCAACGTGCCCGAAACAGTTCAACGTGCCCGAAACAGTTCAACGTGCCCGAAACCGCTCAACGTGCCCGAAACCGCTCAACGTGCCCGAAACCGCTCAACGTGCCCGAAACCGCTCAACGTGCCCGAAACCGCTCAACGTGCCCGAAACCGCTCAACGTGCCCGAAACCGCTCAACGTGCCCGAAACCGCTCAACGTGCCCGAAACCGCTCAACGTGCCCGAAACCGCTCAACGTGCCCGAAACCGCTCAACGTGCCCGAAACCGCTCAACGTGCCCGAAACCGCTCAACGTGCCCAAAACCGCTCAACGTGCCCGAAACCGCTCAACGTGCCCGAAACCGTTCAACGTGCCCGAAACCGTTCAACGTGCCCGAAACCGTTCAACGTGCCCGAAACCGTTCAACGTGCCCGAAACCGTTCAACGTGCCCGAAACCGTTCAACGTGCCCGAAACCGTTCAACGTGCCCGAAACCGTTCAACGTGCCCGAAACCGTTCAACGTGCCCGAAACCGTTCAACGTGCCCGAAACCGTTCAACGTGCCCGAAACCGTTCAACGTGCCCGAAACCGTTCAACGTGCCCGAAACCGTTCAACGTGCCCGAAACCGTTCAACGTGCCCGAAACCGTTCAACGTGCCCGAAACCGTTCAACGTGCCCGAAACCGTTCAACGTGCCCGAAACCGTTCAACGTGCCCGAAACCGTTCAACGTGCCCGAAACCGCTCAACGTGCCCGAAACCGTTCAACGTGCCCGAAACCGTTCAACGTGCCCGAAACCGTTCAACGTGCCCGAAACCGTTCAACGTGCCCGAAACCGTTCAACGTGCCCGAAACCGTTCAACGTGCCCGAAACCGTTCAACGTGCCCGAAACCGTTCAACGTGCCGGAAACCGTTCAACATGCCCGAAACCGTTCAACATGCCCGAAACCGTTTAACGTGCCCGAAACCGTTTAACATGTCCGAAACGATTTAAATGTTCAGGAAACTGTTTCAACATGCCAGTCACTTTGCATCTTCCCCCAAGTTCAACTTCCTCAAAATATGATCCCAGCAGTGGAGGACTCACACCAACATATTTATGGTAACATTGAAATCAAATGTTTTAACTCTTTTGGGTGCTGTCAAATGTTTTAAAATCAAAAATGAAATTCAAAACACCTCACCACCACGTAATTTAAAACATCGCAGCACCATATGCAATTCAAAACACCTCACCACCACGTAATTCAAAACACCTCACCACCACGTAATTCAAAACACCTCACCACCACGTAATTCAAAACGTCTCACCACCATGTAAATCAAAACACCTCACCAACAACGTTATTAAAAACACTTTGCCGCCACGGAAACAAAAGTTTCAGGGAGTAGTTCAGTTACAACACAGCCACTGCCCAGATATGTAGATATATAGATAGATGACTGCACCTGAGTTGCTGTTTTGTTATGGTTTACACCAATCATAATACAAACAATTATTTTGCACAATGTATTTGTAATACACGTGATATTACATTTTATAAACAACTGAAGTTGAAGATTGAAGTAGGGTAAAAAAAAAATCAAAAAACAATTTTCAACAATTTTCAAATTCAACAATTTTCAACAAGACGTTTCAACAATTTTCAAAATAAATAACCTAAGGACATACACACGGGTGAGATAGGTGCATACCAGAAGTTTGGTACGATTTCACAAAAGTTTGAGGGAGTAGTTCAGTGACAACGCAACACAAGGCAGACACTGTACAGATAGATATATAAAAAAGATATATAGATACACACAAGAAAACAAACACGACATAATGACAATAACGCCAAATGTTTTTGTGCTGTGCTCTTCAAGGCGATTAATAGCAAAGAGACCGGAAGAGATGAGAACTAGTGAATTTATAAGCGTGTCCAAGTACCGCGTGCTGTGATGAAACCATGCGCTGTTCCAGGCCTTGCGCAAAACGCAACATGCACTAGCCCTAACATTTCAACATGCAGAGGTCGCTGCGCAAAAGAAACGTGAATGAACCATCGAGTGTTTGAAAGTGAAACGATTTGGCTCTCTGATCAAAGCAACGTGTGACACCACGTGATCAACCAATTGGAGTATAGGCTGACACCACGTGATCAACCAATCGAGGTACTGTATCGACTGCAGGAGTTGCGGGCAACGGGAAGGCTAGACACTTCTTAGCTTGTTCAAAGCTCCTTTATTCCAACAGACTGAATCATGACCGGAACTCATGCATCTTTTATAACACGCAAAACCCTCTTAAGGGGGCATGGCTCCAACCACCGAGCACACGCCACGCCCATACCATCAATAGCCCCAATGGTCCCGTGCCTGTGGATTATGTCCCAATGGGGTACCCCCCACATGCGCCCGCCCCCCCCCCCCCCCCCCAGAATTCACTTGCACGGGCAATGTCAGTTTTCGGGGGACCTTAACCACCCGGCCAAAACGACTGAGGACCCGAGCAGGGACTGTTAGTGGCTTGGCGGTAGGCGGGCCAACCGGGGGCTTACCCGACGGGGGACGGCCCCGCCGTGGGGGTTGAGCCAACCGAGGGGGCTGGTCTCGGTCCAAGTGAGTCGGCTTGAGGCGGTCCACCGAGAGGTGGTCCGGTTTGCCGCCGATGTCGACCACGAAGGATTTGTCCCCGTCCTCCAGAACGCAGAAAGGCCCGTCGTAAGGTGGCCGAAGCGGCCCCCGGTGTGCGTCCTGGCGAACAAAGATGTACTCCGCTGTACGTAGATCCGGCGGGACGTGGGCCCGAGGCAAACCATGTTGAGATGTGGGCACTGGTGCAAACATCTTGGCATTCTCCCGGAGAACCGACCGCTGACGGGAAGCGGACCAGGGGCTTGTGGCATCAGGCATGAACTCCCCGGGAACCCGCAGCGGCTGGCCATAGACGAGCTCAGCTGATGAGGACTGGAGGTCTTCCTTAGGGGCTGTCCTGAGGCCCAACATGACCCACGGGAGTCTGTCGGCCCAACTATCATCCCGGAGGCTGGCCCTGAGAGCAGCTTTCATAAAGCGATGGAACCTCTCACACAAACCATTAGCCTGGGGATGATATGCAGTGGTGCGATGGAGCTTTACCCCAAGCCCCTGGGCAACAGCACCCCAGAGCTCTGAAGTGAACTGGGGCCCCCTGTCTGAAGAGATGTCTGAGGGAGCGCCAAAACGGGCAACCCAAGTGCCGATGAACGCCCGGGCCACATCGGCGGACGTTGTAGATGTGAGCGGGATGGCCTCTGGCCACCTGGTTGTCCTATCGATCATCGTGAGGAGGTGGGTGAATCCCCACGAGGGGGGAGGGGTCCTACCAGGTCCACGTTAACATGGTCAAAGCGTCGCTCTGGCACTGGGAATGGCGCCAATGGGGCCTGTGTATGGCGATGCACCTTAGAGCGTTGGGACTCGACGCAGGTGTTGGCCCAGTCGCGCACATCTTTCCTGAGCCCGTGCCAAACGAACTTCGCCACCACTAACTTTTGAGATGCCTTCCTGCCCGGGCGAGAAAGACCGTGGAAGGCCTCGAACACCAGCCGTCTCCAGCTGGTGGGTACGACGGGGCGAGGCTGTCCCAAAGATACGTCGCACAGTAGCGTGGTGCCCGTGCCCGTGTCCTCGAACGGCACATCAGACAGTCGAAGCCCCATGACTGCCGCCCTGCAGGCCTGGACATCCGGGTCGGAGATATGTTCGGCCGCCATGCGGGCGTAGTCGATGCCAAGGTGAACCGCGCCAGCTATGGACCGGGAGAGACAATCAGTGACCGTATTGTCCTTCCCAGCAACATGTTGGATGTCCGTCGTGAACTCGGAAACGAAGGAGAGCTGGCGTTGTTGATGGGCAGACCACGGCTCCGTGACCATGGCCATGGCAAAAACCAGGGGCTTGTGGTCCACAAATGCCGTGAACGGACGGGCTTCCAACAGGTAACGGAAGTGTCGGACAGCTAGGTAGAGGCCTAGGAGCTCACGATCGAAGGTACTGTACTTTCGTTCGTTAGGGCGGAGCTGCTGGTTAAAAAAAATCAAGCGGCTGCCACGCCCCGTTGACCGACTGCTTGTGCATGGTGCCAACCGCGTAGTCCGAAGCGTCCGTGGTGAGAGCAATCAGTGCATCGGACGACGGATGTGCCAGCATGGTTGCGCTAGCGAGGGCCAGTTTAGCGTCCGTGAGAGCCTTGGCCATCTCCTCGGTCCAGTCAATGGCGCGTTTGGGAGGCTTGCCCTTGAGGGCCTCATAAAGGGGCCGCATCAGCTGGGCCACCCGGGGCACGAAACAATGGTAAAAGTTCACCATGCCCAAAAACTCCTGTAAGGCCTTGATGGTGAGGGGGCGCGGAAAACCCTTCACAGCCTCCACTTTAGACGGCAGTGGGACGGCCCCCTCCTTCATGATGCGGTGGCCGAGAAAGTCAATTGAGGCCACCCCGAACAAGCACTTGGCCGGGTTAATGATCAGGCCGTGCTGACAGGCGATCAAAGAGCGCTTGGAGGTGAAGCATGTGCTCCATCCTGGAAGCGCTGGCGATGAGGATATCGTCCAGGTAGACGAACAGGAACGGAAAATCCCGCAACACGCTGTCCATCAGGCGCTGAAAAGCCTGGGCCACGTTCTTGAGCCCAAAAGGCATACGGAGGAATTCGAAAAGCCCAAACGGTGTAATCACCGCGGTCTTAGGAATGTCCTGCGGCCGGCTGGGGACCTGGTGGTAACCACGAACGAGGTCCACCTTAGAAAAAAAAAAAACCTTGCCGGCCAAGCGGGCATAAAAATCCTGGATGTGCAGGATTGGATAGCGGTCGAGGGTAGTGGCGTCGTTAAGGCGGCGATAATCCCCGCACGGGTGCCAACCGCCACCTGGCTTCGGCGCAATGTGGAGAGGCGAGGCCCACGGGCTGTCGGAACATCGCATGATGCCAAGACGCTCCAACGTGTCGAACTCCGCCTTTGCGATAGCGAGTTTCGCCGGGTCGAGGCGTCGAGCGTGGGCGTAGACAGGCAGGCCGGTGGTCGGAATGTGATGCTCCACTCCATGCTTGACGGCAACGGCCGAAAAGGTGGGCCGTGTAAGGGTGCACGCAAGCCTCGTCGAGGCGGACCCGCTCGGCAAGCATGGAAGAGAACTGAATGTCTCCGCATTAATGAGCCGCCGATTTTTCACATCCACCAGTAGGCTGTTGGCGCAGAGGAAATCAGCGCCCAGCAAGGGGGTGGATACCTTCGCCGTGAAAAAATCCCATGTAAACCGCTGCCCGCTAAAGCACATTGCCACGGTCCGTTTGCCAAAGGTCTGAATAGCACTGCCGTTGACGGCTTCCAGGGCGGGGCCATGACTCCCGGCCGCCCGGTCCGATGCCGACGCAGGTAGAATGCTCACCTGGGCACCTGTGTCGCAGAGGAAACGACGTCCGGCATGCCTTGGCCTTGGGCCCAAACGTTGCGTGGAAACGGCACAAGTCTGGGGCCTTCCGCCGCTGGGCCGTAATGGCGGCCACCACGGTGTCTGCCCACAGCGCAGGCTCGACGGGGCCGGGGTCCAATGCAGCCGCACTACATTGCTGTCTGGCGGAGAAAAACTTGTCTGCTTCCCTGGCCAGGGCGCGGAAATCCGTAATGGGCGAGTTGGCCAAGGCTGACCGTATCTGTCCTGGCAGCTGCTGCAGGAACGGCTCCCTGAAGAGGAAACATGGCCGGTGGCTGCCCAGGAGAGACAACATGTGGTCCATCAGCTCCAACGGCTTTGAGTCGCCCAGCCCGGGTAGAGAAAGAAGCTGGCGGGCGCGCTCGGCCTCAGTGAGCTCGAAGGTTTCGAGCAGCAGGGCTTTTAGCGTCTCGTACTTGCCGCCCTCTGGAGGATCCTGGAGAAGGCTCACCACCCTGGTCGCAGTGGAGCCGCTGAGCGCAGACACGACATAATAATACTTCGTGTCGTCGGCAGAAATGCTCCGAATGGCGAACTGGGCCTCAGCTTGTGTGAACCAAACAGCAGCTTGTCGTTCCCAAAACTCCGGCAGCCTAATCGAAACTGCGCTTGTCGCCATGTTCGTTTGAAGCCCCCGAGAACGTTCGGGAGCAGTTGGGGTCACCAATGTAGGAGTTGCGGGCAACGGGAAGGCTATCGCTCATCGCTCATCCCGCCGCTCGTCCCGCCGCTCGCCCCATTGCCCGTCCCACTGCTTGTCCTACCGCTCGTCCCACCACTCGCCCCATCGCTCGTCCCATCGCACGTCCCATCGCACGTCCCATCGCACGTCCCATCGCCCATCCCACCGCTCGCCCCACCTCTGCACGCACCGCTGCATGTACCGAGCTCGACTATCCACTCTAACTCCTCTATCCTGAGGCCTATTCGCTACACTCGGCAAAAACTTTTGTCTTTAAACAACACCACTCGATTGACTCCTGGACTCGTGTCAGGCCTCAGACAACTTGAAATCGGCGTTGGTCTCCCGAGAAAACGCACAAAGCGAGGCGGGAGGAGAAAGCAGAGAAAAATACCGATTGTGATTTCTCTTCGCGACCAGCGACGGCCCGGCCCACATTTTAATAATTCCTGCGAAAGTGTCCCCCGTCAACTTCAATAACCTCATCTATCCCTGTAGAACATACACAGCACCAAAACAACACCGTTCTGACCTGTATCTCGCCTTATTCAACGCTCAGTCTGTAAGTAGTCCTGACAAGCGAACCGAAATTACCTCTTTTATTCAAGATAACGATATCGACGTGTTTTTTCTGACCGAAACTTGGCTCCGACCCAGTGGCGACGAAGCGAGATGTGCTGATCTCACCCCACTTGGATACACCCTGCAGTCATTTCTTCGCTCCTCTAAGGGTGGGGGCGTGGCTGTTATTTACAGAGACAACTTCTCTCCCTTTGTCTCCTTCACCACGACTTTTTCGTTCGACCATTCATCCTACGAGCTAGCCCATGTCACCTTCACTCTGTCAGAAAACACTTCATTTCTTCTGCCTCTACCGACCTCCACCTAACCGGAAAAACAAGCTTA
Source organism: Myxine glutinosa (assembly GCF_964187855.1). Taxonomy (NCBI): domain Eukaryota; kingdom Metazoa; phylum Chordata; class Myxini; order Myxiniformes; family Myxinidae; genus Myxine; species Myxine glutinosa. Next base: position 447,735,831 of record NC_136261.1, on the reverse strand, counting down.
CTGACTCTATGTTCGTGACCCAGCTTCCTAATCTGCTCGACCACTGCAATACTCTTCCTGGTTTCGTCTCGATTCTTGAAGATTTCAACGTCCACTATGACCAACCACAACTTCCTCTCACTTCAAAGATCATTGACCTCCTTTCTACTTTTAGTCTGTCTCAGTCTGTCTCCCAACCTACACACGTTAAAGGACACATCCTGGATTGGTTAGTGCACAGATGCGATGATCAGTTGGTGCAGTCCACGTCAGTGACCTGTGCTATCACCTCGGACCACTTCTGTGTCACCAGCCACCTGAGTATTGCTGTTCCTCGTCTTCAGCCCACCTTCATCATTGCCCGCAACATTCGTGCCATCGACCGTTCCGCCTTTAAAGAGGACCTTCACACCCATCTCTCTGGCCGTTCCTATGTCACTGCAGAAGACCTTGACTGTTGCCTCCGCACAGCGTTGGACTGTCATGCTCCAGCGACACGGCGCGCCGTTCCCAGACGCAGGAGTACTCCGTGGTTCAGCGCAGTCAGCGACGAAGTCAGGGCTGCCAAAAAGGAACGACGACGTGCCGAGAGACAGTGGCTGAAGACTGGCCTCACAGTCCATAAACAGTTGTATAACATAGCTAAAAGACTCGTCATAAAAATCATTCTGAAAGCAAAAACGTCATATATTTCTGATCGGATTACGAGGAGCTCCTCCTGCAAGCAACTGTTCAGCATTACCAACCGCCTGTTTGCCACCAAAAATAAATCCGTTCTTCCCACTGTATTTCCTCAAAACGAACTACCCCAACGCTTCCTGCATTTCTTTCACAATAAAATTCAGTCAATAAGAAACAATCTTGACAAGCAGTCACTCCTTTCCTTCGATGATGCTGAACACTGCTTTCACGGACGACCTCTTAGTTTGTTTACTCCTGTTACTGAGGAAATTGTCAAATGTACAATCCTCAAGTCAAACACAAAAACATGTGATCTTGACCCCCTTCCCACCGATTTGTTTATTGAGTGTTTGGACACCCTCCTCCCATTTATTACTGCAGTTATCAATGATTATCTGACTACGGGTTCATTTCCGCTTCTCTTTAAGCAAGCTCTTGTTAAACCACTTCTTAAAAAGCCCACCCTTGACCTTAACGACATGATAAAATTACCGTCCTATCTCCAACCTGTCTTTCCTGTCAAAGATCACAGAAAGAATTGTGCTATCACAGATGAATGACCTTCTAGTTTCAAATAATCTTTTCAATTCTCACCAGTCAGCATATTAGTCAGGTTCATTATGTTCAGATTTATAATTTCGTTCTTTTTTTGTGGAGATTAGCAAACCTATACATTTTTGGAAAGCTTATAGCACCAGGAATCCGAAAAACCATGTTTCCATTTGCGCAAATTTTTCTTTGGCGGCCATATTGGATTTTCAAAATGGCCACCATCGGAAACCTATTTTTCGCGATATCTCAACATCCGAACCACCTAGAGTGCTGATTCCAACACCTATACCCACATTTTTGGGGATGAGGAATCACATGAAGCCATCTAAAATAATCTACACCTACCCTGGGATACCAGGTGGCAGCCTACAGCGGATTTTCAAGATGGCCACTTTCAGGAAACATGTTTTTTTCTGAATATGTATACCACATTGAGTGATGTTTCGCCTCAGTACAGTCATAGTCATAAATGGGATCATTTCAACATGTTCAGTTCATGTACATGGAAAGTCATTATATCAGACCTAATAGTTCATTTAAAATAAACCTCATGAAGCTCACAATTACTTACCTGTTGTCGTTTTATATATTTGCAGGTCTTGAGAGAAGATGAGTGAAGTTACGACTCAGCCCACACAGTGGCAGCACTGCATAATTTGTCAAATCGCTTCAGCAAAATATGGAACGCTTGTCCAGCAGCCCAAACCGGACTCGTTTGAACACTTGCTACAAACCCTTAATGATAGAGCAGCCTACCATGATGGAAAATATGTTAAAATTCACAGTCGCTTAAAGGATGAAACAAGTGAAAGTCTGCAATTCAATAATGCAGTTTGGCATCGTATCTGTTATTCAAATGCAACCAACAAAGAGAAGGTACAACGTGCCAAAGACCGCCATCAATATCACATTTCAGCCGGCTCCTACACAGAGAAAAAACGTGGACAAAAGCGAAAAAGCACAGAACTGGACGAACCATCAACTTCCACCACCAGTCCGTTTACACGTTCTGCAACAGCTCCATTCATTAAGGAACATTGCTTTTTCTGCCAGGAAGATAACGAGCAAAAATTGTACACATTGAGAACAGAAAACGGTGGGAAAGCATTACACGATGCTGTGGAGCTGTCTGGAAATCTCACCCTGCAAACTAGGTTAAACACATCCATCTCACCCACTGATGCACATGCAATCGATGTTCAATACCACAAGTCATGTTGGACAACAAATGTATTCCATGTGTTACGTACCAAGGATAACAAGGGAACAACAGAGAGAGGTCATCCGTTTCAAACATCATGTTTGATTGAGTTGATTAGCCTTGTCGACTGTCAAACTCAGAATAAACAATACTTATCCATGGCACATATTGAAACAACATACATCAACTTGCTTGGTGGCACAGATGCATTGGCGCACCACTTCCCTGCATATAGTAGACACTGGCTCAAGGAGAGAATTCTTCTAGAACTACCACACGTAACGTCTGTTAGGCAAAAGGACAGGAGAAAACCTTCTGTTCTTTACTCCCCAGATGCATGCGAATCCGATATGGTTCAGTCTGCCATGATAGAAAGTGAAGTAGACGATCTGAATATTATCTATAAAGCAGCAAAGGCATTGCGCAGAATTATCAAGAACTTCCACCAACAGGAAAACTCATCCGATGCTATACAGGTCACTAGCAGCACAGATGATGTTCCAGCAGCACTCCACGCAATGATCAGATGGGTTATGGTGGGGCCAACAGAAACACTAGAAACTGAAAAACGAACCACTCACGTTAACAGAGAAGTACTCACTGTTAGTCAGATGCTATTGGGTGGATTCAAATCTGACAAGCAAGTGAACTATAGGCCCAAAACTGATTCTGCGACCTTCCGATCAACCAAATCACAAGAAACTCCACAGTCTCTAGGATTAGCCTTGGCAGTTCACCATGACACAAGAAACAAGAAACTCCTGGAAAGTCTCTGCTCTCAAGGTTACTGTGTCTCGTACAGTCGTGTTATGCACCTCGAAACAGCCCTAGCAAATGCCATTGTGGAAAACACCCTGAAGTTCCAAGGACTTTATGTTCCTCCATTTTTGAAGAAGGGAACTTTTGTGTTTTTTGCAGCTGATAACACAGACTTTGCTGAAGACAGCGTGGATGGCAAAGGGACAACCCATGGAACAATCATTGCTGTTTATCAAAAACGTGACACTCAAGGAGAAACATTGGCGCCACAACTGAGCATAGCTGACACTACCAGTTTGTCAGTGACCCCGTACCAGGTTCCTATGCTTCATTGTGACAAGCCGGTGCCGAAAACCATAAAGAGAACAGACACATTCCACATCAGCAAGGATGGTATATCACCAGCGTATCACCTTACACATCTAGGATGGTTGGTTGCTTCTATGATCACCAGAATGCAGAAATCAAACAGCACATATATACCTGGTTGGGCAGGATACCACTCATTGCTGTCGGGTAGTCACAGTTTGACACAAGTCGGAGTCTTACCCCTTCTACCTGAGGTAGCACACGAGTGGTCGACTCTTCTGACCGTCATCTCTCAGACAACTCAGCTAAAGAACTTAGTTGTTGGTACAAGCCACCCTACAGTCATTTCCTGGGATATGGCCCTCTATGAAAAGGTGATAAGGCTGCTGGATGAAAGGCCAGACCTGAAAGGTACCGTTGTACCTTGGCTTGGCGAGCTGCATGTGGTCATGGCTGCTTTGAGAGCCCTGGGTACTTCCATTGAGAACTCAGGTATTGATGACGCGTGGATAGAGGCCGACCTCTACGGACCTTCAACAACAAGGCAGATCCTGAGATGTTCGCATTACAAACGCACTCTCCGTGCTCATATTTATTCATATATGGCACTTTATGAAATGGCGCTGGACCTGTTCTTCAAAGATTATCCACAGTTGAAAGCCGTTTGCTCAGATATGTCAGAAGAAATAGACGAGGCATGTTCAGAAAAGGACAAGTTCACCAAAGCCACAAGTGTGAAAGAAGCCAACACAAAACTGTTGAATGTCATCACTACAGCTGATGTTGTGAACATATTCAAGACTTGGGAAACAGAACAATCCAAAAAAGCCATGTTCAAGTCCTTGATGAATTACCTGCATCGAGTGGAGACAATTCTGTTCTTTGTGGAAGCTTCTCGGGACGCAGATCTCAAACTCCACCTCGAATCTGGTGAGGCACTCAGCAAGCTATTTTTCTCCATGGATCGTATCAAATACAAACGTCTTTGGCCGCGATACATAGCAGATATGTATGACCTGAGGAAGACGCATCCGGCCACATACAGGGAACTCGAGAATGGAAATATCTCAGTAACGAAATCTAGCATCCCCTTTGTATCAATCGGTGCAGACCACGCTTGTGAACAGGAAAACAGAGCAATGAAGGTTCATTCTGGACTTCCAGGCATCTCCAATAATGCCAATGCAAGGCAGAGATTCTTTATGGCCTCTCCAGAATTGTCACGGCTGACCAGAGAATTCAAAGATCAGTTCGACACCAAAACAGACAAAGTGACAGAACACCACGAACTTAGTCCGAGGGCAGTGAATCTGAACAATACAGCGGTTGAAAAGATCAAGGCTGCTATCATGAGTCATGGCAATCCATTTACCACAGAAGGAAATAGCATATACAACTTGATCACACATGCCTATGTCCCAGAGGAGCACACGTCACAAATCCTGAATATCGACAACATTGGTCAACACTTGTACGAAGAGTATGTTGACGAAAGAATCAACGGAACAGTCAGCTTATTTGCACCCGTGAAAAAAGAAAACAACACGATGTACTTGTCTGGTGTGAAGAAGACCAAGATCATGCTCAGGGACAAGTCAGTCGACTTGAAGGAAACAAAAGACTTGTATGGAAGGCTGATGATATTGACAAAATCAAGCCGTGATGTTGACCAGAAAGACGCAATAGGCAACTACGAATTCACCCTTACACCTCGCGCCTTGTTCGCACCAAACGGTGACCTGCTTCCTTGCCTTGACAAGTCAAAGTTAATCCATCTCCTTGTGAAACATGGAGACTTAGCTCCGGGTGACTTAGCTCCGACCTCAAGTCCTCAAGCTCAAGTCCATAACTCTGCAGCTATGAAAATAGCAGTAGTCGACGCCATGGTTCTTGTACAGAAATTGTCGGCAAAACCAGCTGCAACAGTAACCGTTGAAGATCTCAGTGTCAGCTTTAATACCAGATTGATGTCACTGACAAGACATTTTGACGAAGTTATCCTCGTGTTTGATACTTACAAGGCCGATTCGTTGAAGCAAAGCACAAGACAAAAAAGACGAGGGGGGCACAATCCAGTCCAGTACCAAGTGAAGGACAATACCAAGATCCAACACATCACCATGAAGCGGTTCTTGTCACACGCTCAGACAAAGTCAGATTTGGCAGAATATCTGGCTGAGAAAACGTTGGAGTACAACAGAGATGCCTCCAAGCTGATAATTATATGTGCAGCAGGAAAGGCCAAGAGTAACAAAGGCGTGCATTTTGAAGACAATAATCATGAGGAGGCAGACACTCTGATGATTCACCAAGCAGTGCTGGCAACTCGCCGCAATCCCAACGCAGAACAGCTTACCTTCTTCTCTCCTGATACGGATGTCCTGGTCTTGGTCATAGCTAACTATGATGTTCTGCTCAAAAACACTGCTGTCTCCCTTGTGTCGGGCCTTGTGCAAGTACAACCAATCTGGAACAATCTTGGCGTCGAAAAGGCCAAGGCATTGCCAGCATTCCACACATTCACAGGAGCAGACAATACTGGACGGTTTTCGCGAATAGGCAAAACAACATGGTTTGAAGCTTTCGTCAGAGCCGATAGTGACGTGATACAGGCCATGAGAATGCTCGGTGATGCTGCAGATGTGACCGCAGATCAGATGTCCAACTTGGCAAGATTTGTATGTGCAGTGTACGTACCAAAGGGAATATGTATCAACAGCATTCCGGAGTTGCGCTGGTACCTCTTCTGTAAACACATGACTGAAAGTCACAAGTTACCTCCAACGCTAGGGGCTCTAAATCAGCATGTTGATCGTGTACATCTTCAGGCAAGGGTATGGGCTCAGGCTACTATCGCACATCAAGTGTTCCTGGATCCACAGCAACATGGCTACTTCAAGGACAACGATGGGGAATTGAAACCACTAATGACAGATGTACCACCAACACCGAAAGCAATACTTGAGATGGTCAGATGTCAGTGCAAAGGAGACTGCTCATCGAGACGGTGTTCGTGCCGTGCCAATGACTTGGCATGCACAGACTTGTGTTTGTGCAGCTCCGAATGTGAAAACGACGATGACTGTCAACCTGTTCTCTGCTCTGACGACAGTGATGAGGACATTTGAAAACCTATGAGGACAAAATGTTGATGAATGTTGACAAAGATAAAATTTCATCTATGGGAAATATTCTATGTTCAAATAAAAGTAATTATTACATGTATAATTATGGATTGTATAGCCTCATCTCTATATACTTACCTCTTGAATACATAAATCACCTGTTTAGGATATATGAGGGATGTGGTTTCATAATTATGATCCGTGTGCCACAATGTAGCGAAACATCACTCAATGTGGTATACATATTCAGAAAAAAACATGTTTCCTGAAAGTGGCCATCTTGAAAATCCGCTGTAGGCTGCCACCTGGTATCCCAGGGTAGGTGTAGATTATTTTAGATGGCTTCATGTGATTCCTCATCCCCAAAAATGTGGGTATAGGTGTTGGAATCAGCACTCTAGGTGGTTCGGATGTTGAGATATCGCGAAAAATAGGTTTCCGATGGTGGCCATTTTGAAAATCCAATATGGCCGCCAAAGAAAAATTTGCGCAAATGGAAACATGGTTTTTCGGATTCCTGGTGCTATCAGCTTTCCAAAAATGTATAGTTTTGCTAATCTCCACAAAAAAAGAACGAAATTACATAACAAACCTGACTATATAGACCAGGCCATAGCACCGAGACCGCTCTCCCAAGAATAACCAATGATCTGACCTCTCTTGACTGTGGTAAGGTTTCCGATCTTGCTCTTTTAGACTTGTCTGCCGCCTTTGACACGATTGACCATAGTGTCTTAATTTGTCGTCTTGAAATCACATTTGGTATAACTGGTACTCCGCTTTCTTGGCTGATATCCTATCTTACTGATAGAGTGCAAACAGTTGTTGTCAATGGCCAGAAATCAGCCCCTTCTCCGCTTTCCTTTGGCATTCCCCAGGGCTCAGTCCTGGGGCCTATCCTCTTTCTTTTGTACACTCAGCCTCTATTTGATCTTGTTGCCAGACATTCGGTTGATCACCACGCCTTTGCGGACGACAATCAGCTGTACAAAGGAAGCACGATTCAACAAATCGTGCCCACTGTTGAAGTGTTAGAAGGCTGTATTGCCGACGTGAAGGCGTGGATGACCCAAAACAAACTTCAGCTGAACGATGCTAAAACAGAGTATATGATTGTAAGATCGCACAGATGTCCTCTACAATGTTCACTTCCGACCACAATTCATGTTGGTGAAACCGATGTAAACTTTGTTTCGTCGGCCAAGAACCTTGGTGTGGTTTTCGACTGTAACATGACATTTTCCAAGCAAGTACTTCAAACTTGCAAATCAGCATACTTTCAGCTGCGAAAGATCGCATCCATTCGCCACTTTCTTACTCCTCAAGCTGCTCTAACTCTGGTCTGTGCCCTTGTCCTCTCAAGGCTAGACTATTGTAATTCTTTGTATGCTGACTGCCCTCAGTTTCTCTTGGATAAGTTACAAAAGGTTCAAAACTCTGCCGCTCGTCTTGTCTGTAAGGCGAAGAAGTCCGACCATGTTACTCCGCTTCTTGAATCTTTGCACTGGCTTGCCTGTCTCTGCTCGTGTGCAATACAAAATTTGCACACTATGCTATAAATCATTGTGTGGAACGGGACCTCACTATCTCTCCGATTTGCTCACTCTCTATGAACCTCGGCGACGGCTTCATTCAAGCGACGACTCAATGACCCTAGAGCCGCCGCGCACCAGGCACCAAGTCGTTTGGCGAGAAATCCTTTTCCTTTGCTGCACCTCTGCTCTGGAATGACTTGCCTTCCTCTGTTCGACATGTTGACTCTCTTCCTGCCTTTAAAACCTCCCTCAAAACCGATCTGTTTCACAAGTCTTTCAAAGTCTAAGTCCTGTTTTCCCTTTGGTTTGAGGTGGGAGAGAGATCGAGAGTATGTCTGTGTACATGTGCGGGGGAGGGAGGGGGAGGAGGAGGGGGAGTACACATCTGTGGGTTTTGAATGGGGAGGGAGAGGAATAGGGCAAGAGTGAAGGTGTGTCTGTGTGTGTGTATGTTTGTGTATGTGTGTGCGGTGTGTGTGCGTTCGCATGATAATGTAAAGCGCCATGAGGGTCGTTTACTCTGCTTGATGGGGCTATATAAGACTCCTTTATTATTATTATTATTATTATTAGACACTTCTTAGCTTGTTCAAAGCTCCTTTATTCCAACAGACTGAATCACGACCGGAACTCATGCATCTTTTATAACACGCAAAACCCTCTTAAGGGGGCATGGCTCCAACCACCGAGCACACGCCACGCCCATACCTTCAATAGTCCCACTGGTCCCGTGCCTGTGGATTATGTCCCAATGGGGTAACCCCCACAGACTGTCTGACACCACGTGATCAACCAATCGGAGTATAGGCTGACACCACGTGATCAAACAATCGGAGTATAGGCTGATACGACGTGATCAACCAATCGGATTATAGGCTGTCTGACACCACGTGATCAACCAATCGGATTATAGGCTGTCTGACACCACGTGATCAACCAATCGAATTATAGGCTGCCTGACACCACGTGATCAACCAATCTGATTTTTGGCTGTCCGACAAACGCTACTTTAGCCTGGAAACTCCGCTGTTTATCGACATCACTAGTGCTGAAGTGAACAGTGGTAGTGGTAGTGGTAGTAGTAGTAGTAGTGGTGGTAGTGGTAGTGGTGGTGGTAGTAGTGGTAGTGGTAGTGGTAGTAGTAGTAGTAGTAGTAGTAGTAGTAATAATACAAACAATAAAATGGAATATGCGATTGGTGAAAGGTTTCAAGTAGAGGAGGGGGAGGGGGAGGGAGTGTGGCGAGGGCATTGAACACTATTACTTGACAGTTGGGCCTACCTTTGCGACTGGTCTGCAAAATAGCATTCGCCTCATCCAATGTGACCCCAGCATGAGCCACGACCAGATCCTCTCTTGGTGTCATCACCTGTCATGTGCACAGACGTCCCAGGTCAATGCTCGCCTTTAGGCGCACACCTTCCATACAAAACGGATTCACCGCTAACCAAATATTACTCCAGACTACATCCCACACTCTCAAACGTTCAATGATACAAGAGTTCAAATGCCAAGCAAATTCCACCTTGGAGAGCGGGGTGTCGTAATCCTTCTCGGCAAGAAAGTCGATGTCCCGCGAAGCGATGATACCGACCAGCCGGCCACCCAGGGCACCCGTCTCGGTCACAGGTATGCCCGAGAATCCGTGACGAGCCTTGGCTGCGAACACGTCGGCCACCACATCGGTGGGGCTCAACACCACGGGGTCGGTGATGAAGCCTTGCTCGTACTTCTGGGGGACGAACGAGAGTGGAAAAAACATGAAGACAGAGACAAGAAAGAGTAAAATTGCTATTTTACATTTTTTAGAACGTATACGTTATTAAATATTCAGGAGACTCGTCCAGAAATGAAATCAAATTGCAAAAAACAACAACAAATATAACCAAAAAACCCCCCAAAAAACAAAAAACCAAAAATCCCCAAAAGGTCCAGAAACCAAATTGCAAAAAAAAGCAAAAACTAAGACCATTGGCCAACGAGCGCCCATCATTGGCTGGCAGTCGAGTCCAGCATTGAAAAGACTGATTACATAACACAATGCTAGATTACATAACACAATGCTACATTACATAACACAATGCTCGATTACATAACACAATGCTAGATTACATAACACAATGCTACATTACATAACACAATGCTACATTACATAACACAATGCTCGATTACATAACGAAATGCTACATTACATAACACAATGCTCGATTACATAACACAATGCTCGATTACATAACACAATGCTACATTACATCACACAATGCTCGATTACATAACACAATGCTAGATTACATAACAATGCTACATTACATAACACAATGCTCGATTACATAACACAATGCTAGATTACATAACACAATGCTCGATTACATAACACAATGCTCGATTACATAACACAATGCTCGATTACATAACAATGCTCGATTACATAACACAATGCTCGATTACATAACACAATGCTCGATTACATAACACAATGCTCGATTACATAACACAATGCTCGATTACATAACACAATGCTACATTACATAACACAATGCTACATTACATAACACAATGCTACATTACATAACACAATGCTACATTACATAACACAATGCTCGATTACATAACACAATGCTCGATTACATAACACAATGCTCGATTACATAACACAATGCTCGATTACATAACACAATGCTCGATTACATAACACAATGCTACATTACATAACACAATGCTCGATTACATAACACAATGCTCGATTACATAACACAATGCTACATTACATAACACAATGCTAGATTACATAACACAATGCTACATTACATAACACAATGCTCGATTACATAACACAATGCTCGATTACATAACACAATGCTCGATTACATAACACAATGCTCGATTACATAACACAATGCTCGATTACATAACACAATGCTAGATTACATAACACAATGCTAGATTACATAACACAATGCTCGATTACATAACAATGCTACATTACATAACACAATGCTCGATTACAGAACACAATGCTCGATTACATAACACAATGCTACATTACATAACACAATGCTCGATTACATAACACAATGCTCGATTACATAACACAATGCTACATTACATAACACAATGCTCGATTACATAACACAATGCTAGATTACATAACACAATGCTACAATACATAACACAATGCTCGATTACATAACACAATGCTCGATTACATAACACAATGCTCGATTACATAACACAATGCTAGATTACATAACACAATGCTACATTACATAACACAATGCTACATTACATAACACAATGCTCGATTACATAACACAATGCTCGATTACATAACACAATGCTCGATTACATAACACAATGCTCGATTACATAACACAATGCTCGATTACATAACACAATGCTCGATTACATAACACAATGCTCGATTACATAACACAATGCTCGATTACATAACACAATGCTCGATTACATAACACAATGCTAGATTACATAACACAATGCTAGATTACATAACACAATGCTCGATTACATAACACAATGCTCGATTACATAACACAATGCTCGATTACATAACACAATGCTCGATTACATAACACAATGCTCGATTACATAACACAATGCTCGATTACATAACACAATGCTCGATTACATAACACAATGCTCGATTACATAACAATGCTACATTACATAACAATGCTACATTACATAACACAATGCTAGATTACATAACGCAATGCTAGATTACATAACACAATGCTACATTACATAACACAATCCTCGATTACATAACACAATGCTAGATTACATAACACAATGCTCGATTACATAACACAATGCTCGATTACATAACACAATGCTCGATTACATAACACAATGCTCGATTACATAACACAATGCTCGATTACATAACACAATGCTCGATTACATAACACAATGCTCGATTACATAACACAATGCTACATTACATAACACAATGCTACATTACATAACACAATGCTAGATTACATAACACAATGCTCGATTACATAACACAATGCTCGATTACATAACACAATGCTCGATTACATAACACAATGCTCGATTACATAACAATGCTCGATTACATAACACAATGCTCGATTACATAACAATGCTACATTACATAACACAATGCTCGATTACATAACACAATGCTCGATTACATAACACAATGCTACATTACATAACACAATGCTCGATTACATAACACAATGCTAGATTACATAACAATGCTCGATTACATAACACAATGCTCGATTACATAACACAATGCTCGATTACATAACACAATGCTACATTACATAACACAATGCTCGATTACATAACACAATGCTCGATTACATAACACAATGCTACATTACATAACACAATGCTCGATTACATAACACAATGCTCGATTACATAACACAATGCTCGATTACATAACACAATGCTCGATTACATAACACAATGCTCGATTACATAACACAATGCTAGATTACATAACACAATGCTAGATTACATAACACAATGCTCGATTACATAACACAATGCTCCATTACATAACACAATGCTCGATTACATAACACAATGCTCGATTACATAACACAATGCTCGATTACATAACACAATGCTCGATTACATAACACAATGCTCGATTACATAACACAATGCTAGATTACATAACACAATGCTAGATTACATAACACAATGCTAGATTACATAACACAATGCTCGATTACATAACACAATGCTACATTACATAACACAATGCTCGATTACATAACACAATGCTCGATTACATAACAATGCTCGATTACATAACACAATGCTCGATTACATAACACAATGCTCGATTACATAACACAATGCTAGATTACATAACACAATGCTAGATTACATAACACAATGCTCGATTACATAACACAATGCTCCATTACATAACACAATGCTCGATTACATAACACAATGCTCGATTACATAACACAATGCTAGATTACATAACACAATGCTAGATTACATAACAATGCTCGATTACATAACACAATGCTCCATTACATAACACAATGCTCGATTACATAACACAATGCTCGATTACATAACACAATGCTCGATTACATAACACAATGCTCGATTACATAACACAATGCTAGATTACATAACACAATGCTAGATTACATAACACAATGCTAGATTACATAACACAATGCTCGATTACATAACACAATGCTACATTACATAACACAATGCTCGATTACATAACACAATGCTCGATTACATAACAATGCTCGATTACATAACACAATGCTCGATTACATAACACAATGCTCGATTACATAACACAATGCTCGATTACATAACACAATGCTCGATTACATAACACAATGCTCGATTACATAACACAATGCTCGATTACATAACACAATGCTAGATTACATAACACAATGCTCGATTACATAACACAATGCTACATTACATAACACAATGCTCGATTACATAACACAATGCTCGATTACATAACACAATGCTCGATTACATAACACAATGCTCGATTACATAACACAATGCTCGATTACATAACAATGCTCGATTACATAACACAATGCTCGATTACATAACACAATGCTCGATTACATAACACAATGCTAGATTACATAACACAATGCTAGATTACATAACACAATGCTCGATTACATAACACAATGCTCCATTACATAACACAATGCTCGATTACATAACACAATGCTCGATTACATAACACAATGCTAGATTACATAACACAATGCTAGATTACATAACACAATGCTCGATTACATAACACAATGCTCGATTACATAACACAATGCTCGATTACATAACACAATGCTCGATTACATAACACAATGCTACATTACATAACACAATGCTCGATTACATAACACAATGCTCGATTACATAACACAATGCTACATTACATAACACAATGCTCGATTACATAACACAATGCTCGATTACATAACACAATGCTCGATTACATAACACAATGCTCGATTACATAACACAATGCTCGATTACATAACACAATGCTCGATTACATAACACAATGCTCGATTACATAACACAATGCTCGATTACATAACACAATGCTCGATTACATAACACAATGCTCGATTACATAACACAATGCTAGATTACATAACACAATGCTAGATTACATAACACAATGCTCGATTACATAACACAATGCTCGATTACATAACACAATGCTCCATTACATAACACAATGCTCGATTACATAACACAATGCTCGATTACATAACACAATGCTCGATTACATAACAATGCTCGATTACATAACAATGCTCGATTAGATAACAATGCTACATTACATAACACAATGCTAGATTACATAACAATGCTAGATTACATAACACAATGCTACATTACATAACACAATGCTCGATTACATAACACAATGCTAGATTACATAACACAATGCTAGATTACATAACACAATGCTAGATTACATAACACAATGCTCGATTACATAACACAAGGCTACATTACATAACACAATGCTACATTACATAACACAATGCTAGATTACATAACACAATGCTAGATTACATAACACAATGCTAGATTACATAACACAATGCTCGATTACATAACAATGCTCGATTAGATAACAATGCTACATTACATAACACAATGCTAGATTACATAACAATGCTAGATTACATAACACAATGCTACATTACATAACACAATGCTCGATTACATAACACAATGCTAGATTACATAACACAATGCTAGATTACATAACACAATGCTAGATTACCTAACACAATGCTCGATTACATAACACAAGGCTACATTACATAACACAATGCTACATTACATAACACAATGCTAGATTACATAACACAATGCTAGATTACATAACACAATGCTACATTACATAACACAATGCTAGATTACATAACACAATGCTAGATTACATAACACAATGCTAGATTACATAACACAATGCTCGATTACATAACACAAGGCTACATTACATAACACAATGCTCGATTACATAACACAATGCTCGATTACATAACACAATGCAACATTACATAACACAATGCTACATTACATAACACAATGCTACATTACATAACAGAATGCTAGATTACATAACACAATGCTACATTACATAACACAATGCTACATTACATAACACAATGCTCGATTACATAACACAATGCTACATTACATAACACAACGCTCGATTACATAACACAATGCTAGATTACATAACACAATGCTCGATTACATAACACAATGCTACATTACATAACACAATGCTACATTACATAACAGAATGCTAGATTACATAACAGAATGCTAGATTACATAACACAATGCTACATTACATAACACAATGCTACATTACATAACACAATGCTCGATTACATAACACAACGCTCGATTACATAACACAACGCTCGATTACATAACACAATGCTAGATTACATAACACAATGCTAGATTACATAACACAATGCTCGATTACATAACACAATGCTCGATTACATAACACAATGCTCGATTACATAACACAATGCTACATTACATAACACAATGCTACATTACATAACACAATGCTACATTACATAACAGAATGCTAGATTACATAACACAATGCTACATTACATAACACAATGCTACATTACATAACACAATGCTCGATTACATAACACAACGCTCGATTACATAACACAACGCTCGATTACATAACACAATGCTAGATTACATAACACAATGCTCGATTACATAACACAATGCTCGATTACATAACATACATTACATAATATAAATTAGCAATGCAGTTTTCTTCTTTTTTGTCTCAAAATACTACATGCGGTCGCAGAGCTTTGTTTTCCATGTTCATACTCGATGGGATCATCAGGTCTCGAGTCCGCGTTACTTCCTCCTTTTCAATGGTTGCTTTTGGTTCACGTTTCCACGAGTTTTTTGGAACTGGAATATTGAAGTTTCTGCAGATGTACCAGTGGATTGCTCGACATGCCTTGTTGTGCCTTTGACTGTACAGCTGCTCTGACATGAGTTTATTACATCCCGATAGGAGGTGACTCATGCTCTCTCTTTCGACCTTGCAGAACCTGCACCTGTCCGATTGACTCGGTCCCTCCATTTTCTTAAAGCCGTGGGTAAAGTGGCCTTTGTCATTGTAATGTGTATGTGTGCACAAATACATTCGTACACACGTGTATGTGCACACACACAAAAAAAAAGAAAAAAAAAAAAGATGAATTTGTGGTCCAAAGAATCTTCTCCATGATAAAAACAAGCTCAATGCAAAGAATGTATGACTGACCCATTTTTTGGCCAGGTAATCTGAATCAAACCTATTTTTGGTGAGGTAAGCTTAAGCAAACCTGTTCTTGGCCAGGTAACCCTAAGCAAACCTGTTCTTGGCCAGGTAACCCTAAGCAAACCTGTTCTTGGCCAGGTAACCCTAAGCAAACCTGTTCTTGGCCAGGTAACCCTAAGCAAACCTGTTCTTGGCCAGGTAGCTCTAAGCAAACCTGTTCTTGGCCAGGTAACCCGAAGCAAACCTGTTTTTGGCCTCAGCCAGGTAACTCTAACCACACCTGTTCTTGGCCAGTTACCCCTAAGCAAACCTGTTCTTGGCCAGGTCACCCTAAGTAAACCTGTTCTTGGCCAGGTAACTCTAAGCAAACCTGTTATTGGCCAGGTAACCCTCAGCAAACATGTTCTTGGCCAGGTAACTCTAAGCAAACCTGTTCTTGGCCAGGTAAGCCGAAGCACCATGGCCAGGTAACCCGAAGCAAACCTGTTATTGGCCAGGTAACCCTTAGCAAACATGTTCTTGGCCAGGCAACTCTAAGCAAACCTGTTCTTGGCCAGGTAAGCCGAAGCAAACCTGTTCATGGCCAGGTAACCCGAAGCAAACCTGTTCATGGCCAGGTAACCCGAAGCAAACCTGTTCTTAGCCAGGTAACCCTAAGTAAACCTGTTCTTGGCCAAGTAACTCTAAGCAAACCTGTTATTGGCCAGGTAACCCTTAGAAAACATGTTCTTGGCCAGGTAACCTGAAGCAAACCTGTTATTGGCCAGGTAACCCTTAGCAAACATGTTCTTGGCCAGGTAACTCTAAGCAAACCTGTTCTTGGCCAGGTAAGCCGAAGCAAACCTGTTCATGGCCAGGTAACCCGAAGCAAACCTGTTCTTGGACAGGTAAACCGAAGCAAACCTGTTCTTGGCCAGGTAATCGTAGGATTTATGTAATCGCCCCTCAATCCGATCTGCATAATCCTCAGATGTTAGAATGTACAAAATTGCATGGAGGAGAAGGGTCCATTGGAAGAAGCGAAAACTCACCTTGACCCTGCGAACCTCTTTGGCTTGGAACTCCGGGGTACAATTGTGATGAATGAATCCAATTCCGCCCAAAAGCTGCAGGCAGAGGCATTTGGGATTAGTCGGGTGGAATGAAGCATAGAGACAAGAAACAAGAACAAAAGCCAAAGATCCACGCAATGTCGATACACGTCAAGGTATCATCTTTGCTCGTGATAGATGGAGAACTTTCACCGAACATCAAGGATTATTTAGACATTTCATATCTCATCAAGAGGAATGCTCATTGGGATTAAAGACTTACGGCCATCGCGATCGCCATGTCCGACTCGGTCACGGTGTCCATGGGTGACGAGACGAGCGGAACTTTCAGTGAAATCTTCTTTGTAAGGGCCGATGTGAGATCCTGTGTGGTCAAAGGTCAATCGATACGTATCGTGTCAGTACCAAGAGATATTTCCGAGGTTTTTGGACTTTCACACGAAAGTTTTTCTATAAATGTTAGACGAAGGTTCCTGCCAAATGAAACGCTCTTGAGCATCGACAAACTCACCACCTCCGTTGGAGTGAAGTCAATGTAACCCGGCAGGATGACAAAGTCACTATGGTGAGGAAAGTGGAAAAGAGGTGCATGGTGTGAAATGAGCAAAGTGTTACAACTTCAAGAATACAATGAACAGTCAGAAAAAAAACATTAACACGATTCTTTGAGGTTCTGGGTCTTCAAACCAAACCTGGTCATTTAATCTTGAATCCATAACAGCATCAAACAAGATACTCAGGTCTTACACACCAATTATATAAAGTGATGACATTGAGGAGAAGAGTGTGAAATAAACTCCCCACTGCCTTGTGTACACAATGAGGGCTCACACACTCAACCAGCGGTGTTGGGGCTCACCCACTCAACCAGCGGTGTTGGGGTTCACCCACTCAACCAGCGATGTTGGGGTTCACCAACTCAACCAGCGGTGTTTGGGTTCACCCACTCAACCAGTGGTGTTGGGGCTCACCCACTCAACCAGCGGTGTTGGGGCTCACCCACTCAACCAGCAGCGGTGTTGGGCCTCACCCACTCAACCAGTGGTGTTGGGCCTCACCCACTGAACCAGCGGTGTTGGGCCTCACCCACTCAACCAGTGGTGTTGGGCCTCACCCACTGAACCAGCGGTGTTGGGCCTCACCCACTCAACCAGCGGTGTTCGGCCTCACCCACTCAAACAGCGGTGTTGGGCCTCACCCACTCAACCAGCGGTGTTGGGCCTCACCCACTCAACCAATCAGCATCATTCACACAGCCATTGCACGCCATTTACTCATGTGCATACCTGGAAAACTTTGCCGTTATAATCTTTCCCGTAATCTGCCGTTTGGTGGACTCCAGAAGCTTCCACAGAAAGTATGGCGTAGCTAGCCACCTAAGGACACCCCCTGGGACCCCAAAAGTTTCCACAGAAAGCATGGCGTAGCTGGCCACCTAAGGACACCCCCTGGGACCCCAAAAGTTTCCACAGAAAGTTTGGCATGCTAGCCACCTAAGGACACCCCCTGGGCCCCAAAAAGTTTCCACAGAAAGTTTGGCGGATCTAGCCACCTAAGGACACCCCCTGAGCCCCCAAAAGTTGCCACAGAAAGTTTGACGGGGCTAGCCACCTAAGGACACCCCCTGGGACCCCAAAAGTTTCCACAGAAAGGTTGGCGTAGCTAGCCACCTAAGGACACCCCCTGGGACCCCAAAAGTTTCCACAGAAAGTTTGGCGTAGCTAAGGACACCCCCTGGGACCCAAAAAGTTTCCACAGAAAGGTTGGCGTAGCTAGCCACCTAAGGACACCCCTTGGGACCCCAAACGTTTCCACAGAAAGTTTGGCAGGGCTAGCCACCTAAGGACACCCCCTGGGACCCCAAAAGCTTTCACAGAAAGTTTGGCGTAGCTCGCCACCTAAGGACAACGCCTGGGACCCCAAAAGTTTCCACAGAAAGTTTGGCGTAGCTAGCCACCTAAGGACACCCCCTGGGACCCCAAAAGTTTCCACAGAAGGTTTGGTGTAGCTAGCCACCTAAGGACACCCCCTGGGACCCCAAACGTTTCCACAGAAAGTTTGGCGGGGCTAGCCACCTAAGGACACCCCCTGGGACACAAAAGTTGCCAGAGAAGGTTTGGAGTAGCTAGCCACCTAAGGACACCCCCTGGGACCCCAAAAGCTTTCACAGAAAGTTTGGCGTAGCTAGCCACCTAAGGACAACCCCCGGGACCCCAAAAGTTTCCACAGAAAGTTTGGCGGGGCTAGCCACCGAAGGACACCCCTTGGGACCCCAAAAGTTTCCACAGAAAGTTTGGCGGGGCCAGCCACCTAAGGACACCCCTTGGGATCCCAAAAGCTTTCACAGAAAGTTTGGCGTAGCTAGCCAACTAAGGACACCCCCTGGGACCCCAAAAGTTTCCACAGAAAGTTTGGCGGGGCTAGCCACCTAAGGCCACCCCCTGGGACACAAAAGTTGCCAGAGAAAGTTTGGAGTAGCTAGCCACCTAAGGACACTCCCTGGGTCCCCAAAAGCTTCCACAGAAAGTTTGGCGTAGCTAGAAACCTAAGGACACCCCCTGGGACACAAAAGTTGCCAGAGAAAGTTTGGAGTAGCTAGCCACCTAAGGACACCCCTTGGGACCCCAAAAGTTTCCACAGAAAGTTTGGCGGGGCTAGCCACCGAAGGACACCCCTTGGGACCCCAAAAGTTTCCACAGAAAGTTTGGCGGGGCTAGCCACCTAAGGACACCCCTTGGGACCCCAAAAGCTTTCACAGAAAGTTTGGCGTAGCTAGCCAACTAAGGACACCCCCTGGGACCCCAAAAGTTTCCATAAAAGGTTGGCGTAGCTAGCCATCTAAGGACAACCCCCAGGACCCCAAAACTTTCCACAGAAAGTTTGGCGTAGCTAGCCACCTAACGACACCCCCTGGGTCCCCAAAAGTTTCCACAGAAAGTTTGGCGTAGCTAGCCACCTAAGGACACCCCCTGGGTCCCCAAAAGCTTCCACAGAAAGTTTGGCGTAGCTAGCCACCTAAGGACACCCCTGGGACCCCAAAAGTTTCCACAGTTCATTGCAAACTCCATTGGCTTGGGTCACATGACCCATCGTGAGCAGAGCGAGGCTGCACCGGCCGACCTTTATTTGAGGATATTTTATGTTTTCGGACATTTTGTTAGTTTTGCGATTCTTCTTGGGATATTGGCTTCAACATACATCAGAAACTACATTTTCAGCTTTCTAGGCCACCTAGAAATCATGAAACACTGATATCAGTGAGCGAGTGGTAGGAAAGAACCCTCCCCCCCTCCCCCCCACCCCACCTCTCTCCCACACACCCAGGGGAACCAATTTTTTCACCCCGCGTTTCGCTTGACGTGTGCAGGGTAAGAAAACAAGCATAATTAACATTCTAAGAGGTTAGTTAACACATGTTCACCTGAAGGGAGTAATGAGACATATGGACCAAACTGTACAAAATAAAAGGAAATAAAGAGCTCGAATGAGGGGAAAAAGGGAAATGTGCTTTCCCGGCCTTCACTATGTGTCATCAGAGGTTTGCACTCACTATCTCTAGCAAACACGAGAACCCGCTACACAATCGTGTGGTCTAGTAACAACCACAAGCAAACAACATCGTAGATGCCAGGGATCTCTGGGGAACTCCTGGGGGATTGATCCACAAGCTCTGCACCAGGGCCTGTTTGAGCAGTAACTGACTAAGGCAAAGCAACAACAACAACAACAACAACAACAAATAAGCCCACACAACCCAACAGCAACGGTGGACCTTGTAAATCTATTTATAGTGTTTTCCTTCTTTAATGTCTCATAATCGGAAAGGCGGATTGAGAGAAACGTCAAATGGGAGAAAATGACAAACAGATGGGGGTTTCATAATCAACTCTCTTCTGGTCTTGCTCTCCATAGGACACAGCCCCATTGCTCCACCAGCGGTTAGGTGCTCCACCATCGGTTCGGTACGGTTCGGTTCGGTTCGTTTCGGTGCTCCACCATCGGTCCGGTTCGGTTCTCCACCATTGGTTCGGTGCTCCACCATCAGTTCGGTTCGGTTCGGTTCTCCACCATCGGTTCAGTGCTCCACATCAGTTTGGTACGGTTGGGTTCGGTTCGGTTCTCCACCATCGGTTCGGTGCTCAACATCGGTTCGGTACGGTGCTCCACCATCAGTTCGGTTCGGTTCTCCACCATCGGTTTGGTGCTCCACATCGGTTCAGTCCGGTCCAGTCCGGTGCACCATCGGTTCGGTCCGGTGCTACACCATCGGTTCGGTCCGGATCGGTGCTCCACCATCGGTTCGGTCCGGATCGGTGCTCCACCATCGGTTCGGTCCGGATCGGTGCTCCACCATCGGTTCGGTCCGGATCGGTGCTCCACCATCGGTTCGGTCCGGATCGGTGCTCCACCATCGGTTCGGTCCGGATCGGTGCTCCACCATCGGTTCGGTCCGGATCGGTGCTCCACCATCGGTTCGGTCCGGATCGGTGCTCCACCATCGGTTCGGTCCGGATCGGTGCTCCACCATCGGTTCGGTCCGGATCGGTGCTCCACCATCGGTTCGGTCCGGATCGGTGCTCCACCATCGGTTCGGTCCGGATCGGCGCTCCACCATCGGGTCTGGATCGGTGCTCCACCATCGGTTCGGTCCGGATCGGTGCTCCACCATCGGTTCGGCCCGGATCGGTGCTCCACCATCGGTTCGGCCCGGATCGGTGCTCCACCATCGGTTCGGCCCGGATCGGTGCTCCACCATCGGTTCGGCCCGGATCGGTGCTCCACCATCGGTTCGGCCCGGATCGGTGCTCCACCATCGGTTCGGTCCGGATCGGTGCTCCACCATCGGTTCGGTCCGGATCGGTGCTCCACCATCGGTTCGGTCCGGATCGGTGCTCCACCATCGGCTCGGTCCGGATCGGTGCTCCACCATTGGTTCGGTCCGGATCGGTGCTCCACCATCGGTTCAGTCAAGGATCGGTGCTCCACCATCGGTTCAGTCAAGGATCGGTGCTCCATCGGTTCGGTCCGGATCGGTGCTCCACCATCGGCTCGGTCCGGATCGGTGCTCCACCATCGGTTCGGTCCGGATCGGTGCTCCACCATCGGTTCAGTGAAGGATCGGTGCTCCACCATCGGTTCAGTCAAGGATCGGTGCTCCATCGGTTCGGTCCGGATCGGTGCTCCACCATCGGTTCGGTCCGGATCAGTGCTCCACCATCGGATCAGTCTGGATCGATGCTCCACCATCGGTTCGGTCCGGATCGGTGCTCCACCATCGGTTCGGTCCGGATCGGTGCTCCACCATCGGATCGGTGCTCCACCATCGGTTCAGTCTGGATCGGTGCTCCACCATCGGTTCGGTGCAGTTTGGTGCTCCACCATCAGTTCGGTGCAGTTTGGTGCTCCACCATCAGTTTGGTCCGTTCGGTGCTCCACCATCGGTTTGGTCCGTTCGGTGCTCCACCATCGCTTCGGTCCGTTCGGTGCTCCATCATCGCTTCTCCATCATTGGTTCGGTTTGGTGCTCCACCATCGGTTCGGTTCGGTGCACCATCATCGGTTTGGTTCGGTGCTCCATCATCAGTTCGGTCCGGATCGGTGCTCCACCATCGGTTCGGTCCGGATCGGTGCTCCACCATCAGTTCGGTCCCGTTCGGTGCTCCACCATCAGTTCGGTTCGGTGCTCCATCATCGGTCCGGTGCTCCACCAACTCATCACCCCCACACCCCAACCCGACTCATTATCCTTTCTTCCCGTATTAACCTTCCACAAACCCACGACTCGTTCATCTCAAGTCATTCGATAAACAGCCAGGTGAGCATCATGTTGAGGTGAGCATCTTGTTGAGAAGGCGAGCATCTTGTTGAGAAGGCGAGCATCCTGTCGAGAAGGTGAGCATCCTGTCGAGAAGGCGAGCATCTTGTCGAGAAGGCGAGCATCTTGTCGAGAAGGCGAGCATCTTGTCGAGAAGGCGAGCATCTTGTTGAGAAGGCGAGCATCTTGTTGAGAAGGCGAGCATCTTGTTGACAAGGTGAGCATCTTGTTGAGAAGGTGAGCATCTTGATGAGAAGGCAAGCATCTTGATGAGAAGGCGAGCATCTTGTTGAGAAGGTGAGCATCCTGTCCAGAAGGTGAGCATCTTGTCGAGAAGGTGAGCATCCTGTCGAGAAGGTGAGCATCTTAATGAGAAGGCGAGCATCTTAATGAGAAGGCGAGCATCTTGTTGAGAAGGTGAGCATCTTGTTGAGAAGGTGAGCATCTTGAAGAGAAGGCGAGCATCTTGATGAGAAGGTGAGCATCTTGTTGAGGTGAGCATCCTGTCCAGAAGGTGAGCATCTTGTCGAGAAGGTGAGCATCTTGTTGAGAAGGTGAGCATCTTGTTGAGAAGGTGAGCATCTTGTTGAGAAGGTGAGCATCTTGATGAGAAGGCGAGCATCTAGTTGAGAAGGCGAGCATCTTGTTGAGAAGGTGAGCATCTTGTCGAGAAGGTGAGCATTTTGTTGAGAAGGTGAGCATCTTGTTGAGAAGGTGAGCATCTTGTTGAGAAGGTGAGCATCTTGATGAGAAGGCGAGCATCTAGTTGAGAAGGCGAGCATCTTGTTGAGAAGGTGAGCATCTTGTCGAGAAGGTGAGCATTTTGTTGAGAAGGTGAGCATCTTGTTGACAAGGTGAGCATTTTGTTGAGAAGGTGAGCATCTTGTTGACAAGGTGAGCATTTTGTTGAGAAGGTGAGCATCTTGTTGAGAAGGTGAGCATCTTGTTGAGAAGGTGAGCATCTTGTTGAGAAGGTGAGCATCTTGATGAGAAGGCGAGCATCTTGATGAGAAGGTGAGCATCTTGTTGAGAAGGTGAGCATCCTGTCCAAAAGGTGAGCATCTTGTCGAGAAGGTGAGCATCCTGTTGAGAAGGTGAGCATCATGTTGAGAAGGTGAGCATCATGTTGAGAAGGTGAGCATCATGTTGAGAAGGTGAGCATCTTCTTGAGAAGGTGAGCATCTTGTTGAGAAGGTGAGCATCTTCTTGAGAAGGTGAGCATCTTGTTGAGAAGGTGAGCATCTTAATGAGAAGGCGAGCATCTTGTTGAGAAGGCGAGCATCTCGTTGAGAAGGCGAGCATCTTGTTGAGGTGAGCATCTTGTTGAGAAGGCGAGCATCTTGTTGAAAAGGCGAGCATCTTGTTGAGAAGGCGAGCATCTTGTTGAGAAGGCGAGCATCTTGTTGAGAAGGCGAGCATCTTGATGAGAAGGCGAGCATCTTGTTGAGAAGGCGAGCATCTAGTTGAGAAGGCGAGCATCTAGTTGAGAAGGCGAGCATCTTGTTGAGAAGGCGAGCATCTTGTTGAGAAGGCGAGCATCTTGTTGAGAAGGTGAGCATCTTGATGAGAAGGCGAGCATCTTGTTGAGAAGGTGAGCATCTTGTTGAGAAGGTGAGCATCCTGTCCAGAAGGTGAGCATCCTGTCCAGAAGGTGAGCATCTTGTCGAGGCGAGCATCCTGTTGAGAAGGTGAGCATCATGTTGAGAAGGCGAGCATCTTGTTGAGGTGAGCATCTTGATGATAAGGTGAGCATCTTGATGAGAAGGTGAGCATCTTGATGAGAAGGCGAGCATCTTGATGAGAAGGTGAGCATCTTGTTGAGAAGGTGAGCATCTTGATGATAAGGTGAGCATCTTCATGAGAAGGTGAGCATCTTGATGAGAAGGTGAGCATCTTGATGAGAAGGCGAGCATCTTGATGAGAAGGTGAGCATCTTGTTGAGAAGGTGAGCATCCTGTCCAGAAGGTGAGCATCTTGTCGAGGTGAGCATCCTGTTGAGAAGGTGAGCATCCTGTTGAGAAGGTGAGCATCATGTTGAGAAGGCGAGCATCTTAATGAGAAGGCGAGCATCTTGTTCAGAAGGCGAGCATCTTGTTCAGAAGGCGAGCATCTTGTTGACAAGGTGAGCATTTTGTTGAGAAGGTGAGCATCTTGTTGAGGTGAGCATCTTGATGAGAAGGCGAGCATCTTGATGAGGTGAGCATCTTGTTGAGAAGGTGAGCATCCTGTCCAGAAGGTGAGCATCTTGTCGAGAAGGTGAGCATCATGTTGAGAAGGCGAGCATCTTGATGAGAAGGCGAGCATCTTGTTGAGAAGGTGAGCATCTTGATGAGAAGGCGAGCATCTAGTTGAGAAGGTGAGCATCTTGTTGAGAAGGCGAGCATCTTGATGAGAAGGCGAGCATCTTGTTGAGAAGGTGAGCATCTTGATGATAAGGTGAGCATCTTGATGAGAAGGTGAGCATCTTGATGAGAAGGTGAGCATCTTGATGATAAGGTGTGCATCTTGATGAGAAGGTGAGCATATTGATGAGAAGGTGAGCATCCTGATGATAAGGTGAGCATCTTGATGATAAGGTGTGCATCTTGATGAGAAGGTGAGCATCCTGATGATAAGGTGAGCATCTTGATGAGAAGGTGAGCATATTGATGAGAAGGTGAGCATCTTGATGAGAAGGCGAGCATCTAGTTGAGAAGGTGAGCATCGTGTTGAGAAGGTGAGCATCTTGTTGAGAAGGTGAGCATCTTGTTGAGAAGGCGAGCATCTTGTTGAGGTGAGCATCTTGATGAAAAGGTGAGCATCTTGATGAAAAGGTGAGCATCGTGTTGAGAAGGTGAGCATCTTGATGAGAAGGTGAGCATCTTGTTAAGAAGGTGAGCATCTTGATGAGAAGGTGAGCATCTTGATGAGAAGGTGAGCATCTTGATGAGAAGGTGAGCATCTTGTTAAGAAGGTGAACATCTTGATGAGGTGAGCATCTTGATGAGAAGGTGAGCATCTTGATGAGAAGGTGAGCATCACACGGAACGTTTGCTAAACCAGGATTTATTCAAATTAGGATTAAATAATCCAAGGCCTTTGGAGGATCAAGGGTTCGGGATTCCTTATGAACAGGTGTGACACAGATCCAGAGCAGGTGCGGACCTGCCTCGCCATTATATCAGTGGGAATGTTTTGGCCTCGTCGCCATGGAATCCATGGAATCATTGAGAAACAGGGCCCAGGAGACTCGAGTTGTTAAGACGACCTGAAGAGTTCGAAAAGGGGAGAGTGCGAATAAGGAACAAAAAACATTTATACCTGGTACACCTTCACAAATGCCCCCATTGTACAACCTCACACTGCAGGAAATAAACAAGGAATGGAGTTCCAAATAAAAACACCTTCATCTTGCCGCCGATAAGTTGTTTACACCATCAGGGTGAGGAAGCGGATGAGGGAATTACCCTATTTTAGGCTAGGCCAGGGCCGCAGGTCAAGATGAGGAAGCGGATGAGGGAATTACCCTATTTTAGGCTAGGCCAGGGCCTCAGGTCAAGATGAGGAAGCGGATGAGGGAATTACCCTATTTTAGGCTAGGCCAGGGCCGCAGGTCAAGATGAGGAAGCGGATGAGGGAATTACCCTATTTTAGGCTAGGCCAGGGCCTCAGGTCAAGATGAGGAAGCGGATGAGGGAATTACCCTATTTTAGGCTAGGCCAGGGCCTCAGGTCAAGATGAGGAAGCGGATGAGGGAATTACCCTATTTTAGGCTAGGCCAGGGCCGCAGGTCAAGATGAGGAAGCGGATGAGGGAATTACCCTATTTTAGGCTAGGCCAGGGCCGCAGGTCAAGATGAGGAAGCGGATGAGGGAATTACCCTATTTTAGGCTAGGCCAGGGCCTCAGGTCAAGATGAGGAAGCGGATGAGGGAATTACCCTATTTTAGGCTAGGCCAGGGCCGCAGGTCAAGATGAGGAAGCGGATGAGGGAATTACCCTATTTTAGGCTAGGCCAGGGCAGCAGGTCAAGATGAGGAAGCGGATGAGGGAATTACCCTATTTTAGGCTAGGCCAGGGCCGCAGGTCAAGATGAGGAAGCGGATGAGGGAATTACCCTATTTTAGGCTAGGCCAGGGCCGCAGGTCAAGATGAGGAAGCGGATGAGGGAATTACCCTATTTTAGGCTAGGCCAGGGCCGCAGGTCAAGATGAGGAAGCGGATGAGGGAATTACCCTATTTTAGGCTAGGCCAGGGCAGCAGGTCAAGATGAGGAAGCGGATGAGGGAATTACCCTATTTTAGGCTAGGCCAGGGCCTCAGGTCAAGATGAGGAAGCGGATGAGGGAATTACCCTATTTTAGGCTAGGCCAGGGCCTCAGGTCAAGATGAGGAAGCGGATGAGGGAATTACCCTATTTTAGGCTAGGCCAGGGCCGCAGGTCAAGATGAGGAAGCGGATGAGGGAATT
The DNA here is from genome assembly GCF_964187855.1 of Myxine glutinosa. Classification (NCBI taxonomy): domain Eukaryota; kingdom Metazoa; phylum Chordata; class Myxini; order Myxiniformes; family Myxinidae; genus Myxine; species Myxine glutinosa. The sequence continues at coordinate 447,708,020 of NC_136261.1, read as the reverse complement.
ACCCTATTTTAGGCTAGGCCAGGGCCGCAGGTCAAGATGAGGAAGCGGATGAGGGAATTACCCTATTTTAGGCTAGGCCAGGGCCTCAGGTCAAGATGAGGAAGCGGATGAGGGAATTACCCTATTTTAGGCTAGGCCAGGGCCGCAGGTCAAGCACAGATAGTTAATTTAAATCCATCTTTTTAACAACACAAGCTAGGTCTTGGTCTCAAATTGGACTTGTCCACATTAATCCACCTTGTTAACAACACAAGCTAGGCCTTGGTCTCAAATTGGACTTGTCCGCTTTAATTCACCTTGTTAACAACACAAGCTAGGCCTTGGTCTCAAATTGGACTTGTCCACATTAATCCACCTTGTTAACAACACAAGCTAGGCCTCGGTCTCAAATTGGACTTGTCCGCTTTAATTCACCTTGTTAACAACACAAGCTAGGCCTCGGTCTCAAATTGGACTTGTCCGCTTTAATCCACCTTGTTAACAACACAAGCTAGGCCTTGGTCTCAAATTGGACTTGTCCACATTAATCCACCTTGTTAACAACACAAGCTAGGCCTTGGTCTCAAATTGGACTTGTCCACATTAATCCACCTTGTTAACAACACAAGCTAGGCCTTGGTCTCAAATTGGACTTGTCCACATTAATCCACCTTGTTAACAACACAAGCTAGGCCTCGGTCTCAAATTGGACTTGTCCGCTTTAATTCACCTTGTTAACAACACAAGCTAGGCCTCGGTCTCAAATTGGACTTGTCCACTTTAATCCACCTTGTTAACAACACAAGCTAGGCCTTGGTCTCAAATTGGACTTGTCCGCTTTAATTCACCTTGTTAACAACACAAGCTAGGCCTTGGTCTCAAATTGGACTTGTCCACATTAATCCACCTTGTTAACAACACAAGCTAGGCCTCGGTCTCAAATTGGACTTGTCCGCTTTAATTCACCTTGTTAACAACACAAGCTAGGCCTTGGTCTCAAATTGGACTTGTCCACTTTAATCCACCTTGTTAACAACACAAGCTAGGCCTTGGTCTCAAATTGGACTTGTCCACTTTAATCCACCTTGTTAACAACACAAGCTAGGCCTTGGTCTCAAATTGGACCTGTCCGCTTTAATTCACCTTGTTAACAACACAAGCTAGGCCTTGGTCTCAAATTGGACTTGTCCACTTTAATCCACCTTGTTAACAACACAAGCTAGGCCTTGGTCTCAAATTGGACTTGTCCACTTTAATCCACCTTGTTAACAACACAAGCTAGGCCTTGGTCTCAAATTGGACTTGTCCGCTTTAATTCACCTTGTTAACAACACAAGCTAGGCCTTGGTCTCAAATTGGACTTGTCCGCTTTAATTCACCTTGTTAACAACACAAGCTAGGCCTTGGTCTCAAATTGGACTTGTCCACTTTAATTCACCTTGTTAACAACACAAGCTAGGCCTCGGTCTCAAATTGGACTTGTCCACTTTAATTCACCTTGTTAACAACACAAGCTAGGCCTTGGTCTCAAATTGGACTTGTCCGCTTTAATTCACCTTGTTAACAACACAAGCTAGGCCTTGGTCTCAAATTGGACTTGTCCGCATTAATTCACCTTGTTAACAACACAAGCTAGGCCTTGGTCTCAAATTGGACTTGTCCCTTTAATCCACCTTGTTAACCAGAAGCGTGACATGACAGTCACATGGTCCTATCTCTGAGTATCTCTTGGCTCTGAGTCATACGGAATGTAATCCAGGATACAACAGGAAGAGTACACACAGAGGCACAACTGAGCAACAACTACATCGGTACTGACCAATTTGGGTACAACCAAAAGGGCACCACCTCAACCACAACCACAACCCCAACCCCAAATCAGATGTAGCAAGTTGTTACAACAGGACAATGTTGAGCAGTTGGTTTGTAGAGCTCATCCATTGGAAGATTCCAGAAGGTCATGGTTAATGACGGGTCGATGGGGATGCTGCTGGGTCCGAAAAACAGCAAAAAAACAACAAAAAAACAACTTCGAACATAAACCAATGAGAGATTTCTAACAACCATGAACCTCGAAACAAGGAAAAGGAGAAGCAAAACAACATCGATCACGTGATAAGCCTCGGAGTGGTGTCTGTGGAGGCCACATTGAGGCCACCACCTAACCCACCGCTACCAGTTACTGGCATAGCCCCACCACCTAACCCATCGCTACCAGTTACTGCCATAGCCCCACCACCTAACCCACCGCTACCAGTTACTGGCACAGCCCCACCACCTAACCCACCGCTACCAGTTACTGGCATAGCCCCACCACCTAACCCACCGCTACCTCTTACTGGCATAGCCCCACCACCTAACCCACCGCTACCTCTTACTGGCATAGCCCCACCACCTAACCCACCGCTACCTCTTACTGGCATAGCCCCACCACCTAACCCACCGCTACCTCTTACTGGCATAGCCCCACCACCTAACCCACCGCTACCTCTTACTGCCATAGCCCCACCACCTAACCCACCGCTACCAGTTACTGGCATAGCCCCACCACCTAACCCACCGCTACCTCTTACTGGCATAGCCCCACCACCTAACCCACCGCTACCTCTTACTGGCATAGCCCCACCACCTAACCCACCACTACCAGTTACTGCCATAGCCCCACCACCTCGCCCGCTGCTACCACTTGCTACCATAACCACACCACCTCGCCCGCTGCTACCACTTGCTACCATAGTCCCACCACCTTGCCCACTGCTACAACTTACCACCATAGTCCCACCACCTTGCCCACTGCTACAACTTACCACCATAGTCCCACCACCTTGCCCACTGCTACAACTTACCACCATAGTCCCACCACCTTGCCCACTGCTACAACTTACCACCATAGTCCCACCACCTTGCCCACTGCTACCACTTGCTACCATAACCACACCACCTCGCCCGGTGCTACAACGTACCACCATAGCACATCTGTGAGTACAGCCTTGCCATCACTGTTTTCCTGCGTAACAAAGGTCAAATAACCTCAAAGATTGCCAGAGACGTCAGAACATTGTTTTGTTATCTCATAATGATTATTGCGATGATTGTTGCCAAGAAACATTAATAAACGACACTTTACTGAGGTCAAGAGATGCAACGTCATTCTTTCTTACCCAAACCTGCCCATCGTAGAACCTAAAGGGCACACCTCTCCACCGGCTCCATCAAGGTGATCGATGTAACTTGGGAAGTTCGGTCTCCAACGATAACTCCATGAGGAGATGAGCAGATGGAAAAAACAGCATCATTACCAATGACGTCTCGAATTTCTCCTCCATGAGCCGTGCCGAGACCTCTATCGCCCCAACAACACCCATGAGGGATCAAAGAATGTAGGCCATGCCGCCGCGATACGTCACCATCCATGGAATTCTAGCAGGTGCATCGCGTGGCGAGATGGGCACCCATCCGTACACCGCCAGGTGCTGAGTTACTAACGCCTCTATGAGCAAGTTGTATGTTGCTACTGGATGTATCTGGGTCAATGGCGGCCCCATCGGGTTACAATAAATGGAAAATGAAGGACTTGTCTTGCACCTCAGGGTAAGACGAGTATCGATCTGTGTCCGCGGACGAGAAAGAGAAAGAGAAAGAGAAAGAGAGAGAGAGAGAGACAGAGAGAGAGACAGAGAGAGAGACAGAGAGAGAGACAGAGAGAGAGACAGAGAGAGAGACAGAGAGAGAGACAGAGAGAGAGACAGAGAGAGAGACAGAGAGAGACACAGAGAGAGAGACACAGAGAGAGAGACAGAGAGAGAGACAGAGAGAGAGAGAGAGAGAGAGAGACAGAGAGACAGAGAGACAGAGAGACAGAGAGACAGAGAGACAGAGAGAGAGAGAGAGAGAGAGAGAGAGAGAAAGTCGAAGAAAGAGATCAGATGCTTCCGACAAGTTGTGATCTGCAAAATGATTTGGAAAGGGCAGGTAACCTTTCACCTTTTGAATCCAAAATCTGATTATTTCGTCACATTCCATACTTAAGCCAAGTTTGGCTGAAATTCCAAGTTTTCAACAAAGTTTGGTGGATACAAGTCATAAAGATAACAAGAAACACATTAGGAAGGTGCGGACAGACAAACAAACACCATACATCCGGCTGCGGAGGTAAAAAATTAAAACAACAAGCAGCTGATACTCTAGGTCACCTCGAGGTCCCCCACCTTTTTGGTCGCATGAGGAATATGTTTGGGTGACGTGTGCAACACGAAAGCTAAATTTTGAACGTTTTTTTGAAACATCGTGTACACACGCCAAGCTACCAAGATGGTTGCCAACAAAATTCAGCCAAACACCGTTGTGACCTCATCAGGTGGAGACAATAAAACAACAACAAGGCATTTTAAGGCCATTTTCCCTGCTAGAGCGGGGGTTAGCCTTGCGGTGTCCATGGCAATCTTCTCCATCTTGCCCTATTTTCTGCATCTCTCCTTGTTAACCACCTTGCCCGCATTTCTTCTTCCACCATCTTTAGCCAAGTCTTTCTCGGTCTTCCCCGTCCTCTACTTCCTTCTACATTCACTCGCATCACTCTTCTCAACCAGTCACTTTCATCCTTCCTCAACACATGACCAAACCATCTCAACCTGTTCCTCTTCGCAGCATCAATCACAGGCTCTATTCCCATCATCTTTCGCAATTCATCATTTGTCTTCCTCTCTCTCAACGATACTCCGCACATCCGTCGAACCATTCGCATTTCCACCCTTTCCAGCCTTCGTTGCTGCTCCATGTTCATTAGCCATGTCTCGCTCAATGTCATGTCATGACATGTCAAGGACAGGTGGAGACAATGTCATGAGGAATAGATATCTGCGATACAAAAGCTGAATGTTCAATGTTTTTTTGGCACAAATGATATTTGGTATGTTGCAACACAAGTTTGTTCCCGGCATTAACAAAAAAAACAAAAAAAAAAAAACATCGGTGTCTATCTTAGTGGGTTTACCGGGGGTCAAAGTGGATCCAGTTTGACGCTCCAAAATAGGATTTTGCTTTTTCCCCTGAAACTACACACACAATTCCGATGAAACTTGACCACAACCTTCATCACACGTGATGTACCAAAGTTTGTTCACAGCATTAAAAAAATAAATTGGGATTTAAGGGGATGTGGTGGGGGGTTCTGACCCCCCCTAAAATAGGTATTTGCTCTCTTCTCCGAAACTACACACACGATATTGATTAAATGTGATCACAACTTTCATCACCTGTGACGTAACAATGTTTGTTCACGGCATTAGAAAAATTGTGGTGTGATGAGGTATACAGGGTGGCGGGGGGGGGGGGGGGGGGGGTGGGGGTGGGATGTTGCCCCCCCCCCCAAAACAGGTCTTTTTACCTTCGCAAAAGCGGAAGGTTATGTTTTGATCGCTGTGTATTTATTTGTATGTCTGTGTGTGTGTGTGTGTATGTTATTCGCATAACTCAAAAAGTATTCAACCGAATTGCATGAAATTTGGTGGGATGATTGGTTATTATACGGGACACATTTGATTAGATTTTGGGAGCAATCGGGTCAAAGGTCAAGGTCAAGGTCACGAAAAGGTCAAAATCGTATTTTTACCATAGCTGCGGCGAAGGTATGCGCTCTACCGAGTGCCCGTTCTAGTTTTGGTTTGTTTCTCTAAAGGTTCATGATTATGTCCATATGATTCTCCATGCTGCCCTGTCTTCGAGAAACCTTTGGAATTGGTTTAAAATACCGTGATACTGTTTAAAATACCTTTAGTCACTGTGGTATCCTGCTTTATTCTACCAGGTGAGTGCCCGGGGGTATCGCCCCTATTTTTGAAACATCACGTACATGGGCCGATGATCGGCCGGAGCCCATTTTTATGTCCCCCGTCTGACATTTTTGGAGGGGCGGGGAACAAAAACCAATATGGACAGGGAAAAGGGGAAAGGGGAAAAGGGGTCACTGGGCAGGGAAGAGGAGAGGAGAATTAAATAAAACAATATAAATTATTTAAAAGGGGATAAACAGAGAGGGGAAACAATTGAAAGGTTGGAAGAGACAGGAAGTCAAAGTGAACGAAAAGTGCAAGCTGATCCCAAGTCCGAACTCCGCAGATAAAGATTTGCTTTTCGCGTTTACGACTGAAATGAAGACAAATAATAACAGAAACCGACACGTGAATAAACCAACATATGAACACAAGTAAGCAACAAACACATTGCCTGCTGCACATTACTGATGGATGTCGTGCTGCACAAACTTTTGATCATCACCAAAAGGCCCGAAGGCCAATCGTGGCCCAGTCTACCATTCACCATGTACGAGCTGCAAGGAATGTGATGGACAAGATGACCTATAGGAGGAGAAAAAACGAAAACCCCTCACATAGGTGTAGAAATGAAAGTTCAGAATCAAACAGAAATTTTCAAAAGAGGACAAACAGAATCTAAATTGTGGTTCAAGCACTTTGTGATGCGCAGACAACGCTCAATGCTCTTGGAATTTACAAAGTGGAAACTCCGCCTGACCCAGATTTTGGTCGTGAACCGAGCATTTCCACAACTTGTGATAAAATCTACATTTCTAGCGGTTAATTAAAAACATTTCTCGGATTATACCGTTTGTGTATTTTTCAGAGCGATGAGCCAATCAGTATAAACCAAACCCTGACTCAGTTGGAATGAATCCCATCGGGCAGAACAGGTCTCCTCGTTCCCCTTCGCATGCTCCGACTGACAAGATCAAATTAGACACGTTTTCACGAAGGATCTCCTCACGCCACGTCATTCAGTGAGGGTGTGAGAAGAGCCGCAGCCAACGTGAGGGAGCGAGGCTAAAAGAGAGAGGGAGCGAAGCTAACATAGATAGGGAGCGAGGCAAACAGAGAGAGGAAACGAGGCGAACAGAGAGAGGAGACGAGGCGAACAGAGAGAGGGAACGAGGCTAACAGAGAGGAAGCGAGGCTAACAGAGAGAGGAAGCGAGGCTAACAGAGAGAGGAGGCGAGGCTAACAGAGAGAGGAGGCGAGGCTAACAGAGAGGAGGCGAGGCTAACAGAGAGAGGAGACGAGGCTAACAGAGAGAGGAGACGAGGCTAACAGAGAGGGAGCGAGGCTAACAGAGAGAGGAAGCGAGGCTAACAGAGAGAGGAAACGAGGCGAACAGAGAGAGGAAACGAGGCTAACAGAGAGAGGAGACGAGGCGAACAGAGAGAGGAGACGAGGCGAACAGAGAGAGGAAACGAGGCTAACAGAGAGAGGAAGCGAGGCTAACAGAGAAAGGAGGCGAGGCTAACAGAGAGAGGAGGCGAGGCTAACAGAGAGGAAGCGAGGCTAACACAGAGAGGAAGCGAGGCTAACAGAGAGAGGAGGCGAGGCTAACAGAGAGAGGAGGCGAGGCTAACAGAGAGAGGAGGCGAGGCTAACAGAGAGAGGAGGCGAGGCTAACAGAGAGGAAGCGAGGCTAACACAGAGAGGAAGCGAGGCTAACAGAGAGAGGAGGCGAGGCTAACAGAGAGGAAGCGAGGCTAACACAGAGAGGAGACGAGGCGAACAGAGAGAGGGAACGAGGCTAACAGAGAGAGGAACGAGGCGAACAGAGAGAGGAAACGAGGCGAACAGAGAGAGGAGACGAGGCGAACAGAGAGAGGGAACGAGGCTAACAGAGAGAGGAACGAGGCGAACAGAGAGAGGAAACGAGGCGAACAGAGAGAGGAGGCGAGGCTAACAGAGAGAGGAGACGAGGCTAACAGAGAGAGAGAGGAAGCGAGGCTAACAGAGAGAGGAAGCGAGGCGAACAGAGAGAGGAAACGAGGCTAACAGAGAGAGGACGCGAGGCTAACAGAGAGAGGAAGCGAGGCTAACAGAGAGGAAGCGAGGCTAACAGAGAGAGGAAGCGAGGCTAACAGAGAGAGGAGGCGAGGCTAACAGAGAGGAGGCGAGGCTAACAGAGAGAGGAGACGAGGCTAACAGAGAGAGGAGACGAGGCTAACAGAGAGGGAGCGAGGCTAACAGAGAGAGGAAGCGAGGCTAACAGAGAGAGGAAACGAGGCGAACAGAGAGAGGAAACGAGGCTAACAGAGAGAGGAGACGAGGCGAACAGAGAGAGGAAACGAGGCTAACAGAGAGAGGAAGCGAGGCTAACAGAGAAAGGAGGCGAGGCTAACAGAGAGAGGAAGTGAGGCTAACAGAGAGAGAGGAAGCGAGGCTAACAGAGAGAGGAGACGAGGCGAACAGAGAGAGGAAACGAGGCTAACAGAGAGAGGAGGCGAGGCTAACAGAGAGAGGAGGCGAGGCTAACAGAGAGAGGAGGCGAGGCTAACAGAGAGGAAGCGAGGCTAACACAGAGAGGAAGCGAGGCTAACAGAGAGAGGAGGCGAGGCTAACAGAGAGGAAGCGAGGCTAACACAGAGAGGAAGCGAGGCTAACACAGAGAGGGAGCGAGGCTAACACAGAGAGGGAGCGAGGGTAACACATAAATGGAACGATGCTAACACAGAGAGGGAGCGAGGCTAAAAGAGAGGGAGCGAGGCTAACACAGAGAGGGAGCGAGGCTAACACAGAGAGGGAGCGAGGCTAACAGAGGGAGGAGCGAGCTGAACAGAGGGAGGGGCGAGCCTAACAGAGGGAGGGGCAAGCCAAACAGAGTGAGGAGCGGGCCTAACAGAGGAAGGAGGTGAGGTTAACAGAGAGAGGCAGCGAGGCTAACAGAGAGAGGCAGCGAGGCTAACAGAGAGAGGGAGAGAGGTTAACAGAGAGAGGGAGTGAGGCTAAAAGAGAGAGGAGGTGAGGCTAACAGGGAGAGGCGGTGAGGCTAACAGAGAGAGGAGGTGAGGCTAACAGAGAGAGGGAGCGAGGCTAACAGAGAGAGGGAGCGAGGCTAACAGAGAGGGGCGAGGCTAACAGAGAGGGGGCGAGGCTAACAGAGAGAGGGAGCGAGGCTAACAGAGAGAGGGAGCGAGGCTAACAGAGAGAGGGAGCGAGGCTAACAGAGGGAGGGAGCGAGGCTAACAGAGAGAGGGGCGAGGCTAACAGAGAGAGGGAGCGAGGCTAACAGAGAGAGGGAGCGAGGCTAACAGAGAGAGGGGCGAGGCTAACAGAGAGAGGGAGCGAGGCGGACAGAGAGAGGGAGCGAGGCGGACAGAGAGAGGGAGCGAGGCGGACAGAGGGAGGGAGCGAGGCTAACAGTGGGAGGGAGCGAGGCTAACAGAGAGAGGGAGCGAGGCTAACAGAGAGAGGGAGCGAGGTTAACAGAGAGAGGGAGCGAGGCTAACAGAGAGAGGGAGCGAGGCTAACAGAGAGAGGGAGCGAGGCTAACAGAGAGAGGGAGCGAGGCTAACAGAGAGAGAGAGCGAGGCTAACAGAGAGAGGGAGCGAGGCTAACAGAGAGAGGGAGCGAGGCTAACAGAGAGAGGGAGCGAGGGTAACAGAGAGAGGGAGCGAGGGTAACAGAGACAGGGAGCGAGGATAACAGAGAGAGGAGCGAGGGTAACAGAGAGAGGAGGCAAGGATAACAGAGGGAGGAGGTGAGGCTTACAGAGGGAGGTGGCGAGGCCAACAGAGGGAGGAGCGAGGCTGACAGAGAGAGAGGCGAGGCTAACAGAGAGGGGAGGGAAGGCGAACAACGAGAGGGAGCGAGGGGTGCAAGCACATACTTGTAGGTTAGACCATCGGAACCAGAGAACAGCTGCTGAACAGTAAGACCATCGTCTGGTACGTATCCGGTGCCACCACTGATGAGAAAATCTGCATTCCTGGAAAACAAAGGCAGAGCAACATCAGCTCTACCTCAAACAAATACCGTCACTCTACACAAACAAAACTACTACGACTACGATCCTCACCAACATCACCTCCACCTCAAACAAATACCATCACTCTACACAAGCAAAACTACTACGACTACGAGCATCACCAACATCACCTCCACCTCAAACAAATACCATCACTTCACACAAGCAAAACTACTCCGACTACGAGCACCACCAAGATCACCTCTATCTCAAACAAATACCATCAATCTGTACAAACAAAACTACTACGACTACGAGCATCACCAACATCACCGCTACCTCAAACAAATACCATCACTCTACACAAGCAAAACTACTATGACTACGAGCACCACCAACATCACCTCCACCTCAAACAAATACCATCACACAACACAAACAAAACTACTACGACTACGAGCATCACCAACATCACCTCTACCTCAAACAAATACCATCACACAACACAAACAAAACTACAATGACTACGAGGCACGAGCATCACCAACATCACCTCCACCTCAAACAAATACCATCACTTCACACAAGCAAAACTACTACGACTACGAGCACCACCAAGATCACCTCTATCTCAAACAAATACCATCACACAACACAAACAAAACTACAATGACTACGAGGCACGAGCATCACCAACATCACCTCCACCTCAAACAAATACCATCACTTCACACAAGCAAAACTACTCCGACTACGAGCACCACCAAGATCACCTCTATCTCAAACAAATACCATCAATCTGTACAAACAAAACTACTACGACTACGAGCATCACCAACATCACCGCTACCTCAAACAAATACCATCACTCTACACAAGCAAAACTACTACGACTACAAGCACCACCAACATCACCTCCACCTCAAACAAATACCATCACACAACACAAAGAAAACTACTACGACTATGAGCACCACCAAGATCACCTCTACCTCAAACAAATACCACCACACAACACAAACAAATACCATCACTCTACACAAGCAAAACTATTACGACTATGAGCACCACCAAGATCACCTCTACCTCAAACAAATACCATCACTCTGCACAAACAAAACTACTACGACTACGAGCACCACCAAGATCACGGCAACCTCAAACAAATACCATCACTCTGCACAAGCAAAACTACTACGACTACGAGCACGAGCACCACCAAGATCACCTCTACCTCAAACAAATACCATCACTCTGCACAAACAAAACTACTACGACTACGAGCACCACCAACATCACGTCTACCTCAAACAAATACCATCACTCTCCACAAGCAAAACTACTACGACTACGAGCACCACCAAGATCACCTCTACCTCAAACAAATACCATCACTCGACACAAACAAAACTACTACGACTACGAACATCACCAACATCACCTACACCTCAAACAAATACCATCACTTCACACAAGCAAAACTACTGCGACTACGAGCATCTCCAACATCACCTCTACCTCAAACAAATACCATCACTCTGCACAAACAAAACTACGACGACTTCAAGCACCACCAAGATCACCTCTACCTCAAACAATTACCATCACTCTACACAAACAAAACTACTACGACTTCAAGCACCACCAAGTTCACCTCTACCTCAAACAAATACCATCACTGTACACAAGCAAAACTACTACTACTACGAGCACCACCAACATCACCTCCACCTCAAACAAATACCCTCACTTCACACAAGCAAAACTACTCCGACTACGAGCACCACCAAGATCACCTCTACCTCAAACAAATACCATCACTCTACACAAACAAAAGTACTACGACTACGAGCATCACCAACATCACCCATACCTCAAACAAATACCATCACTCTGCACAAACAAAACTACTCCGACTACGAGCACCACCAAGATCACCTCTACCTCAAACAAACAAATACCATCACTCTGCACAAACAAAACTACTCCGACTACGAGCACCACCAAGATCACCTCTACCTCAAACAAATACCATCACTCTACACAAGCAAAACTACTACGACTACGAGCATCACCAACATCACCTCTACCTCAAACAAATACCATCAAACTGCACAAACAAAACTACTACGACTACGAACACCACCAAGATCACCACGACCTCAAACAAATACCATCACTCTGCACAAGCAAAACTACGACGACTACGAGCACCACCAGGATCACCTCTACCTCAAACAAATACCATCACTTTACACAAACAAAACTACTCTGACTACGAGCACCACCAAGATCACCTCTACCTCAAACAAATACCATCACTCTACACAAGCAAAACTACTACGACTACGAGCACCAACATCACCTCTACCTCAAACAAATACCATCACACTGCACAAACAAAACTACTACGACTACGAGCACCACCAAGATCACCTCTACCTCAAACAAATACCATCACTCTCCTAAAGCAAAACTACTACGACTACGAGCACCACCAAGATCACCTCTACCTCAAACAATACCATCACTCGACAGTCCACACAAACAAAACTACTACGACTACGAGCACCACCAACATCAACTCCACCTCAAACAAATACCATCACTCTACACAAGCAAAACTACTACGACTACGTGCACCACCAAGATCACCTCGACCTCAAACAAATACCATCACTCTCCACAAGCAAAACTACTACGACTACGAGCACCACCAAGATCACCTCTACCTCAAACAAATACCATCACTCTCCACAAGCAAAACTACTACGACTACGAGCACCACCAAGATCACGGCTACCTCAAACAAATACCATCACTCTGCACAAGCAAAACTACTACGACTACGAGCACCACCAAGATCACCTCTACCTCAAACAAATACCATCACTCCACACAAGCAAAACTACTACGACTACGAGCACCACAAAGATCACCTCTACCTCATAACAAATACCATCACTCTGCACAAACAAAACTACTACGAGCACCACCAACATCACCTCTACTTCAAACAAATACCATCACTCTGCACAATCAAAACTACTACGACTACGAGCACCACCAAGATCACCTCTACCTCAAACAAATACCATCACACTACACAAGCAAAACTACTACGACTACGAGCACCACCAAGATCACCCCTACCTCAAACAAATACCATCACTCGACACAAACAAAACTACTACGACTACGAGCACCACCAACATCACCTCTACTTCAAACAAATACCATCACTCTGCACAAGCAAAACTACTACGACTACGAGCACCACCAAGATCACCTCTACCTCAAACAAATACCATCACTCTCCACAAGCAAAACTACTACGACTATGAGCACCACCAAGATCACCTCCACCTCAAACAAATACCATCACTCGACACAAGCAAAACTACTACGACTACAAGCATCACCAAGATCACCCCTACCTCAAACATTTACCATCACTCTCCACAAGCAAAACTACTACGACTATGAGCACCACCAAGATCACATCTACCTCAAACAAATACCATCACTCGACACAAGCAAAACTACTACGACTACAAGCATCACCAAGATCACCTCTACCTCAAACAAATACCATCACTCTCCACAAGCAAAACTACTACGACTACAAGCACCACCAAGATCAACACTACCTCAAACAAATACCATCACTCTCCACAAGCAAAACAACTACGACTATGAGCACCACCAAGATCCCCTCTACCTCAAACAAATACCATCACTCGACACAAGCAAAACTACTACGACTACGAGCACCACCAAGATCACCTCTACCTCAAACAAATACCATCACTCTCCACAAGCAAAACTACTACGACTATGAGCACCACCAAGATCACCTCTACCTCAAACAAATACCATCACTCTCCACAAGCAAAACTACTACGACTACGAGCACCACCAAGATCACCTCTACCTCAAACAAATACCATCACTCTCCACAAGCAAAACTACTACGACTATGAGCACCACCAAGATCACCTCTACCTCAAACAAATACCATCACACTACACAAGCAAAACTACTACGACTACAAGCATCACCAACATCACCTCTACCTCAAACAAATACCATCACTCGACACAAACAAAACTACTACGACTACGAGCACCACCAACATCACCTCTACTTCAAACAAATACCATCACGCTGCACAAGCAAAACTACTACGACTACGAGCACCACCAAGATCACCTCTACCTCAAACAAATACCATCACTCTCCACAAGCAAAACTACTACGACTACGAGCACCACCAAGATCACCTCTACCTCAAACAAATACCATCACACAACACAAACAAAACTACAATGACTACGAGGCACGAGCACCACCAACATCACCTCCACCTCAAACAAATACCATCACACAACACAAACAAAACTACAATGACTACGAGGCACGAGCATCACCAACATCACCTCCACCTCCACCTCAAACAAATACCATCACTTCACACAAGCAAAACTACTACGACTACGAGCACCACCAAGATCAACTCTATCTCAAACAAATACCATCACACAACACAAACAAAACTACAATGACTACGAGGCACGAGCATCACCAACATCACCTCCACCTCAAACAAATACCATCACTTCACACAAGCAAAACTACTCCGACTACGAGCACCACCAAGATCACCTCTATCTCAAACAAATACCATCAATCTGTACAAACAAAACTACTACGACTACGAGCATCACCAACATCACCGCTACCTCAAACAAATACCATCACTCTACACAAGCAAAACTACTACGACTACAAGCACCACCAACATCACCTCCACCTCAAACAAATACCATCACACAACACAAACAAAACTACTACGACTATGAGCACCACCAACATCACCGCTACCTCAAACAAATACCACCACACAACACAAACAAATACCATCACTCTACACAAGCAAAACTATTACGACTATGAGCACCACCAAGATCACCTCTACCTCAAACAAATACCATCACACAACACAAACAAAACTACTACGACTACGAGCATCACCAACATCACCTCTACCTCAAACAAATACCATCACTCTGCACAAGCAAATACCATCACCCTACACAAGCAAAACTACTACGACTACGAGCACCACCAAGATCAACTCTACCTCAAACAAATACCATCACTCTGCACAAGCAAAACTACTACGACTACGAGCACCACCAAGATCACCTCTACCTCAAACAAATACCACCAATCTGCACAAACAAAACTACGACAATGAGCGTCACCAACATCACCTGTATCTCAAACAAATACCATCACTCTGCACAAACAAAACTACAACGACTACGAGTACCACCAACATCACCTCTACCTCAAACAAATACCATCACACAACCCAAACAAAACTACTACGACTACGAGCACCATCAAGATCACCGCTTCCTCAAACAAATACCATCACTCTGCACAAACAAAACTACTACGACGACGAGCACCACCAAGATCAGGGCTACCTCAAACAAATACCATCACTCTGCACAAGCAAAACTACTACGACTACGAGCACGAGCACCACCAAGATCACCTCTACCTCAAACAAATACCATCACTCTGCACAAACAAAACTACTACGACTACGAGCACCACCAACATCACGTCTACTTCAAACAAATACCATCACGCTGCACAAGCAAAACTACTACGACTACGAGCACCACTAAGATCACCTCTACCTCAAACAAATACCATCACTCTCCACAAGCAAAACTACTACGACTACGAGCACCACCAAGATCACCTCTACCTCAAACAAATACCATCACTCTACACAAGCAAAACTACTACGACTACGAGAATCACCAACATAACCTCTACCTCAAACAAATACCATCACTCGACACAAACAAAACTACTACGACTACGAGCATCACCAACATCACCCATACCTCAAACAAATACCATCACTCTGCACAAACAAAACTACTCCGACTACGAGCACCACCAAGATCACCTCTACCTCAAACAAACAAATACCATCACTCTGCACAAACAAAACTACTCCGACTACGAGCACCACCAAGATCACCTCTACCTCAAACAAATACCATCACTCTACACAAGCAAAACTACTACGACTACGAGCATCACCAACATCACCTCTACCTCAAACAAATACCATCAAACTGCACAAACAAAACTACTACGACTACGAACACCACCAAGATCACCACGACCTCAAACAAATACCATCACTCTGCACAAGCAAAACTACGACGACCACGAGCACCACCAGGATCACCTCTACCTCAAAAAAATACCATCACTTTACACAAACAAAACTACTCCGACTACGAGCACCACCAAGATCACCTCTACCTCAAACAAATACCATCACTCTACACAAGCAAAACTACTACGACTACGAGCACCAACATCACCTCTACCTCAAACAAATACCATCACACTGCACAAACAAAATTACTACGACTACGAGCACCACCAAGATCACCTCTACCTCAAACAAATACCATCACTCTCCTCAAGCAAAACTACTACGACTACGAGCACCACCAAGATCACCTCTACCTCAAACAATAACATCACTCGACAGTCCACACAAACAAAACTACTACGACTACGTGCACCACCAAGATCACCTCTACTTCAAACAAATACCATCACTCTCCACAAGCAAAACTACTACGACTACGAGCACCACCAAGATCACCTCTACCTCAAACAAATACCATCACTCTCCACAAGCAAAACTACTACGACTACGAGCACCACCAAGATCATGGCTACCTCAAACAAATACCATCACGCTGCACAAGCAAAACTACTACGACTACGAGCACCACCAAGATCACCTCTACCTCAAACAAATACCATCTCTCTACACAAGCAAAACAACTACGACTACGAGCACCACAAAGATCACCTCTACCTCATAACAAATACCATCACTCTGCACAAACAAAACTACTACGAGCACCACCAACATCACCTCTACTTCAAACAAATACCATCACTCTGCACAAGCAAAACTACTACGACTACGAGCACCACCAAGATCACGGCTACCTCAAACAAATACCATCACTCTGCACAAGCAAAACTACTACGACTACGAGCACCACCAAGATCACCTCTACCTCAAACAAATACCATCACACTACACAAGCAAAACTACTACGACTACGAGCACCACCAAGATCACCCCGACCTCAAACAAATACCATCACTCTACACAAACAAAACTACGACGACTACGAGCACCACCAACATCACCTCTACTTCAAACAAATACCATCACTCTGCACAAGCAAAACTACTACGACTATGAGCACCACCAAGATCACCTCTACCTCAAACAAATAGCATCACTCTCCACAAGCAAAACTACTACGACTATGAGCACCACCAAGATCACCTCTACCTCAAACAAATACCATCACTCGACACAAGCAAAACTACTACGACTTCAAGCATCACCAAGATCACCTCTACCTCAAACAAATACCATCACTCTCCACAAGCAAAACTACTACGACTATGAGCACCACCAAGATCACCTCTACCTCAAACAAATACCATCACTCGACACAAGCAAAACTACTACGACTACAAGCATCACCAAGATCACCTCTACCTCAAACAAATACCATCACTCTCCACAAGCAAAACTACGACGACTACAAGCACCACCAAGATCACCTCTACCTCAAACAAATACCATCACTCTCCACAAGCAAAACTACTACGCCTATGAGCACCACCAAGATCACCTCTACCTCAAACAAATACCATCACTCGACACAAGCAAAACTACTACGACTCCGAGCACCACCAAGATCACCTCTACCTCAAACAAATACCATCACTCTCCACAAGCAAAACTACTACGACTATGAGCACCACCAAGATCACCTCAACCTCAAACAAATACCATCACTCTCCACAAGCAAAACTACTACGACTACGAGCACCACCAAGATCACCTCTACCTCAAACAAATACCATCACTCTCCACAAGCAAAACTACTACGACTATGAGCACCACCAAGATCACCTCTACCTCAAACAAATACCATCACTCGACACAAACAAAACTACTACGACTACGAGCACCACCAACATCACCTCTACTTCAAACAAATACCATCACTCGACACAAACAAAACTACGACGACTATGAGCACCACCAAGATCACCTCTACCTCAAACAAATACCATCACACTACACAAGCAAAACTACTACGACTACAAGCATCACCAACATCACCTCTACCTCAAACAAATACCATCACTCGACACAAACAAAACTACTACGACTACGAGCACCACCAAGATCACCTCTACCTCAAACAAATACCATCACTCTCCACAAGCAAAACTACTACGACTACGAGCACCACCAAGATCACCTCTACCTCAAACAAATACCATCACTCTCCACAAGCAAAACTACTACGACTATGAGCACCACCAAGATCACCACTACCTCAAACAAATACCATCACTCGACACAAACAAAACTACTACGACTACGAGCACCACCAACATCACCTCTACCTCAAACAAATACCATCACTCGACACAAACAAAACTACTACGACTATGAGCACCACCAAGATCACCTCTACCTCAAACAAATACCATCACACTACACAAGCAAAACTACTACGACTACAAGCATCACCAACATCACCTCTACCTCAAACAAATACCATCACTCGACACAAACAAAACTACTACGACTACAAGCACCACCAACATCACCTCTACTTCAAACAAATACCATCACGCTGCACAAGCAAAACTACTACGACTACGAGCACCACCAAGATCACCTCTACCTCAAACAAATACCATCACTCTCCACAAGCAAAACTACTACGACTACGAGCACCACCAAGATCACCTCTACCTCAAACAAATACCATCACTCTACACAAGCAAAACTACTACGACTACGAGCATCACCAACATCACCAACATCACCTCTACCTCAAACAAATACGATCACTCGACACAAACAAAACTACTACGACTACGAGCATCACCAACATCACCTCCACCTCAAACAAATACCAATCACTTCACACAAGCAAAACTACTCCGACTACGAGCACCACCAAGATCACCTCTACCTCAAACAAATACCATCACCCTACACAAACAAAACTACTACGACTACGAGCATCACAAACATCACCTCTACCTCAAACAAATACCATCACTCTGTACAAACAAAACTACGACGACTACGAGCACCACCAAGATCACCACTACCTCAAACAAATACCATCACACAACACAAACAAAACTACTACGACTATGAGCACCACCAAAATCACCTCTACCTCAAACAAATACAATCACTTTACACAAACAAAACTACTACGACTACTAGCATCACCAACATCACCTCTACCTCAAACAAATACCATCACTTTACACAAACAAAACTATTACGACTACGAGCACCACCAACATCACCTGTACCACAAACAAATACCATCACCCTACACAAACAAAACTACTACGACTACGAGCACCACCAAGATCACCTCCACCTCAAACAAATACCATCACTCTCCACAAGCAAAACTACTACGACTACGAGCACCACCAACATCACCCCCACCTCAAACAAATACCATCACTGTACACAAGCAAAACTACTACGACTACGAGCACCACCAAGTTCACCTCCACCTCAAACAAATACCATCACTCTCCACAAGCAAAACTACTACGACTACGAGCACCACCAACATCACCTCCACCTCAAACAAATACCACCACTCGACAGTCCACACAAAAAAAACTACTACGACTACGAGCATCACCAACATCTCCTCTATCTCAAACAAATACCACCACTCTGCACAAGCAAAACTACTACGACTTCAAGCACCACCAAGATCACCGCTACCTCAAACAAATACCATCAATCTGCACAAACAAAACTACTACGACTTCAAGCACCACCAAGTTCACCTCTACCTCAAACAAATACCATCACTTCACACAAGCAAAACTACTCCGACTACGAGCACCACCAAGATCACCTCTACCTCAAACAAATACCATCACTCTACACAAACAAAACTACTACGACTACGAGCATCACCAACATCACCTCTACCTCAAACAAATACCATCACTCTGCACAAACAAAACGACTCCGACAACGAGCCCCACCAAGATCACCACTACCTCAAACAATACCATCACTCGACAGTCCACACAAACAAAACTACTACGACTACGAGCACCACCAACATCACCTCCACCTCAAACAAATACCATCACTCTACACAAGCAAAACTACTACGACTACGAGCACCACCAAGATCACCTCTACCTCAAACAAATACCATCACTCTCCACAAGCAAAACTACTACGACTACAAGCATCACCAAGATCACCTCTACCTCAAACAAATACCATCACTCTCCACAAGCAAAACTACTACGACTATGAGCACCACCAAGATCACCTCTACCTCAAACAAATACCATCACTCGACACAAGCAAAACTACTACGACTACAAGCATCACCAAGATCACCTCTACCTCAAACAAATACCATCACTCTCCACAAGCAAAACTACGACGACTACAAGCACCACCAAGATCACCTCTACCTCAAACAAATACCATCACTCTCCACAAGCAAAACTACTACGCCTATGAGCACCACCAAGATCACCTCTACCTCAAACAAATACCATCACTCGACACAAGCAAAACTACTACGACTACGAGCACCACCAAGATCACCTCTACCTCAAACAAATACCATCACTCTCCACAAGCAAAACTACTACGACTATGAGCACCACCAAGATCACCTCAACCTCAAACAAATACCATCACTCTCCACAAGCAAAACTACTACGACTACGAGCACCACCAAGATCACCTCTACCTCAAACAAATACCATCACTCTCCACAAGCAAAACTACTACGACTATGAGCACCACCAAGATCACCTCTACCTCAAACAAATACCATCACTCGACACAAACAAAACTACTACGACTACGAGCACCACCAACATCACCTCTACTTCAAACAAATACCATCACTCGACACAAACAAAACTACGACGACTATGAGCACCACCAAGATCACCTCTACCTCAAACAAATACCATCACACTACACAAGCAAAACTACTACGACTACAAGCATCACCAACATCACCTCTACCTCAAACAAATACCATCACTCGACACAAACAAAACTACTACGACTACGAGCACCACCAAGATCACCTCTACCTCAAACAAATACCATCACTCTCCACAAGCAAAACTACTACGACTACGAGCACCACCAAGATCACCTCTACCTCAAACAAATACCATCACTCTCCACAAGCAAAACTACTACGACTATGAGCACCACCAAGATCACCACTACCTCAAACAAATACCATCACTCGACACAAACAAAACTACTACGACTACGAGCACCACCAACATCACCTCTACCTCAAACAAATACCATCACTCGACACAAACAAAACTACTACGACTATGAGCACCACCAAGATCACCTCTACCTCAAACAAATACCATCACACTACACAAGCAAAACTACTACGACTACAAGCATCACCAACATCACCTCTACCTCAAACAAATACCATCACTCGACACAAACAAAACTACTACGACTACAAGCACCACCAACATCACCTCTACTTCAAACAAATACCATCACGCTGCACAAGCAAAACTACTACGACTACGAGCACCACCAAGATCACCTCTACCTCAAACAAATACCATCACTCTCCACAAGCAAAACTACTACGACTACGAGCACCACCAAGATCACCTCTACCTCAAACAAATACCATCACCCTACACAAACAAAACTACTACGACTACGAGCATCACAAACATCACCTCTACCTCAAACAAATACCATCACTCTGTACAAACAAAACTACGACGACTACGAGCACCACCAAGATCACCACTACCTCAAACAAATACCATCACACAACACAAACAAAACTACTACGACTATGAGCACCACCAAAATCACCTCTACCTCAAACAAATACAATCACTTTACACAAACAAAACTACTACGACTACTAGCATCACCAACATCACCTCTACCTCAAACAAATACCATCACTTTACACAAACAAAACTATTACGACTACGAGCACCACCAACATCACCTGTACCACAAACAAATACCATCACCCTACACAAACAAAACTACTACGACTACGAGCACCACCAAGATCACCTCCACCTCAAACAAATACCATCACTCTCCACAAGCAAAACTACTACGACTACGAGCACCACCAACATCACCCCCACCTCAAACAAATACCATCACTGTACACAAGCAAAACTACTACGACTACGAGCACCACCAAGTTCACCTCCACCTCAAACAAATACCATCACTCTCCACAAGCAAAACTACTACGACTACGAGCACCACCAACATCACCTCCACCTCAAACAAATACCACCACTCGACAGTCCACACAAAAAAAACTACTACGACTACGAGCATCACCAACATCTCCTCTATCTCAAACAAATACCACCACTCTGCACAAGCAAAACTACTACGACTTCAAGCACCACCAAGATCACCGCTACCTCAAACAAATACCATCACTTCACACAAGCAAAACTACTCCGACTACGAGCACCACCAAGATCACCTCTACCTCAAACAAATACCATCACTCTACACAAACAAAACTACTACGACTACGAGCATCACCAACATCACCTCTACCTCAAACAAATACCATCACTCTGCACAAACAAAACGACTCCGACAACGAGCCCCACCAAGATCACCTCTACCTCAAACAATACCATCACTCGACAGTCCACACAAACAAAACTACTACGACTACGAGCACCACCAACATCACCTCCACCTCAAACAAATACCATCACTCTACACAAGCAAAACTACTACGACTACGAGCACCACCAAGATCACCTCTACCTCAAACAAATACCATCACTCTCCACAAGCAAAACTACTACGACTATGAGCACCACCAAGATCACCTCTACCTCAAACAAATACCATCACTCTCCACAAGCAAAACTACTACGACTACGAGCATCACCAACATCACCTCTACCTCAAACAAATAAAATCACTCTGCACAAACAAAACTACTACGACTACGAGCACCACCAACATCACCTCTACCTCAAACAAATACCATCACACAACACAAAGAAAACTACTACGACTACGAGCACCACCAAGATCACGGCTACCTCAAACAAATACCATCACTCTCCACAAGCAAAACTACTACGACTATGAGCACCACCAAGATCACCTCTACCTCAAACAAATACCATCACTCTACACAAGCAAAACTACTACGACTATGAGCACCACAAAGATCACCTCTACCTCAAACAAATACCATCACTCTGCACAAACAAAACTACTACGAGCACCACCAACATCATCTCTACTTCAAACAAATACCATCACTCTGAACAAGCAAAACTACTACGACTACGAGCACCACCAAGATCACCTCTACCTCAAACAAATACCATCACACAACACAAACAAAACTACTACGACTACGAGCACCACCAAGATCACGGCTACCTCAAACAAATACCATCACTCTGCACAAGCAAAACTACTACGACTACGAGCACCACCAAGATCACCTCTACCTCAAACAAATACCATCACACTACACAAGCAAAACTACTACGACTACGAGCACCACCAAGATCACGGCTACCTCAAACAAATACCATCACTCTGCACAAGCAAAACTACTACGACTACGAGCACCACCAAGATCACCTCTACCTCAAACAAATACCATCACACTACACAAGCAAAACTACTACGACTACGAGCACCACCAAGATCACCTCTACCTCAAACAAATACCATCACTCTCCACAAGCAAAACTACTACGACTATGAGCACCACCAAGATCACCTCTACCTCAAACAAATACCATCACACTACACAAGCAAAACTACTACGACTACGAGCACCACCAAGATCACCTCTACCTCAAACAAATACCATCACTCTTCACAAGCAAAACTACTACGACTATGAGCACCACCAAGATCACCTCTACCTCAAACAAATACCATCACACTACACAAGCAAAACTACTACGACTACAAGCATCACCAACATCACCTCTACCTCAAACAAATACCATCACTCGACACAAACAAAACTACTACGACTACGAGCATCACCAACATCACCTCGACATCAAACAAATAAAATCACTCTGCACAAACAAAACTACTACGACTACGAGCATCACCAACATCACCTCCACCTCAAACAAATACCATCACACTACACAAGCAAAACTACTACGACTACAAGCACCACCAAGATCACCTCTACCTCAAACAAATACCATCACTCTGCACAAACAAAACTACTACGACTACGAGCACCACCAAGATCACCTCTACCTCAAACAAATACCTTCACTCTGCACAAACAAAACTACTACGACTACGAGCACCACCAAGATCACCTCTACCTCAAACAAATACCTTCACTCTGCACAAACAAAACTACTACGACTACGAGCATCACAAACATCACCGCTACCTCAAACAAATACCATCACTTTACACAAACAAAACTAGTACGACTACGAGCACCACCAAGATCACCACTACCTCAAACAAATACCATCTCTCTGCACAAACAAAACTACGACGACTCCGAGCACCACCAATATCACCTCCACCTCAAACAAATACCATCACTCTCCACAAACAAAACTACTACGACTACGAGCCTCACCAACATCACCTCTACCTCAAACAAATACCATCACTCTGCACAAACAAAACTACTACTACGACGAGCACCACCAAGATCACCTCCACCTCAAAGAAATACCTTCACTCTCCACAAACAAAACTACTACGACTACGAGCATCACCAACATCACCTCCACCTCAAACAAATACCATCACTCTGCACAAGCAAAACTACTACGACTACAAGCACCACCAAGATCACCTCCACCTCAAACAAATACCATCACTCGACAGTCCACACAAGCAAAACTACTATGACTACGAGCACCACCAACATCACCTCCACCTCAAACAAATACCATCACTCTACACAAGCAAAACTACTACGACTACGAGCACCACCAAGATCACGGCTACCTCAAACAAATACCATCACACTACACAAGCAAAACTACGACGACTACGAGCATCACCAACATCACCAACATCACCTCCACCTCAAACAAATAACATCACGCTACACAAGCAAAACTACTTGGACTACGAGCATCACCAACATCACCAACATCACCAACATCACCTCCACCTCAAACAAATACCATCACTCGACAGTCCACACAAGCAAAACTACTACGACTACGAGCATCACCAACATCACCAACATCACCTCCACCTCAAACAAATAACACCACCTTACACAAGCAAAACTACTACGACTACGAGCACCACCAAGATCACCTCTACCTCAAACAAATACCTTCACTCTGCACAAACAAAACTACTACGACTACGAGCACCACCAAGATCACCTCTACCTCAAACAAATACCATCACTTTACACAAACAAAACTAGTACGACTACGAGCACCAGCAAGATCACCTCTACCTCAAACAAATACCATCACTCTCCACAAGCAAAACTACTACGACTACGAGCACCACCAAGATCACCTCTACCTCAAACAAATACCTTCACTCTGCACAAACAAAACTACTTCGACTACGAGCACCACCAAGATCACCGCTACCTCAAACAAATACCATCACACTACACAAACAAAACTACTACGACTACGAGCACCATAAGATCACCTCTACCTCAAACAAATACCTTCACTCTGCACAAACAAAACTAGTACGACTACGAGCACCACCAAGATCACCACTACCTCAAACAAATACCATCTCCCTGCACAAACAAAACTACGACGACTCCGAGCACCACCAATATCACCTCCACCTCAAACAAATACCATCACTCTCCACAAACAAAACTACTACGACTACGAGCCTCACCAACATCACCTCTACCTCAAACAAATACCATCACTCTGCACAAACAAAACTACTACTACGACGAGCACCACCAAGATCACCTCCACCTCAAAGAAATACCTTCACTCTCCACAAACAAAACTACTACGACTACGAGCATCACCAACATCACCTCCACCTCAAACAAATACCATCACTCTGCACAAGCAAAACTACTACGACTACAAGCACCACCAAGATCACCTCCACCTCAAACAAATACCATCACTCGACAGTCCACACAAGCAAAACTACTATGACTACGAGCACCACCAACATCACCTCCACCTCAAACAAATAGCATCACTCTCCACAAGCAAAACTACTACGACTATGAGCACCACCAAGATCACCTCTACCTCAAACAAATAGCATCACTCTCCACAAGCAAAACTACTACGACTATGAGCACCACCAAGATCACCTCTACCTCAAACAAATACCATCACTCGACACAAGCAAAACTACTACGACTACAAGCATCACCAAGATCACCTCTACCTCAAACAAATACCATCACTCTCCACAAGCAAAACTACTACGACTATGAGCACCACCAAGATCACCTCTACCTCAAACAAATACCATCACTCGACACAAGCAAAACTACTACGACTACAAGCATCACCAAGATCACCTCTACCTCAAACAAATACCATCACTCTCCACAAGCAAAACTACGACGACTACAAGCATCACCAAGATCACCTCGACCTCAAACAAATACCATCACTCTCCACAAGCAAAACTACTACGCCTATGAGCACCACCAAGATCACCTCTACCTCAAACAAATACCATCACTCGACACAAGCAAAACTACTACGACTACGAGCACCACCAAGATCACCTCTACCTCAAACAAATACCATCACTCTCCACAAGCAAAACTACTACGACTATGAGCACCACCAAGATCACCTCAACCTCAAACAAATACCATCACTCTCCACAAGCAAAACTACTACGACTACGAGCACCACCAAGATCACCTCTACCTCAAACAAATACCATCACTCTCCACAAGCAAAACTACTACGACTATGAGCACCACCAAGATCACCTCTACCTCAAACAAATACCATCACTCGACACAAACAAAACTACTACGACTACGAGCACCACCAACATCACCTCTACTTCAAACAAATACCATCACTCGACACAAACAAAACTACGACGACTATGAGCACCACCAAGATCACCTCTACCTCAAACAAATACCATCACACTACACAAGCAAAACTACTACGACTACAAGCATCACCAACATCACCTCTACCTCAAACAAATACCATCACTCGACACAAACAAAACTACTACGACTACGAGCACCACCAAGATCACCTCTACCTCAAACAAATACCATCACTCTCCACAAGCAAAACTACTACGACTACGAGCACCACCAAGATCACCTCTACCTCAAACAAATACCATCACTCTCCACAAGCAAAACTACTACGACTATGAGCACCACCAAGATCACCACTACCTCAAACAAATACCATCACTCGACACAAACAAAACTACTACGACTACGAGCACCACCAACATCACCTCTACCTCAAACAAATACCATCACTCGACACAAACAAAACTACTACGACTATGAGCACCACCAAGATCACCTCTACCTCAAACAAATACCATCACACTACACAAGCAAAACTACTACGACTACAAGCATCACCAACATCACCTCTACCTCAAACAAATACCATCACTCGACACAAACAAAACTACTACGACTACGAGCACCACCAACATCACCTCTACTTCAAACAAATACCATCACGCTGCACAAGCAAAACTACTACGACTACGAGCACCACCAAGATCACCTCTACCTCAAACAAATACCATCACTCTCCACAAGCAAAACTACTACGACTACGAGCACCACCAAGATCACCTCTACCTCAAACAAATACCATCACTCTACACAAGCAAAACTACTACGACTACGAGCATCACCAACATCACCCCTACCTCAAACAAATACGATCACTCGACACAAACAAAACTACTACGACTACGAGCATCACCAACATCACCTCCACCTCAAACAAATACCAATCACTTCACACAAGCAAAACTACTCCGACTACGAGCACCACCAAGATCACCTCTACCTCAAACAAATACCATCACCCTACACAAACAAAACTACTACGACTACGAGCATCACAAACATCACCTCTACCTCAAACAAATACCATCACTCTGTACAAACAAAACTACGACGACTACGAGCACCACCAAGATCACCACTACCTCAAACAAATACCATCACACAACACAAACAAAACTACTACGACTATGAGCACCACCAAAATCACCTCTACCTCAAACAAATACAATCACTTTACACAAACAAAACTACTACGACTACTAGCATCACCAACATCACCTCTACCTCAAACAAATACCATCACTTTACACAAACAAAACTATTACGACTACGAGCACCACCAACATCACCTGTACCACAAACAAATACCATCACCCTACACAAACAAAACTACTACGACTACGAGCACCACCAAGATCACCTCCACCTCAAACAAATACCATCACTCTCCACAAGCAAAACTACTACGACTACGAGCACCACCAACATCACCCCCACCTCAAACAAATACCATCACTGTACACAAGCAAAACTACTACGACTACGAGCACCACCAAGTTCACCTCCACCTCAAACAAATACCATCACTCTCCACAAGCAAAACTACTACGACTACGAGCACCACCAACATCACCTCCACCTCAAACAAATACCACCACTCGACAGTCCACACAAAAAAAACTACTACGACTACGAGCATCACCAACATCTCCTCTATCTCAAACAAATACCACCACTCTGCACAAGCAAAACTACTACGACTTCAAGCACCACCAAGATCACCGCTACCTCAAACAAATACCATCAATCTGCACAAACAAAACTACTACGACTTCAAGCACCACCAGGTTCACCTCTACCTCAAACAAATACCATCACTTCACACAAACAAAACTACTTCGACTACGAGCACCACCAAGATCACCTCTACCTCAAACAAATACCATCACTCTACACAAACAAAACTACTACGACTACGAGCATCACCAACATCACCTCTACCTCAAACAAATACCATCACTCTGCACAAACAAAACGACTCCGACAACGAGCCCCACCAAGATCACCTCTACCTCAAACAATACCATCACTCGACAGTCCACACAAACAAAACTACTACGACTACGAGCACCACCAACATCACCTCCACCTCAAACAAATACCATCACTCTACACAAGCAAAACTACTACGACTACGAGCACCACCAAGATCACCTCTACCTCAAACAAATACCATCACTCTCCACAAGCAAAACTACTACGACTATGAGCACCACCAAGATCACCTCTACCTCAAACAAATACCATCACTCTCCACAAGCAAAACTACTACGACTACGAGCATCACCAACATCACCTCTACCTCAAACAAATAAAATCACTCTGCACAAACAAAACTACTACGACTACGAGCACCACCAACATCACCTCTACCTCAAACAAATACCATCACACAACACAAAGAAAACTACTACGACTACGAGCACCACCAAGATCACGGCTACCTCAAACAAATACCATCACTCTCCACAAGCAAAACTACTACGACTATGAGCACCACCAAGATCACCTCTACCTCAAACAAATACCATCACTCTACACAAGCAAAACTACTACGACTATGAGCACCACAAAGATCACCTCTACCTCAAACAAATACCATCACTCTGCACAAACAAAACTACTACGAGCACCACCAACATCATCTCTACTTCAAACAAATACCATCACTCTGAACAAGCAAAACTACTACGACTACGAGCACCACCAAGATCACCTCTACCTCAAACAAATACCATCACACAACACAAACAAAACTACTACGACTACGAGCACCACCAAGATCACGGCTACCTCAAACAAATACCATCACTCTGCACAAGCAAAACTACTACGACTACGAGCACCACCAAGATCACCTCTACCTCAAACAAATACCATCACACTACACAAGCAAAACTACTACGACTACGAGCACCACCAAGATCACGGCTACCTCAAACAAATACCATCACTCTCCACAAGCAAAACTACTACGACTATGAGCACCACCAAGATCACCTCTACCTCAAACAAATACCATCACACTACACAAGCAAAACTACTACGACTACGAGCACCACCAAGATCACCTCTACCTCAAACAAATACCATCACTCTTCACAAGCAAAACTACTACGACTATGAGCACCACCAAGATCACCTCTACCTCAAACAAATACCATCACACTACACAAGCAAAACTACTACGACTACAAGCATCACCAACATCACCTCTACCTCAAACAAATACCATCACTCGACACAAACAAAACTACTACGACTACGAGCATCACCAACATCACCTCGACATCAAACAAATAAAATCACTCTGCACAAACAAAACTACTACGACTACGAGCAACACCAACATCACCTCCACCTCAAACAAATACCATCACACGACACAAGCAAAACTACTACGACTACAAGCACCACCAAGATCACCTCTACCTCAAACAAATACCATCACTCTGCACAAACAAAACTACTACGACTACGAGCACCACCAAGATCACCTCTACCTCAAACAAATACCTTCACTCTGCACAAACAAAACTACTACGACTACGAGCACCACCAAGATCACCGCTACCTCAAACAAATACCATCACTTTACACAAACAAAACTAGTACGACTACGAGCACCAGCAAGATCACCTCTACCTCAAACAAATACCATCACTCTCCACAAGCAAAACTACTACGACTACGAGCACCACCAAGATCACCTCTACCTCAAACAAATACCTTCACTCTGCACAAACAAAACTACTTCGACTACGAGCACCACCAAGATCACCGCTACCTCAAACAAATACCATCACACTACACAAACAAAACTACTACGACTACGAGCACCACCAAGATCACCTCTACCTCAAACAAATACCTTCACTCTGCACAAACAAAACTAGTACGACTACGAGCACCACCAAGATCACCACTACCTCAAACAAATACCATCTCTCTGCACAAACAAAACTACGACGACTCCGAGCACCACCAATATCACCTCCACCTCAAACAAATACCATCACTCTCCACAAACAAAACTACTACGACTACGAGCCTCACCAACATCACCTCTACCTCAAACAAATACCATCACTCTGCACAAACAAAACTACTACTACGACGAGCACCACCAAGATCACCTCCACCTCAAAGAAATACCTTCACTCTCCACAAACAAAACTACTACGACTACGAGCCTCACCAACATCACCTCTACCTCAAACAAATACCATCACTCTGCACAAACAAAACTACTACTACGACGAGCACCACCAAGATCACCTCCACCTCAAAGAAATACCTTCACTCTCCACAAACAAAACTACTACGACTACGAGCATCACCAACATCACCTCCACCTCAAACAAATACCATCACTCTGCACAAGCAAAACTACTACGACTACAAGCACCACCAAGATCACCTCCACCTCAAACAAATACCATCACTCGACAGTCCACACAAGCAAAACTACTATGACTACGAGCACCACCAACATCACCTCCACCTCAAACAAATACCATCACTCTACACAAGCAAAACTACTACGACTACGAGCACCACCAAGATCACGGCTACCTCAAACAAATACCATCACACTACACAAGCAAAACTACGACGACTACGAGCATCACCAACATCACCAACATCACCTCCACCTCAAACAAATAACATCACGCTACACAAGCAAAACTACTTGGACTACGAGCATCACCAACATCACCAACATCACCTCCACCTCAAACAAATACCATCACTCGACAGTCCACACAAGCAAAACTACTACGACTACGAGCACCACCAAGATCACCTCTACCTCAAACAAATAACATCTCTCCACAAACAAAACTACTACGACTACGAGCACCACCAAGATCACCTCCACCTCAAACAAATACAATCACTCTACACAAGCAAAACTACTACGACTACGAGCATCACCAACATCACCAACATCACCTCCACCTCAAACAAATAACACCACCTTACACAAGCAAAACTACTACGACTACGAGCACCACCAAGATCACCTCTACCTCAAACAAATACCTTCACTCTGCACAAACAAAACTACTACGACTACGAGCACCACCAAGATCACCTCTACCTCAAACAAATACCATCACTTTACACAAACAAAACTAGTACGACTACGAGCACCAGCAAGATCACCTCTACCTCAAACAAATACCATCACTCTCCACAAGCAAAACTACTACGACTACGAGCACCACCAAGATCACCTCTACCTCAAACAAATACCTTCACTCTGCACAAACAAAACTACTTCGACTACGAGCACCACCAAGATCACCGCTACCTCAAACAAATACCATCACACTACACAAACAAAACTACTACGACTACGAGCACCATAAGATCACCTCTACCTCAAACAAATACCTTCACTCTGCACAAACAAAACTAGTACGACTACGAGCACCACCAAGATCACCACTACCTCAAACAAATACCATCTCCCTGCACAAACAAAACTACGACGACTCCGAGCACCACCAATATCACCTCCACCTCAAACAAATACCATCACTCTCCACAAACAAAACTACTACGACTACGAGCCTCACCAACATCACCTCTACCTCAAACAAATACCATCACTCTGCACAAACAAAACTACTACTACGACGAGCACCACCAAGATCACCTCCACCTCAAAGAAATACCTTCACTCTCCACAAACAAAACTACTACGACTACGAGCCTCACCAACATCACCTCTACCTCAAACAAATACCATCACTCTGCACAAACAAAACTACTACTACGACGAGCACCACCAAGATCACCTCCACCTCAAAGAAATACCTTCACTCTCCACAAACAAAACTACTACGACTACGAGCATCACCAACATCACCTCCACCTCAAACAAATACCATCACTCTGCACAAGCAAAACTACTACGACTACAAGCACCACCAAGATCACCTCCACCTCAAACAAATACCATCACTCGACAGTCCACACAAGCAAAACTACTATGACTACGAGCACCACCAACATCACCTCCACCTCAAACAAATACCATCACGCTACACAAGCAAAACTACTACGACTACGAGCACCACCAAGATCACGGCTACCTCAAACAAATACCATCACTCTACACAAGCAAAACTACGACGACTACGAGCATCACCAACATCACCAACATCACCTCCACCTCAAACAAATAACATCACGCTACACAAGCAAAACTACTTGGACTACGAGCATCACCAACATCACCAACATCACCTCCACCTCAAACAAATACCATCACTCGACAGTCCACACAAGCAAAACTACTACGACTACGAGCACCACCAAGATCTCCTCTACCTCAAACAAATAACATCTCTCCACAAACAAAACTACTACGACTACGAGCACCACCAACATCACCTCCACCTCAAACAAATACCATCACACTACACAAGCAAAACTACTACGACTACGAGCACCACCAACATCACCTCCACCTCAAACAAATAACACTCTCCACAAACAAAACTACAACTACCATCATAACGCTACCGCCCTCCACC
This sequence comes from Myxine glutinosa, assembly GCF_964187855.1. Classification (NCBI taxonomy): domain Eukaryota; kingdom Metazoa; phylum Chordata; class Myxini; order Myxiniformes; family Myxinidae; genus Myxine; species Myxine glutinosa. Next base: position 447,674,472 of record NC_136261.1, on the reverse strand, counting down.
ATAGACCGGTACAAAGGAGCCAATGTGTGGAACAAAATAAACGTGTCAGACCAAAGTATCGTTAAAACGGAGAGGTGATCCAGCGCTACCTTTGCTTTGCGCGCAGCGAGACGCCATCGGAGTCCGCTCGTCCCGATCCGACATAACACGGACAATCGTCCATGCCGGAGAGGGAAGGCTCTGTTTGCTTTCCGTCTGGTCTCCCACGCAGCCACAGCGGTCACGGTCACGCCCATGCCCCTCCCATACTATGCACACCGTGCTCCGCGCATCCGGGCGTTCATCACAGCACTGACCCTTATGCCCCGCCCACGCAACCCTTATGCTCCGCCTACACGGGCGTACGCCACAACTCTGACCACACATCCATTATGCTCCGCCCACACAGATGTCCATCACAGCACTGACCCTTATGCCCTATCCACGCAACCGTTATGCTCCGCCCAAGCGGGCGTACGTCACAGTTCTGACCACGCAGCCGTTATGCTCCGCCCACATGGACGTGCTCCTCAGCTCATGAACGCTCCGCTCCCCTCTTAATTGTTCTCAGTGCTACTCTTCACGGTGTAGTTCGTGGCAGCATCCAAACATTATTAACGCACAGGTTGTAAACCTGGTGCGTTATAGCGTTTGCCTGGGAATTTCTGTCGCTCCAAAAGTGAAGCACGTTTCTGTCGCTCAGATGTGTAAACATGACGTCATCAAATCTATATTTAGGCTAACCATGGGCTACCCCTTTGGCTGGTACGCGGCCGCTCGCTCGTACATAATATAGGATATATTTGTTATATGTTATGTTATAGGATATATAGGATATATGTTATAGGATATATATAGGATAGGTTATAGGATATATATGTTATAGGATAGGAATATAGGACCCAAATGACCCAGAGGACCCAAATGACCCAGAGGACCCAGAGGACCCAAATGACCCAGAGGACCCAAATGACCCAGAGGACCCAAATGACCCAGAGGACCCAAATGACCCAGAGGACCCAAATGACCCAAAGGACCCAGAGGACCCAAATGACCCAGAGGACCCAAATGACCCAGAGGACCCAAATGACCCAGAGGACCCAAAGGACCCAGAGGACCCAAATGACCCAGAGGACCCAAATGACCCAGAGGACCCAGAGGACCCAAATGACCCAGAGGACCCAAATGACCCAGAGGACCCAAATGACCCAGAGGACCCAAATGACCCAGAGGACCCAAATGACCCAGAGGACCCAAATGACCCAGAGGACCCAAATGACCCAGAGGACCCAAATGACCCAGAGGACCCAAATGACCCAGAGGACCCAAATGACCCAGAGGACCCAAATGACCCAGAGGACCCAAATGACCCTCTGGGTCAATAAAAGTTGAAACTGGGCAAATGTCAATGAAAATTTGCCAGACCCAGACCAGAAAATGACCCAGAGGACCCAAATGCCCAGAGGACCCAGAGGACCCTGTGAATGTGAATGAATGTGAACATAATGTGAATACTAGTAGCAATTTTACAAAAACCATGGCATAATTTCAAATCTTGACCCGAGATGATAATTATGCTACATTATAATTTCCATGTGCCAACCTGGGCGGAATCCAAGTGGATTCACTTGACTTGTTGTTTTAATAATTGATAATGAAATTCGATTAATAGGAATAATTTAATTATAAAAAGCATTAATTATTCAGGTTTAAGAAAATTGTTTCAGTTGCCACGTGTCCTGCAGTCGGCCCTGGCCCCTGTGTCGTGTTTAGTGTATTGTTGTGTTCCCTCTATAAACCCTGGGGCAGTGGGGGGAGACAAAGCACGGAAAGACCATTGGGTGCAAGACCACAAAGGCCAAAGGATTACAGTACCACGTGTTAGCGTTCGAACAAGTTAACAGTGTCATGGTGGCGTCCATGCGTCATACGGCACCAGCTGTTGTGCACCGGACAAAGAACCTCATACCGGATTATGATGTTACTTTTTTTTTTTTTTTTTTTGAACACAAGATCGAGGCTCGTGAAAGAGCTAACATTAATCACACAAAAAGTCAAACCGACACACAAAACACAAAAAATAAGGGGAGCGGCAGACAAGATGGGGAGAGAGGGGCAAGGACACAAACAACATTTGAGAGCAGGGACATCGGGAGAAATGTGGGTGGGGGAGGGCTTTGGGGGAGGTGGGAGAGGTATAAAACATATGAACACTGCAAGGACTTCCAGGAAAGAAGTTAGAATTTCAAAAAAAAAGTGTATCTGTGGTGAATTAGCAGTGTAGAAAAGATCAAGGTTTTGGATGGGGGAAGATAAGAGATGGTGGTGAACAGCTGTTTTAAAGACCTGGAGGGAGGAGTGGGATTGAAGGGAGTGGGGGAGTTTGTTCCAGAGGCGGGAAAAAGGAGAGTGAAAGAGTGAATGTGAGCAGAGAGCCTAGATTTTGGCAGTTTAACCATAAGAGGGTTGCTGGCAGATCTTGTGCGACCTGAAGGAATATTGGGGGGACAGAGCACAGAGAGAGCTGGGGGAGCAAGGCCGGAGAGGAGTCGGTAGAAGACAGAAAGACCACCAACCTGCCTGCGGTGAGTGAGTGAAAGGCCCTCGAAGTTAACTTCATCGCAGGAGATTCCAACGATTCTGAAAGCTTTGGTTTCAACAGTGTGAAGCCGAGCTAGGTGTGAGGCAGGAGCACCGGCCCAGAGGGGGGAACAGTATTCCATTGAGCTGCGGATGAAAGCCTTGTATGTGGTGACGAGCTGAGGTGTGCAAAAGAAGGACTTCGCACGACGGAGGATGCCCAGTCGGCGACTGGCTTTGGAGGCCAGCTTGGAAATGTGGTTTTCCCAAGAAAGATCATGGCAGATAGTGAGACCCAAAAGCTTGAGCGACAGAACTTCTTGGAGAGGATTGTTGAGAAAGTAGATGGGAGGGTTTTCCAGTCGGTCCTTTCGGAGAGACATTGTAAGAGTGTGAGATTTGTCAGGATTGAAAGACATGTTCCACTTGTTTGACCAGTCTGTGATTTTTTCCAGGTCTGCAGAGAGTGAGGAGGCTGCAGACTGCCGATCTGAGGGATGAGGAATGGAGCGGCAGATAGTGGAGTCATCAGCAAAGAGATAGAGAGGATTATCCAGAGAGTCGGAGAGATCATTGATGAAGACCAGAAATAGCACAGGGCCCAGAACACTACCTTGGGGAACTCCAGCCAGAAGAGGAGGGGAGATGAGAGAAATCCATTCAGGGCCACACGTTGCCTTCGACCAGAGAGGAAGTCCGCAAGCGATGAGTGGAGATTTCCGTGGATACCATAGGCGGAGAGTTTGGTGAGCAGAGCTGGGTGCCAGACCGTATCGAAGGCACGTGATATGTCAAGTGAGACAGCTCTGATTTCCTGTTTGGCATTGAGGACCTCCATCCATTGTTGAGACAGCAGAAGCAACATGTCCAGAGTAGAATGACCTGGTCTGAATCCAAATTGATGATCAGAGATCAGGCCATTGGAGAAGAGGAAGGATTTGATATCCGAAGCAATGATTGATTCCATGACTTTGCTGATAATTGGAAGCAGGCTGATTGATCTGTAGCTGCAAGGATCTGTTTTTGCACCTTTTTGGGGTAAAGCGGTAATGTTTGCTGATCAAGACCTTGAGCAAAAGAGAGGGTGAAAAGAACAGAGAGAGGGTGAGATTGAGCGGCAGAGCAGGATTTTAGGACCCATGGGCTGATGCCGTCTGGTCCAGTTGCAGAATCAGAGTCGAGGTTTGACAAAAACTTCTCCACCTTGTCAGGAGAGAAGGACACAGAGTCCAGGAGCAGTTGGGTTCGACTGGGAAAGGTGGGAACAGAGAGAGATGGGTTTGGGACACAAGATTTTGAGGCAAACACAGAGTTGAGGCATTCGGCTTTGTCACGTGCGGTGTCAACTGTGTAGCCATTTGAGGTAAGGGAGGGGATGGAGGGGGAACAAACACCAGAAACGGATTTGACCAGACGCCACCAGGATTTGGAGGAAGGAGACAGGTTGGAGAGTTCAATCTTGAGTGTGGAGAGATAGTGCTTCCTGGCACTCCTGAGGGTAGAGAGACCTTTCCTTGCTCTGCCCCCTCTGCCCTTTCCTTGCTCTGCCTTTTCCTTGCCCTGCCCCCTCTGCCCTTTCCTTGCTCTGCCCTTTCCTTGCCCTGCCCCCTATGCACTTTCATTGCTCTGCCCCCTATGCCCTTTTCTTGCTATGCCCCCTCTGCCCTTTCATTGCTCTGCCCCCTCTGTCCTTTCCTTGCTCTGCCCATTCCTTGCTCTGGCCCCTCTGTCCTTTCCTTGCTCTGGCCCCTCTGTCCTTTCCTTGCTCTGCCCCCTCTGCCCTTTCCTTGCTCTGCCCCCTCTGTCCTTCCCTTGCTCTGCCCCCTCTGTCCTTTCCTTGCTCTGCCCCCTCTGCCCTTTCCTTGCTCTGCCCCCTCTGCCCTTTAATTGCTCTGCCCCCTCTGCCATTTAATTGCTCTGCCCCCTCTGCCCTTTCCTTGCTCTGCCCCCTCTGCCCTTTCCTTACTCTGCCCCCTCTGCCCTTTCATTGCTCTGCCCTTTCCTTGCTTTGCCACCTCTGCCCTTTCCTTGCTCTGCCCCCTCTGCCGTTTCATTGCTCTGCCACCTCTGCCCTTTCCTTGCTCTGCCCTCCTCTGCCATTTCCTTCCTCTGCCCACCTCTGCCATTTCCTTGCTCTGCCCTCCCCTGCCATTTCCTTGCCTTGCCCTCCCCTGCCATTTCCTTGCCCTGCCCTCCTCTGCCATTTCCTTGCCCTGCCCTCCTCTGCCATTTCCTTGCCCTGCCCTCCTCTGCCATTTCCTTGCTCTGCCCTCCTCTGCCATTTCCTTGCTCTGCCCTCCTCTGCCATTTCCTTGCTCTGCCCTCCTCTGCCATTTCCTTGCTCTGCCCTCCTCTGCCATTTCCTTGCTCTGCCCTCCTCTGCCATTTCCTTGCTCTGCCCTCCTCTGCCATTTCCTTGCTCTGCCCTCCTCTGCCATTTCCTTGCTCTGCCCTCCTCTGCCATTTCCTTGCTCTGCCCTCCTCTGCCATTTCCTTGCTCTGCCCTCCTCTGCCATTTCCTTGCTCTGCCCTCCTCTGCCATTTCCTTGCTCTGCCCTCCTCTGCCATTTCCTTGCTCTGCCCTCCTCTGCCATTTCCTTGCTCTGCCCTCCTCTGCCATTTCCTTGCTCTGCCCTCCTCTGCCATTTCCTTGCTCTGCCCTCCTCTGCCATTTCCTTGCTCTGCCCTCCTCTGCCATTTCCTTGCTCTGCCCTCCTCTGCCATTTCCTTGCTCTGCCCTCCTCTGCCATTTCCTTGCTCTGCCCTCCTCTGCCATTTCCTTGCTCTGCCCTCCTCTGCCATTTCCTTGCTCTGCCCTCCTCTATCATTTCCTTGCTCTGCCCTCCTCTGCCATTTCCTTGCTCTGCCCTCCTCTGCCATTTCCTTGCTCTGCCCTCCTCTGCCATTTCCTTGCTCTGCCCTCCTCTGCCATTTCCTTGCTCTGCCCTCCTCTGCCATTTCCTTGCTCTGCCCTCCTCTGCCATTTCCTTGCTCTGCCCTCCTCTGCCATTTCCTTGCTCTGCCCTCCTCTGCCATTTCTGCTCTTGCCCCCTATGCCTTTTCCTTGCTCTGCCCCCTCTGTCCTTTCCTTGCTCTGCCCCCTCTGTCCTTTCCTTGCTCTGCCCCCTCTGTCCTTTCCTTGCTCTGCCCCCTCTGCCCCCTATGCCCTTTCCTTGCTCTGCCCCCTCTGCCCTTTCCTTTTCTCTGCTCTCCTCTGCCATTTCTGCTCTTGCCCCCTATGCCTTTTCCTTGCTCTGCCCCCTCTGTCCTTTCCTTGCTCTGCCCCCTCTGTCCTTTCCTTGCTCTGCCCCCTCTGCCCACTCCACGGTTTCCCACAGGGTGATTTTGGGAGTTTCACCAGAAGCTTATCTGATAGATTTGATGGATAACCCAAGAGTCTGTTATTTCACTCAGGCCGACTGGCACGGTCTTCAAGCAGCCATCAATCACCTGGATTGGTCTCCCATCTCTACTGCCTCTGACATCAACCCATCCTGGGAATTCTTCCAAAGCAAACTGCTCTCTCTCATGCACAGATTTATCCCATCTCGTCTTCAGTTGTCATACCCTTCCTCCCGTCCATGGCACACTGAATCTTGTGCTGAGGCAGTTGCCCTGAAACAACTTGCCTTTGCCTCTTGGAAGGCAAATCCAACTGAAGGCAATCTCAGTTCCTTCTACCAAGCTCGGAACAAGTGTGTGACCACCCTCAGGAGTGCCAGGAAGCACTATCTCTCCGTTCTCAAGACTGAACTCTCAAACCTGTCTCCCTCCTCCAAATCCTGGTGGCGTCTGGTCAAATCTGTTTCTGGTGGTTGTTCCCCCTCCATCCCCTCCCTTACCCCAAAATGCTACACAGCTGAAACCGCATATGAAAAAGATTTTTTTTAAACTGTGTTCACCTCAAAATCTTGTGTCCCAAACCCATCTCTCTCTGTTCCCACCTTACCCAGTCAAACCCAACTGCTCCTGGACTCTGTTTCCTTCTCTCCTGACAAGGAGGAGAAGTTTTTGTCAAACCTCGACTCTGATTCTGCAACTGAACCAGACGACATCAGCCCACGGGTCCTAAAATCCTGCTCTGCCGCTCTATCTCACCCTCTCTCTGTTCTTTTCACCCTCTTTTGCTCAAGGTCATCTGCCAGCATCCTGGAAATCAGCAAACATTACCGCTTTACACAAAAAGGTGCAAAAACAGATCCTTGCAACTACAGACCAATCAGCCTGCTTCCAATTATCAGCAAAGTCATGGAATCCATCATTGCTTCGGATATCAAATCCTTCCTCTTCTCCAATGGCTTGATCTCTGATCATCAATTTGGATTCAGACCTGGTCATTCTACTCTGGACATGTTGCTTCTGCTGTCTCAACAATGGATGGAGGTTCTCAATGCGAAACAGGAAATCAGAGCCGTCTCCCTTGACATATCATGTGCCTTCGATAAGGTCTGGCACCCCGCTCTGTTCACCAAACTCTCCTCCTATGTGGCCCTGAATGGATTTCTCTCAGCTCCCCTTCCTGTTCTGGCTGGAATTCCCCATGGCAGTGTTCTGGGCCCTGTGCTTTTTCTAATCTCCATCAATGATCTCTCTGACTCTGGAAAATCTTCTCTATCTTTTTGCTGATGACTCCACTCTCTGCCGCTTCATACCTCATCCCAGAGATCGGCAGTCTGCAGCCTCCTCACTCTCTGCAGATCTCGACAAAATCACAGACTGATCAAACAAGTGGAACATGTCTTTCAATCCTGACAAATCTCACATTCTCACTTTGTCTCTCCGAGAAGGCCGACTGGACAACCCTCCTATCTACTTCCTCAACAATCCTCTCCAAGAGGTTCTCTCACTCAAGCTTTTGGGTCTCACTATCTGCCATGATCTTTCCTGGGAAAACCACATTTCCAAGTTGGCCCCCAAAGCCAGTCACCGTCTGGGCATCCTCCGTCATGCGAAGTCCTTCTTTGGCACACCTGAGCTCCTCACCACATAAAAAAAAGCTTTCATCCGCAGCTCAATGGAATACTTCTCTCCCCTCTGGGCTGGTGCTCCTGCCTCACACCTAGCTTATCTTCACGCTGTAGAAATCAAAGCTTTCAGAATCATTGGAATCTCCCATGATGAAGCCGATTTTGGGGTCTTTCTCTCTCTCTCACCGCAGGCAGGTAGGTGGTCTTTCTGTCTTCTACCGACTCCTCTCCGGCCTAGCTCCCACTTTGGTCTGTGCTCTCCATCTTGTCTATCCCATGTTCTCCACCCCAGCCCTCTCTCTTCCACAGATCTCTGGATATCCCTGTTCTCTACTATTGTTGTGCTTCCCTTCTATATATATAAAGTAGAGTTGGCCTCTGTGTCTGTATCCTGATCTATCTACGATCTCTAAGATCTCGAGAACCCGTGGACGGATTTGCGAGCGGAAAGTACTGTTCGACTCGGGATGGTCCCAGGAATGTCACGGAGACATAAACATTTTAAAAATTTCGGGTTTTAAAATTAGCGTATTATTAGCACTAGCAGAAGAGAGAGAGATTCAAAGGGAGGGAGCGCAGCGCTTCTAGCGCTTCTGACTACAGCACACCTTAAAATTAAAAAAACTTCGGGTTTTAAAATTAGTGTGTTACGCGTAATTAGCGCTAGCAGAAGAGGGAGGGAATCTAAGGGAGGGAGCGCAGTGCTCCCTCCAGCGCTTCTGTTAGCGTAATTAGCGTATTTCGGAACGTTAATTTTTCAACTTCATTATTCGGAATCAGTACGTCCCAGAGAACCTTCGTAACGTTAATTTTTCAACTTCATCCGATTGACATGGGACCAACGGCATGTGACAAAGAGTGAAACATACAGGCTACATTTATTTGACGACAATGAGTTCCGACTTCCGACCTCGGTGGGATGACAGGCTGAGTCAACCCCCCTGGTGTGAAGGGGGAGGAGGAGGGGAGGGGGGAAGAGAAGGGGAGGGGAACGAGGGGGAAGGGGATGGGAGGGGGGAGGGAGGAGGGGGAAGGGGGGAGGGGGGAGGGGGGAAGGGGGAGGGGAGGGGGGGGGGAGGGGAAAGGGGGGGGAGGGGGGAGGGGAGGGGCCCTTCTTCCCCTGGGCACCCCCCGCACCCTTCCCTCCCCCCCTTCCCCTCCCCCCTCCCCCCTTCCCCCTCCCCCCCCATTCCCCTCCCCTCCTCTTCCCTCCCCCTCCCCTCCTCCTCCCCCGCTTCCCCCTCCCCCCCTCCCCCCCCGTTCCCCTCCCCTCCTCTTCCCCCTCCCCTCCTCCTCCCACTCCCGTGCAAAGCCGGGTACCTCTGCTAGTATATATATAAAATCTGTCAAAATCTCATTCATCTCTTCAGGGTGTCCAATATGGTTGTTCCCCACAATCTCAGGTCATCCCCTATTCCTACCCATAATCTTTTCTATCACCAATATTCCCAAGCCCATTGCTGCCTTTCTCTTTACTTTTCCCCTACCCCTCTCCCTCTCCCTCTCGTTTTATTTGTTTTGTTCCTTTTACGTTTCATCCCCGGTTTCTTCCTCTTCAAGCCGTGTTTGATCTCGTCTCCAGTTCATCAACTCCATCCTTCCCACACCCATTTTCCTCCCTACCCTGCTACAGGTACATTTACCCTCTTTCCCCTATGTTATCTTCTACCCCTGTTAATTCACCCCAAATCCACTTTTTTTTGGAAATACCGACTTTTTTCTTTCCTGGAAGTTCCAACAGTGTCCCTGTGTTTTATACTCCGCCCCCCCAGCCCCCCCCCCCCACGTCTTCCCCTGCCTCCTCCCGCAGCCCTTTCCCTCCCACAGATCTTCCGTTGTCACTGTTCTCTGCTGTTGTACTTGTGTGCTTCCCTCTCTCCCCCCCCCCCCCTCTTGTCTCCCGCTCCCTTTTTTGTATGTTTTGTGTGTCCTTTTTTTTGTTGTTGATGCTCTTACACGAGCCTCGATCTTACATTTAAAAAAAAAAATCTGTTCTGTTTTGCGTAGTCACTTCTCCGTAAGCCTAGGCCTTGTATGCCAAGACCGGGTGAAGTCAATGAGGTGGTGTATGCAAAGGTAATGTAAATAATAATCAAGGGTATACCTCAAACAATTGCATCACGTGTAAAACACCAAAGTCAGAAAACTCCCTTAAATGGATTACGGAGTAAGAGGGTTCAGGTACATGGAGTAACGTGCTCAATCATGGGAATGGTGGAGCCAAAGGTGATCAATCAGGCGATGAAGATCTCACAGCTTTTAGTGTCTTCGCATTTTACAGATTCAAGTTCAGTCCACAGAGCACGCGGGACAAAAAAATAAAATTAAAATAAAACAAAATCAGTCCCAGCCAATATACTATCTTCGGTATATGAAGCGAACACCGCGCGCATGCACACGCTAACGGAGGTCAATACTTTGAGACCTGGTAGATCTCCGTTCCATCTCCTGAAACCCACCCGCGTATAGAGTTAACAACCAACGACATGCAGTACAGTACCAAGTCGAATGCAGGCCTGAGCAAATGCTCGGTAAACTACCAGCATCAGGCGTTTGCTTTTTGCACGAGATCAGTTCAATTGGGATTCCATTGGTATGCAGAGGGAAGGATGGAGGGGTATACAACATGGTTGGGAATACCAATCATAATGAGCTTCCTACAGCAACTTGCGGTGTTCAGATACTGAGTGGCCGTGGCAAAGCAAACATTCCCCCATCCCCACGGCCCACCACAATCACATGGTGTATGACCTTGTGTGTGTGACTGCGGCTGCACGTATCAATGATGCCACATGTGGACACAATGGAGGAAGCACTGATAATTCAGACAGGCAGAATGCATCAAACATCCCATCAGCGGAACTGTCCAACATGATGGAAAGTGTTGATAATCATTCTGAAAAGGCCTTTCAAAAAAGAAAACGCTTTAATAATGTACACATGTTAAAATTCCAGTGAATGTGAGATGTGTGGAATGACACTGTTAGAAAGTCGAGGGGTAAATAAAGCGTCAAGGTGTGACGGAGGTATGGCAGAGGCAGAATAGAGATCCGATGGAGCGTTGCGGAGATACGTAAGGAAGATGATGAATGACAATCCTTAAGTGAATGAGAAATAGCAAACAGCAGCTTCAAGGTCAGACTTCCCCAAAATTAACGTGACCCGTCTCTTGTGCGTGTTGTTGGGCCTCTTGCTGACCCGTGAGGCCCCGCTGGCAGGCCAGGCAGCGCAGTGTAAAGCGCCCGAGATCAGTGTACTGCCGCCGTTGGTGGGCCTCCTGCGCCAACTCCTGTGCCAGGATGAGCACCATGTCATCGGACGTCGAAAAGGTGGTCTGAGGCGGGTTCCCCGGATCGGTCTCGAGCTCCAGGGGGTCGTAGTGGATGCCATCGTAGATGAGTAGTACACGGTGCTTGTACCCAGAACCCTCACCGAAACGATCGATGCGGAGCGACTGTGTGTCCGCAACACAGATCTCACGATTAAAGTGACTGAGGGTAGGGAGGCAAAGGTCAGGACCAACATTGAATAAGAGGATGAGTACATATTTTAAACAAAAAGATACTCTTTATGGCATAGCTCATGGGGCTTGGCCGTCTAGAACAGCATTTCTCGATTCGTATGTATGTATGTCCTTCACAAACACGGCATACAATCGCTGGCTCCACACACTGCCATTTTGATTCCTATGCCATTCAGGCCGAACACATCGTCAAACCCGTCATGTATCACAATGTAAATGCTCTACCTTTACGTTTTTCATTCAGTGTGAAACACATACAAATATCGTAGACATAGGCATTATGGGTCTTCCAACGACACAGTACGTATAGGCCTTAGGCTTCATGCCTTACCTTCAAGGCGCTATGGACAAATTAGCACAGATTTCTTCATACAGTAGTATAGTTTTGTAATAATAATAATAACGTTAATAATGTTACGTTTGTGGGGGTTGGCATGGAATACCTCAGGAAAGTTCAGAAAGTGTAGGTTTTAGTATGGACCGTGTGACGCGAAGAACAAGAAACCCATCTCGATGTACATAAGCAGGGTAAATGTTCAGGTTAAGAGTGTTTGCAGGTCGCCATAAGGGGCGTGGCTTTTGTGTTAACTAGTTCTAGGGCATAAGATTAATAAATCCCAGTGTGTAATTGGCCCCTTGTGATTGATCCCTAATGTTCATTACAAAATCTCGGCCAGCCAAGCAATTGGCCCCATTGTTACTAGAACGACCATTAAACCGACAAGCCCGACAGAAACCCGCACATTCCATCGGGCAAGTAGGACCTGCCCCACGACTGCCGACGTCATCCGAACATTCCCGAACAGAGATTAGACTCTGCCCCCCGACGACTCATGACGGGGAGGCCACACCTCAACCTTCGTCATTGGGTGTCAAGCAAGGCCGTGAGGCCCCGCCCCAAAGACGACGATTGGTTGTGACGATGGACTGATGTAATGGGACATCGGTGATTGGACAGAGTGTGACGTCAGCGGTGGAACATTTGAGAGCTAGGAGAGCAAAAAGAAGCAATCTCACCATCTTGTCTCTTCTGGTGCTGGCATTCATCGAAGGCGGTCGCATTCTCTTCTGGTGCTGGCATTCATTGGAGGTGGTCGCATTCTCTTCTGGTCCTGGCGTTCATTGGAGGCGGTCGTATTCTCTTCTGGTCCTGGCGTTCGTTGGAGGCGATCGCCTTCTCTTCTGGTGCTGGCATTCGTTGAAGGTGGTCGCATTCTCTTCTGGTCCTGGCGTTCATTGGAGGCGATCGCATTCTCTTCTGATCCTGGCATTCATTGGAGGCGGTCGCATTCTCTTCTGGTCCTGGCATTCATTGGAGGCGGTCGCATTCTCTTCTGGTCCTGGCATTCATTTGAGGCGGTCGCATTCTCTTCGGGTGCTGGCATTCATTGGAGGTGGGCACATTCTCTTCTGGTGCTGGCGTTCATTGGAGGCGGTCGCATTCTCTTCTGATGCTGGCATTCATTGGAGGTGGTCGCATTCTCTGCTGGTGCTGGCGTTCATTGGGGGCGGTCGCATTATTTTCTGGTCCTAGCGTTCGTTGGAGGCGGTCGCATCTTCTCTCGTTATGGCTCGGCTCGAGTGGGCGCTGTTGTCTCGGGTGTGCTGGTGAGGAGACGTGTCGGAGCTTTGGAAGTTTTGCAACGTCGGAGGAGGGGGTGTTGTTGACTGTGGTGTTTTTCGGGGGAGGAGAGAGCCACGTTTCGCTTGGCGGTGGAAGCAAGGAAGGGCCGGTTGGCTGCTTGTTCACACCTGGGAGTTTTTGGCGCCATTTGTTGGTGCGCTTCCCAAGCTGTGGTTTGGAGGCGACGAACGCCAACCTTCCTCATTGAGACCAGAGTTAAGTGCCGACCGACAGGAACATAATTTATCTTTATTTAATCTTTCCCCTTGTTTGTATACGAGTCTGAGTGGAGACGTCTCAATTCGCAATTATAATTTTTACTTCACATTCATTTTTGTCTCTTGCATTTATTTTCATTAAATCCTTTATTTATGCATTTCATTCTTGTATTGTGGATTTTGCTTGTGCCATATTTGTGTTTGTGGGTTTGGATTAACCCAGTGTCGGCCGTCCGATCAGATAAGGCTACGGGCCATTCCCGCATGCGCCAAAGACAATCCCGCCAAGGTTCTAAGTACGCCTCAGAGTTGAAGCTCGTTTCAGGGGTCTTAACCCCGGGGACGTGACAATACTAATAATACAGTAAATATAATCATAACACTGCAATCCCTTTGTCGTGACTGCAAAGGTGCTGGATTGAAGCGGTGTGTGCTTGGTTCATTGTTGTCTCAAAACATAAAGAATAAAACATGAGTGTCTCAATGCAATCTCTTCGTTTCCATGGTGACAGAGAGCTTAAAGACTTAGAGTACATCAGAAACATTAAATACTTACATTATTTGCTAACTGGTATCTCCACCCACGTCATACTATCCTCGTCAACTTAAGTATCAAACAAGCCCGGCTAGGCCGCTGTTCGACTTTCGGTGTTATCATGTTGAAGGGAGGCATAATCGGTCGATATAATGACATCATCTTAATTACTTCAACATGATAACCTGTTAACCTATTACACAAATCAACTTTTAGAATAAACATCTCACTTCCACAAACATTACACACACTAACCAATCTTAGAAGGACAATCATTAACATCATGACAACCACCATGTGATTGATACCCATCACCTTCCTAACCAGAGATCTTTTCCAACCCTGTTAACCTTCCCCGCACCCAACTATGTTACCTGTGAGGTACCTCCAACATCCCAAAAACTGAAATAAAAGAAAACAATCTCTTGGGGGAGGGGTGGTGTGATCCAATAATCATTGAGGATCACAAGTAAGGTACGACTCACTGGGACTACCTCGAGAGGATGGAAAGCTCGATGGCTCCTCCCCACGCGTCTTCCCTCATGATCCACCGGCAGTACTCTTTATTGGGCTTGCCCAGGAGGGCTTCGGAGTACAGGTCACAATCGGCAGCGACTGCTTCCGCGATGATCGCACGTAGATCCCGTGAACGTGCGGGGTTCACCTCACCACGGTCACAGTCGGTGACGTAGCCGACGCTCGTGAACAAGCAAGAGTTGTCGGCCGGCACGACACGCCGTTTCAGTATTTTGTGAATCGGCCCATTCGTCTCTTGAGCAGCAACCGATGGGTCGTCCTCCACAATGAGGGTATCACCTGAGAAAGATGCAAAATATAAAATACACAAGAGATCCACAAAACCACCCAGGAATCAAATGTAATTAGTAATTGCAACTACATGGTGATTGTAATGTCAGTACAACACAATAATACAGAAAATACAATAGAAATGGGAATAAACTGCACACAGACATGTTATCATTATGAAACATACATGGGGAAAAAATGGCAACCGCGTCACCACTCCCTTGTATATCCATGACCGTTTCTATATGGAGCATCATGGTTCATGGAGAAGTTGAACATCAAACGGATCAGGACGGAACAAAATGAAAACAACCAAAGAAAGAGGGGGGGGGGGGGGACGACACATACAGTAGGCGTGAGGGACAAAATAGAGGGATATGGGGACGAATTAGGACTGGGGGGGGGGGGTACACGTAGTGATCAAGATGGATTCAGACACAAACTCTCAAACAAATTGAAGAAAGAAATTGAAGCCTGGAAAGAATTGCGCTTGGGGAGGGTCAATGGTTTTGGATTGGGGACAATCTGAGATGGTGGTGAACAACCGTCTTGATGACCTGGAGGGAAGAATGAGATTCAAGATCATGTGAAAGTCGATTCCTCAGGTAGGAAAAAAGAAAGCAAATGAGCGGAGGTGAGCAATGATCCTGGATTTTGAGAGTTTCACCAGAAGGGAATTGATGGTGGACCGCTTGAGTTTTGCAGAAAACTGGGGGTGAGGGATATATTAACTTGTATCCAAAGCAGGGACGAGCAGATGGAAAAGCACCGTCTGTGATGGGCCCATAGACTCGGCTTCATCACGGGAGATTACAAAAATCTCGAAAGCCTTGGTTTCAACGCCATCAATCTGAGCAAGGTGTAAGGCAGGGGTGCCAGCCCAGAGAGGAGAGCAGTACTCCATGAAGGCCTTGGAGGTGAATCGGAGTTCAGATGTGCCAAGGAAGAACTTTGACTGGGCATCCTCCATCATGCAAAGGATTGCTTTCGAGGCCAACTTTGAAATGTCGTTTTACCCAATAAAGACCACGGCTGAGAATTAAACCCAAGAGTTAGAGTTGTTGTTTCGTATGCAGCCTGTTGCTGCTGGTTGCATCATTTCTGGAAGTGTGGCTGTGCCGCTGACACAGTTCCCGTGTTACTGGTAAGCTGGTACTCATTTTGCTCACTTTGGAAGGATGCCAGACAGACTCAACCCACCTGGTGTTTTTCAACGGCACGGCAGGGACTCAAACTCAAGACCCAGTGATCTTAAGGAAGCCATCTTGTCCGTTAAGCCAACAAACACCAGGCTTTGAGTTTGAGTGACTGAACTTCTTGAAAAGGAAAGAAAGTAGATTGGAGAGTTTGCCAGATGGTCTATTAAGAGAGAGATAGTGAGCGTGTGAGATTTGTCAGGATTGAAAGAAATATTCCAAGTGTTTGACAAACTTGTGATTTTTGTCAAGGACGGAAGAGAGGGAAGAGGCTGCACCCCGTCTGTCTGAAGGGATGTCACGGCAGATTGTGTCATCAGGAAATAGATAAAGGGGGTTTTCCAGATAATCAGAGCGTTAATTGAGATCAGGAATACGACTGCACCCAAAACATTGCCTTGAGACCTTCAAGAGCTAAAGGAGATGAAAGGATTCCATTGAGAGCCACACATTGGCTACGAGAGTGTATAGAGGGAGTCAGTAAGCCATGTGTAGAGTGGCCTTGGATTTCATAGGCAGAGAGTTTGGAGAGTAAGGCAGGGTGGGATGCCCGACTATCGACAGCACGAGATATGTCCCAGGAGACTGCTCTGAACTAACGTCTGACATTGAGGGTCTCCATTCATTGTTGGGAGAGTAGAAGCAGCATGTATAGGGTAGAGTAACCTGGTCTGAAACCGAAATGGTGACCTGAGATGAGGCAGTCAGAGGAAAAGAAGGATTTTATGTAGACTCCTGTTTTATGTGGTGATGCAATAATACGAGTCAGCACACAGTCAAGCAGACCTTGAATCAATAAAATGTAATACAAAGTGAAAAGTGAAAATATCATGAAGCAAGAGGAGAGACATGCCCATGGTACCCGAATTGATGCGCAATTCTTGGAGGGATCGTGAGGTGTCACGGAGATCCAAGCCGGTCGGGGGAAAGCCCAATTTGATGCGCTGCCTGTGGCCGTCGATCCCGGTTGCTTTGGTGAGCTGTGTTTGGAGCTCACAGAGTGTGGAACAGGCCGTGAGACCGAGTATGGTTTGTGTGCCACCCTTGCTCTTACAGCGGAGCTTGAGCATGATTCTGGAGCAGTGGAACCCACGAGAATGATGAAATCAGTAAATGACCAAATCAATGAGTGTAAATAACTTGAATCACATCAAAAAAGGAGAAATCAAAACAAGGAACTCAATCAAGTGCACAGAGCGACCACTTGGGGATTAGCAGAGTACGTGAAAAGCTCAACAGACTAGCAAATACAATTTGTGTTCAAGCATGAACGAATTAACACCAGGGGGGTTGACTCAGCCTGTCATCCTTCTGAGGTCGGCAAATTGAGTACCAGTTCACTGGTAATTCCCTGTTTGCCGTAAAAAGGCGACAAAAAGGGTTGGCGGCAGGAAGGGCATCCGGCCGTAAAACATTGCTTCAAAAAGGGGACCAAAAAACAACAACAACCACGGTCCCCGAAAAAGGCCAACCCCCGCTTGCGGGGGAAAATGGCATCGAAAGGTGGGTTTTTTTTGGGTTTTTTTCATGAACACAACAAACCATAAAAGATATCTCACCCACTTTGGAAAAAAACTTCCAAAAACAGGTGCGAATAGATGTCATGCACCAAACCGAAAGAGCAACTAATACAGGTCCAACAATTGTAAAAAAGACAAAAGAAAAATAAAGGATGAAACAAGTACAGATGCATTCAAAGTACACCGCCCCCATGCCAAATAAATAAATATCCTCCAGCACGGCATTGCCATGCAGCTCATAGAGACTGTATTGGGAGGGACAGGTGTACAATAAATTGATTGATTAATTGCATAATTAAAAACAAATAATGATCATAAAATATTTTCTTAATCAATTGGCCAATAGCATAACTATACAACCAGTGCTTCGTCCGAAGCTGTAACTTTTTGAAAATTAATTAAACAAGTCATTAATCCAAAAAATTAAATAATTAATTGATTAATAAATAAATAATTAATCGATTAATTCATTAATCAATAAATCTAAAATATCCTTTATAGCCACATCACCTAGTCACGGTAGTGTCCAAATATCAGCTTCCTAGCTCAAAAGATACCTGAGATATTGCCCAGATGAGAAAGAAAATAAATAAATGATTAATAATAAAAACAAAGAAATAATAATAATAAAATAATTAAATAATTTATCAATTCGCTAATAGAATACATAAACCACCACCATTTCATCCGAATCTGTAACTTTAAAATAACTAATTTAATAATTAATCGAATAATTGATTAATCAAATAATCAAAAATAGCCTTTACAGCCAAATTACTTGGTCATTGTCGTGTCCAAATATCAGCTTCTTAGCTCAAAGAATGGCTGAGATGTCACCCGGACAAACAAACAACCAAACAAACATGACGACGTCATGCAGAGCACAATACTTGCAAAATCAACACCCCTCCCCACCCCCCTTTAAAAAAGGTTGCAATTGATCCATCAAATTGTCTATTTCATCAAGACGATCAAATCAAAATCAAAATCAAAATTGACGATCTTGATCAAAGCTTGGGTCAATAGGATGAAAACTAATGGGTTTTCAGATGAAAAATGATGATTTTAGAAGTCTGACCTAGAGTTGAACTTTGACCTTTTGACCTCAAAAATAGTTTGTTTCCCAATTCAGTGAGGCACTATGCAAATGCTGTTAAATTTTCATGTCAATTTGATGAAAATTTAGGTTTTTTCAGATGAAAATTGATGATTTTGGACGTTTGACCTTGAGTTGACCTTTGACCTTTTGACCTAAAATAGGTGCTTTCCCAATTCAGTGAGGCACATGTAAATGCTGTTAAATTTTCAAGGCAATCAAATTAAAAATGGCGATTTTAGAAATTTGACATCCACATGACCTTTGACCTCAAAATCAATAGGCTTCGCAATTTTTTTGTATTTTTTTTTTGTATACAAGATCGAAGCTCGTGAAAGAGCTAACATTAATCACACAAAAAGTCAAACTGACACATAAAACACAAAACTCTACGTTGAATTGTAACGAACTGAATTTAATTGTGACGTCACAACTGAATTGTGACGACCTCTACAACTTGGTGACGTTTCGTGAAGATCGTTTGAAAATTGTGACCTGTAGGCGACTGACATAGACAAACAAACAGACAGATCGGATGAAACTTGAGGATTTTAGAATTTTGAAGAAAAGTGGTTGACCTTTGGCCTATGTTGACCATGTGACCGATGCCAATCTCAAAAATAGTTGGTGGTTGAATTCAGTTCGCCGATATGCAAATCCTATTCATATTGTTACAGACGTGGCTTGGATGTTATTTACCGAGCGGTTTTATGGTATGACCACGTCTGCACAAGTTACCCGATTGTGCCCGAACGTTGACTAGTCGCGCGATGCTGGCTCAATAAGAAAAAGAAGACACCCGGCTGGATTACAATAACACAATACGACACCAATGTTTCAATTCTCAAGACCTCCGGAGGAGATTATATTCGTACGGACAGGTCAGATTACAGGGGCTAGAGGTATAATCACAGAAAGACAGGCACTTAGACACACTCTTATATTAACCCCGGACAGACGACAGACAAACGGGACAACGGCTGACTCACACGGGGGTTGATGACAGGAAAGCGGGTATCGATGGCTCCAGGTCCTCCTGGGCTCGGGGCAGGGTACAGTACGGTCCGGTCCGGTCCAAAGATGCGGGGAGGTATCGTCGCGCTGGGGGTGGCGGTGGCTTCTCTCTCCAAGCTGAGGCGCATCTGACGTCACATCCGGCGCGGGGCCGCGTATATCCGGCGGGGAGTGACACGCCCTCGGCTCGTTAGCTCCGCCCCAGATGGAATCGGCACGTTGCTTCTCATTGGGTGCGTGGGGGGGTTACTGGCTCCGCCCCTGACGAGGAGCTGACAGCCAGCCCCTTCGGGGTAACGCCGTGGAGCGCATGGTCATGGCGGGTAACCGAGCCGGTGTGAGGACGCACACTCCCCGCCCCTCTGTTGTTGTAGTCGTAGTTGTAGTTGTAATTGTTGTTGTAGTTGTTGTTTGGGGAAGAAGATGGGAGGAGGTATGGGAAAGGTCCTAAACTCACTACTGATGCCATATAATCACATTCTGGTGCAACGAAGAGTCATAATTAATGGAAACGAGGCCTTAACTGACATAGATTAAGAATAACTAGGAAGATGTCCGAAAGTTGTCTACGTGTGGTGCGGTGGACCTGGGCACGACATTTAATGGGGGAATAAGGGGAAGGTCGGCTCTACTGATTGTTATTTACATGCAATGGGACTAGGGAATGGGGGATTGGGGAAAGTTGGGGAGTATTGGAGAAAATAGGGGAATATTTACAAGCGGATATGGAGGCCAAATTCCATATTCGCAACATTGCACCCTTCTCTACCCTCGGGGCGTCCCGACCCGATAAATTTTTACCTACTTTAGTGTGGCACGCAATGTAGTTCCCTCTACTATTAACTCTACCCTGAGTGCGACAGTTTTACAGATATTCACAAATGAGTAAATATGTCCCCCTGCGACGTTGCACCCTTCTCCTCTCAGAAACACACCCACAGGATAACCGAATCCGGAAAGAATTCTCAAACTACACATACAGCCGGTAGGGAGCATTATTTACAAGACTACGCTGCTATTTACACTACGATCCAGGACCTGTTTTTGGAGGAACACATGCAGATGTTATGCATAGAGAGAGCGCGCTTGCCAGCATCGATACACCAACCCACGAGTGCTCTGTGGCCGACGGCCTTTAATAACGTGCAGAGCACCCTTCCCGAGCATCAAAAGCACCACCCCACCACCAATCGGTGCAGTCACCATTGTTCATTGGAATAAAAATAAATTCGACAACCCCTAACCCTGCAGGTGTCTCTTGCTCTTCGTGTGGCCTTCAGTGGTGTTAATTAACAGTGGTTCACCTTTATGGCATAGGTGCCACGTTGACCCATAGGTCCATCCCCGGGTGGTGCTTGGCCGCAAACGAACTGCGGTCCATTGTGGGTGGCCACAAACATTGCGGTCCATATGGTGTATCGATCCCGGCAGCAAACAGCGAAAGTGCAGGCCCACAACTGCGCAGCCAGCACCTCTCTCTCCTCTCTCTCTTCCCCAAAGCCAGATCCTCGGAGGTGGGAGACAAAAGAAGCAGACAAGTGAGTAAGGTGGTAAGGGCGCAAAAGTGCACGCAATGTAAGGTGATGCACACTGGGGGCACATGGGAACCAGGTGAGACAGGTACGTTCCTATCGTACGCCCACCCCCCCCACCAGGTAACCTACATGGCCCCTCCCTTACCCCTTACTGTATCCACAAAACACAACACTACCCATAAACATCTACTTTACAAATCAACAAACATCCCTACTGTCTTCCCCGTTCCTCCCATAAACCAAATTCGTCTTCTCTCCCTCCTAACCAATCAAATTTGCCATTTTCAACTTTCATCATAATTTGCCATCACCAATTCATCATCAGTCCCTCCTAGGGAGGGAGAGATGGAATCACCCCAATGTCTCATCCACGTCGTGATGCGTCTCACAAATCCACAGCAATCTCATTTCCTGCTACAAAACAAAGGAAACACAGGTGTGGAGTCATCATCACCACAGGTAAGTGGCTGCGTATGGTGCGACAGGTTCTTCAATCCTAACTATTTCCTAAATGACTTTAACAACTTTACACTACCCGGGGTCTTTCTCCGGCCAAACCATTGGCCCTCTTACACTACGGGTTCTAAAAACCAATTCCCATTGGCCAAACTGTGGTGCTCTTCAATTTGGGGTCTCACTCCCCCGATTCATCTCCCGGTGCCCTCGTACAATTTCTGGGCTGCGACGTGTACCTCTCCCAGTGGGTCTACCCACCTGCACACCTCCACCACTGCAGTTGCCTCCGAGCTTACCTGCTCCTCACCCTAACCTAACTACCTGGGGAAGGCCCTCTGGCTCTCTCCCCACTCGGTGCCCTCTCTGGCACGGGGCTACCCGATCCACACCCGGGATCCTCAGGCACCCACTCACAACTACCGGCTCCCAGAGCCCACCTGCGGCCTCACCTGGCCGACATCCTCACAGTGGTGGAGTGCCCAACCAACTACACACACTAACAGGCTACACGCCCAGCCATTTCCACAACACTAATGCACCCATCCACAATACCATTCTGCAACCGCACCACAAATGCCAATATCCAACCACAATTTACCTGCACCCTCTACCTAACACTTACACTACCCGCCCCGGGTACTCGTGAAAGGGGTCCACTCTTCCCCCATCCACACCTTCGCACCATGCACACCACTCCGTACCACTCACTCCAACTCTCTCCACACACCTGTACTTGCACACCTGTGCTCTCACACCTGGTGCCACCGGCACCCTTCTCTCCCCAAGCGCATTCGCGCTGATCCACAACACTCACTACTCATACACTGCTCCACACACCTGTCCAGTTGCACACCTGTGCAATCACACCTGTTCAATCCTCACACACACAGCATCATCTCAGCTAACTACTCCCTTCTGAAACTTGCGCTTCCCAGTCGTCCCTTTAACTATTGCGCTCCCACGTCATTATCATCCACACTAATCTACCTGCGTCCCCACTACAGGTATCAGTCACTAACTAAACTTAACGTTACCTAATGTCAATCCTCGCTAGATCCCTACACACCATATCCTAACCCACCCGGGCTAGTTTTCACTGCCATACACCCCATAAGCTATTGCTCCTTTGCCCCCCCATGGGAAGGGTGGCAGGGGTGCCAGCCTTACCACATCGGGGGTCTCTCACTACCAATTTTGCACATCAAATTTCAACAAATTAAAAATTTGCCAATCACTGCCCATCATCTGCCAATCACTACTGCCAATCCCTTGCCAATCATCAAATTTTGTTTTTCTCTAATTTTGGGTCCAAAACACTAACTTCGTCACCCAGTCTACTCACTAATACCTCTCGGTGCGCCAATTCCCGTTCAAAGCCAGGCTTCGTAAAGCCAAGCCATGAATGCTGGTTGTTCTGTGCCAGCGGTTGGATACGTCCGGCACTCGGTGCAGGGAAGGAGGTTTACCCGGCCCGAGATCCCACGCACCTTCTCGGCACGGAACCATCCAATGTCCCGATCTCGACCTGCCGGAATTCCTCAACAAAAAGTGGTCGCCATGACGACTCTTTCTATCGGGCCGCCCGCTCCGCCTAGTGGAGCACGGACGTTCAAAGCGAGGCCCAGCACGGATCGCGCACGGCGGTCCTTTCGAACCCGCCGTGGCTCGGATCCCCGCTGGTTCTCGCGGCACGCGAAACCCGGCACGCACCGAGGGCCCGCTTCGGCTAAAAGTCGACCTAACCTTTAACCCGGTCACCGTCGATGCTTCACCTGCTTGCTTACACCCCGCAGCCCGTTCCTTGCTCACACCTCCAGCCGTTTCCATGCTCCTTGTACCGTTCCTTACACACCCAGGCACACCCATTCCACTCACAGCCTTGGTCACACACCTGACCACCGAACACTTTGGCACACATCCGTTGGTAGCACACCACACCAACACACCTCTTCGCGCCCCCTCCTCAGTCACCTCCTCTGTGACAATCACAGGTGTGCTCTCATTCGCACACCCAACCACGTGCCTCACCACCAACTCCAGCGTGCATTCCCACTCACGCTCTACCATTCCAGGTGTGCATCCTTCCATCCCAGGTGTACATCCTCGCTCACCTGTCACAACCAGCTCACTCTC
Source organism: Myxine glutinosa (assembly GCF_964187855.1). NCBI lineage: Eukaryota > Metazoa > Chordata > Myxini > Myxiniformes > Myxinidae > Myxine > Myxine glutinosa. Next base: position 447,651,289 of record NC_136261.1, on the reverse strand, counting down.
CTGGTCACTCTCAATACTCTCACCACCACTCTTGACAACGCACTCACCCTTACTCTTGACAGCGCACTCTTTCCTCGTGCACCTGTCCGTCACACACCTTTCTCGCGCACACTCTCCCGTTACACCCTCTGTAACACTCACCACAGGTGTGCATTCTTCCTTGACTTTGACAGCGCACTCTTTCCTCATGCACCTGTCCGTCACACACCTTTCTCGCGCACACTCTCCCGTCACACCCTCTGTAACACTCACCGCACCACGCTTCCATGTGCTCCCTCGCACACGCGCTACGACCGACTCACTCTCGCCAGCACCCTCACTCCTTGGCACGCACTTTTTCCTCACACACCCCAGAGTCGGACTTCCTCGCACACCTCCTTTTTCGCACACCAGATCTGTCGCACACTTCACCAGTGGCCTCTCACGAACACCCGGGTCCATCTCGACCCCCAAGCTTCTTAAATCCCCTGGCGCATCATACGCACGACCATATTGGTCACCACTTACACCGGGTCCTCTTCCTCTTCGCTTCTCCTCCATCACCTGCGAATCCCTCATCCGGTTAATGAGCACATCATCACGATCCAAACACAGACTTTGGACCAATTCTTTTATCTCCTCTTTTATTTCTTTCTTATCCCCTCTCCGTCGCTTCTTAATTTCGCTCATCCCTTCTTCCACTTCTTCTAATTTGTGCTTCACCTCTTTTATTCCCCGGTACGTCTCCTCAAGCTCGTCCTCCAAGGCTACCTTGACCGTTTCCATGTGCGTCCTCACCTGCCGGTCCTTCGTCTCCATTACCTCTATCACCTCGTCCAACCTCGTTGTCAGTCCCTCACGTACTATCTGACATTCCCTCTTTGTCGCTATTAAGTCGTTTTTTATGTCGTTTTGTGTCGCTTTTAAACCTCCTAATACTGCAGTGTTCCTTTGAACCTGCTCCGTTAGTCCTTTTTGTCCCTCCGTCAGCTGTTCCACCTCCTGCGTCAGGTCCTCTATGCCCCCTTGTAACTTTACAGTCCCCTTTCTCACCTCCTTTTCCATGTGCTCCTCACAGTGCCTCACCTCCTCGCGCACTCCTCCGACCTCCTCACTCACTCCTCTTCTGATCTCCTCTCCCATCACTTGCATCTCCTGCCCAGATGCCACCCTCATCTGCTCCATTTCCTCCCTGTGAGCATCCAGTTTGGTTTCTACCCCCATTCTGACCCCCTCTATCTGCTGCTCCATTTGTTTAACTTCCCTTTCCGCTTGGTCCCTCATGTCCCTCAATTTGCCTTCCATACTGTTTTCTAACCCCTCTAACCCATTTTTCACTCCCTCTATCTGATTCTCCTGGGCAGCCATTCTATTTTCTACCCCCGTTAACCCATGTTTCACCTCTTTTATCCCGTTGTCTAACCCCTCAAAATTATTGTCTAACTTCCCAATTTTCTTGTCTAACTCCTCAAAATTATTGTCTAACTTCTCACCGGTACCCCTCGCTTCGTCCCTCATTACCCCCAATTGCTCACTCCGAGCCCTCGCTTCGTCCCTCATTACCCCCATTTGGTTTCCCAAGTCATTCCTCAGGTCTTCACTTGTCTGGACCATGAGCGCCTTTATTTGTTCCATAAATAGGCCCCAATCCATCGGCGGCGCTGCTACGGTCGCGGGCGCGGTGACCAGCGAGGCGCCATTTTGTGCGTTTGCTACCCCCGCTGTTTCGCTCTCCTCACGTGTCTCAATTTGGTCCTGGACCGACCCTGCTTCACTCTCCCCTACCGGACCCCAGCCGTCTTGATCCGCCATAGCGCGACTTTCAAAATTCGGGTTTTGTAAAACAAAACAAATTTCGGCCGCTCCAAATTTTGACCAAATTTTTTTTTTTTTCCTCTATTCGTTTTTTTTTTTCAAAATTTGGTCGGGCCTCGAATCCCACTCCTGACACCAATTGTTACAGACGTGGCTTGGATGTTATTTACCGAGCGGTTTTATGGTATGACCACGTCTGCACAAGTTACCCGATTGTGCCCGAACGTTGACTAGTCGCGCGATGCTGGCTCAATAAGAAAAAGAAGACACCCGGCTGGATTACAATAACACAATACGACACCAATGTTTCAATTCTCAAGACCTCCGGAGGAGATTATATTCGTACGGACAGGTCAGATTACAGGGGCTAGAGGTATAATCACAGAAAGACAGGCACTTAGACACACTCTTATATTAACCCCGGACAGACGACAGACAAACGGGACAACGGCTGACTCACACGGGGGTTGATGACAGGAAAGCGGGTATCGATGGCTCCAGGTCCTCCTGGGCTCGGGGCAGGGTACAGTACGGTCCGGTCCGGTCCAAAGATGCGGGGAGGTATCGTCGCGCTGGGGGTGGCGGTGGCTTCTCTCTCCAAGCTGAGGCGCATCTGACGTCACATCCGGCGCGGGGCCGCGTATATCCGGCGGGGAGTGACACGCCCTCGGCTCATTAGCTCCGCCCCAGATGGAATCGGCACGTTGCTTCTCATTGGGTGCGTGGGGGGGTTACTGGCTCCGCCCCTGACGAGGAGCTGACAGCCAGCCCCTTCGGGGTAACGCCGTGGAGCGCATGGTCATGGCGGGTAACCGAGCCGGTGTGAGGACGCACACTCCCCGCCCCTCTGTTGTTGTAGTCGTAGTTGTAGTTGTAATTGTTGTTGTAGTTGTTGTTTGGGGAAGAAGATGGGAGGAGGTATGGGAAAGGTCCTAAACTCACTACTGATGCCATATAATCACATTCTGGTGCAACGAAGAGTCATAATTAATGGAAACGAGGCCTTAACTGACATAGATTAAGAATAACTAGGAAGATGTCCGAAAGTTGTCTACGTGTGGTGCGGTGGACCTGGGCACGACATTTAATGGGGGAATAAGGGGAAGGTCGGCTCTACTGATTGTTATTTACATGCAATGGGACTAGGGAATGGGGGATTGGGGAAAGTTGGGGAGTATTGGAGAAAATAGGGGAATATTTACAAGCGGATATGGAGGCCAAATTCCATATTCGCAACAATATTTTAAGTCGATCGAATGAAAAATGAGGATTTTAGACATTTGAAAAAAAAATTGGTTGACCTTTGGCCTATGTTGACCTTGTGACCTATGTTGATCAAAAAAATAGTTGGTGGTTGAATTCAGTTAGCTGATAGGTAAATCCCATTCAAATTTCAAGTGAATTGGATGAAAATTGAGGATTTTTGATGTTGTTGTTGACCTTTGGCCTATACTGATCTCAAAAATAGTTGTTGCTTGAATTCAGTTCGCTGATATGCAAATCCTATTCATATTTGAAATCAATCGAATGAAAAATGAGGATTTTAGAAATATGAAAAAAAGTGGTTGACCTTAGGCCTACGTTGACCTTTTGGTCTATGTTGATCTAAAAAATAGTTGGTGGTTGAATTCAGCTACCTGATATGAAAATCCTATTCAACTATCACGTCAATCGGATGAAAATTGAGGATTTTAGAAAATAGAAGAAAGTGGTTGACCTTTGGCCTATGTTGACCTTTTGACCTTTTGATTTCAAACATATATAAGATTTTGTCGGACCACGAACTCTACCGTTTGGTGAAGTTTCGTTAAGATCAGTTTAAAATTGTGACCTGTAGGCAAGTATAAGTGAGCGGACAGACACCCAAACACACACACAAACCAGAGTGATCAACATACATGTCAAAAATATTTTATTTTTTTTGCCAAGAAATAACGCACAAGACAAACCAATATACATATTTTTTTTAAATCTTCGATTTTGAAAGTAACAACCGCAGAAATATTTTTTTTAAACTTCCCTTTCAGCGCGCGTCAATAATGATTCCCAAATACTCTTATTTATGGTATAAAATGTTGTGAATACTTTATTGACCTGTTACAAACCTGTAAATAACATGTTTCCAGGTGTACATGATAATGATTCACAAATACTCTTATTTATGGTATAAAATGTTGTGAATACTTTATTGACCTGTTACAAACCTGTAAATAACATGTTTCCAGGTGTACATGATAATGATTCACAAATACTCTTATTTATGGTATAAAATGTTGTGAATACTTTATTGACCTGTTACAAACCTGTAAATAACATGTTTCCAGGAGTACATCTTACTATAATTCACCAAATGTCTGTCCGTCTGTTTGAAGGTACCGTAAAATCTGCTGAACCGATCGCAACGATATTTTGGGTGGATAATCCTGGGACCCCTGGGAGTAAAATAGGCTATTTAGTTTTCCCAATTTCAGCTTTGGTCTCCAGCATTCTCAAGTTTTGACTCCCGCATAACATTCGCGTTCGCATAACGTTCATTGTTCTCATTGTAACGATGTTGTTTTCCCGGGCGCGCGCACAAACGACTGCACCGATTGCTGCACAGCTGCACGGATCGAACTCAGACAACAACAATCTTACATACTTACAATCCCACGAACCTTGAACTTACAATCCCACGAGATATGCGGAAAGGACGACCCAAAACCAATTTAAACATCGTTAAACATCATTCGTATTGTTGCGGATATGGGATTTGGCCTCCATCCATATCCGCTTGTAAATATTCCCCTATTTCCCCAATACTCCCCAACTATCCCCAATCCCCCATTCCCTAGTCCCATTGTCTGTAAACAACACTCTGTAGCCCCGACCTTCCCCTTTTTCCCCCATTAAATGTCGTGCCCAGGTTCACCGCATCTCACGTAGACAACTATAGGACATCTTGCTAGTTATTCTTAGTCTATGTCAGTTAAGGACTCGTTTCCATTAATTCTGACTCTTCGTTGCACCAGAATGTGATTGTATGGCACCAGTAGTGAGTTTAGGACCTCCCAATACCTCCCCGCATCTCCTCCTCATGGAACTACAACAACAACAACAACAACTACAACAACAGCGGGGGCGGCGCGGCCGCGGCGCGGGGAGTGTGCGTCCTCACTCCGGCTTGGTTAGCCGCCATTGCCCATGTGCTCCGACGGGGTTACCACACAGGGGCTGACTGTCAGCTCCTCGTCAAGGGCGGAGCCCGGTAACCCCCCCGCACCCAATAAGAAGCGGCGGACCGATTCCATCTGGGGCGGAGCTAACGAGCCGAGGGCGTGTCACTCCCCGCTGGATATACGCAGCCACTTACCGGAGGTGACGTAAGATGCGCCTCAGCTACGAAGGAGAACGGACGCCACCTCCAGCGCAAAGATACCTCCCGCATCTCTGGACCGGACCGAGTCGATTCTGCCCCTGAGCCAAGGTGCACCTTGAGCCATCGACTACCTGCCCTCCCCTGCCATCAATCCCTGTGTGAGTCAGTCTTGTCCCGTTTGTCTGTGGTCTGTCGGGAATAAGATAAGACCGTGTATAAGTGCCCACCTTTCTGTGCTGTACCTCTTGTGCCGTGTAATCTAAACGTTCTGCATACCCCATATTATAACCTCCTCCGGAGGTCTTGAGAACTGTACCCCTGGTGTCGTGTCATTTAACCCAGCCGTTGTGTCCTTTCCTTCATTGATCTAGCGTAGCGCGATTCGGCCAACGTTCGAGTATAATCGGGTAACTTGTGCGAACACGGCGGCCATTCCGCTCGGCCCAGCATAACATCTTAATAAGTCGTGTCCGTAACAGTATATAAACATCATTAAAAGTAAATAATGACCTTGGCCAAAGTTCAAACGACGTTTAAACTCAACATGAGAGAATTCCACATAGCTATTTGTGCAGTGAATACGCTAACAGATCGCTGTCTCCATCGATCTTGCCAAGGCCATAACACCGAACGGCTCAAAATCCTTTTAACTGTTGATTTGGAAGTTTTTACAATGAAGGAAACATTAACAATGTTGTTAAAAGTTTATTTTGTGATTAATTGGAGTTATGTTGTTTGGAATGAAAAAATACATATCGAGTTCAAGTGAATGACGACTGCCGTGATGGTTTCTACTTTCTGAACGTGAACTTCGCGGATAGCCATATGCAGATTCGCCATGGACCCACGATCGGTTTCCATACGTGAACGTACCCGTTTGCTGGCGAACGGGTACGTTTTTCATGGAAGTCCTTCACGAACTTGCTGTCCATGTCTGGCGTGCGACTGAAGGTGCTACAGGAATGTGGAATTTATTGGTTTCATGCTTTAGCATTCGCCGTATCTGCATTGCCTGTTTGCTTCTGGCCTCCCACCCGTGCGTAGCATCCACACACACGGCACGTGCACGGCACACACGTAACATCCATACGCGTGATTGTGTGGATGTGTGGAATGTAGGACATTTGGTGAATTATAGTAAGATACTGTTTAGATTTTGATGATTTGCGTGTGATATGATTTAACGGATGTTTATATGAATCGTTTGAAATAAAAAAGCCTTCAATTTCTGATATTTTACCTTTTCATTTGGGCCTCCCAATTGAAGCCCCACCCGTAGGGCGGGTACCGTTGCTAGTGATAATAATTCACAAATACTCTTATTTATGGTATAAATGTGAATACTTTCTTGACCTGTGACAAACCTGTAAATAATGTGTTTCCAGGTGTACATGATAAATCTTTTTTTTTTTTTTTTTTTTTTTTCAGGTGTACATGATAATGATTCACAAATACTCTTATTTATGGTATAAAATGTCGTGAATACTTTCTGATAAATATAAAATAAACAAGTCAGGAGACGACGATGGTTCACGAGCGAGCGGTATTCAATGACAAAGGACGGACTATAACCGAAACAGGCCCAGACAGGCCAAGCCTGGAAATGTCAAACCGAAGATTACTGACCTTGAAATGATAGAAAATAATGTATAATCAGTTATGAGGTTAGTTAGCTGCACAATACCGAAAATTCGGTGAAAAATGAAATAAAATAAATAAATAAATAAATAAATAAATGGGGGAAAATGAAGAAGAAAAAAAACATGAAAAATCGAGCTCCGTGGGGCCCGACACATGACATTGGCCTAACCAAATATCGAAACCACTGTGAGATTCCGCCAAACCCCTCGGAGAAGATTCAGCTTGAACTTGATTACCCCCAAAGGCCTAAAAAGACATCTTTTTCGGGCGTGGCTCTGCCAACAATGGGCGCAATACGCCCACTCTTGGCAGGACACAACTAGACTATGATATCAACCTCCCACCCAAGTTTCATCAATGATATCATCGGGTAGTTATGCTGCGGACAGACAGACACACACACACAGACAGACACACATACATGACGAATATAGTGGTCACTTGATAACTCGTGAACCAACAACTGTTACTCATCACTGGAACACATGTCTTTTTAAAATGTAATTATTTTATTAAAAATATGCAAAATTTTATGTAATATTTTCGAGTATGTTTGTATAAATATGTCGACACTTGATTTTAATGATCATATGGACACATTATAAAGCATTTTGTTCCAAAAATTTACCAGTGTTATGATTTAATCCAACAGTGTTTAAGTTATTAATTACTGTATATACCATGTATAAGACGCACTTTTTTATCGAAAAAAAAAGTCAAAAGTTGGGGGTGCGTACTATACACGGGGATAGAAAAAAACTCGGCTTCAAAACAAGTCAATTTTCCAATACATTTACGAAAAAAAGTATTTTACGAAAAGCGATCTCGGTTGCACGTTTTCTCCGTTGCGTCAAGCACAATTGCGCCGACATTGCTGCTCGTTCGCCCCGGATGGCAAGCGGGGTTTGTACCATTACGTGCTTTCTATGGATTTGCCGCTCAAAGCAACACCGCTTCCGGAATGTGAATAGAACGGCTTTTCCCGCTCTGAAAAGCCACATCGGTCTTTTATTTTGAAGGTCTTTTATTTTATGACTGCAATTGTGTAGCAATCCGAAATTATAGGGCAGATTACCATAAATGTCAGCTCGGACTGAAACGTCTTCATACGTTCTATCCGGTTCCAGAGAAGAGAAGATCAAGATGTCAAGGCAGTCGTACACTTCAGCATTCAAACTCTCCGTCTGCCAGTCTGCAGAAGAGTTTGGGAACCGAGAAGCTGGGAGGAATCACGGCATGAATGAGTCTGTCATCTGGCGCTGGCGAATAACAAAGGCTTCCATAGAGGATATGCCGAGGAAGAATAAGGCGAATAGGGGAAAATTGGCGAAGTGGCCTCAGCTGGAGGAGCGTGTCATCGCCTGAGTTCAGGAGAAGAGGGCAGAGGGTCACGCCATCTCCACACTTGCTCTCAGGCTGCAGGCAAGGAGCTTCGCTTTGGACGGAGACATTGAAGACTTCATGGCCAGAACATCGTGGGCCGACAGATTTATGTAACGCCATAATGTCGGCACGACGCCGCACGCACATCGCACAGCATCTTCCCGACAATATGGCCGACAAAACGACACGCTTCCAGGCATTCATAATCAAGCTTCGCCAGGAGCACAACTACCCGCTCAGCAGGATCGGAAATGCCGACCAGACCCCTCTAACCTTCGACATTCTAAAAGGGACCAGCATCGCAGTGAAGGGTGAGTGGCTACTGTAAGATTCACGCCACTGTAATCTGAAAATGAATGTTTTTGTTTTTTTTGAGGGTGGAAGTTGGGGGTGCGTACTATACACAGGTGCGTATTATACACCGGTATATAGGACTTCCCGACTTCCGGTTCCTCGGGCGAGTGAAGCGTACTTCGAGCTCTCCACGGCATCGAAGTTTAAGTGTTTTCCCATTCTTGTCTTTGTCAAATTTCCACTGGTTATTTTGCTGTGTACGTGTTATTGTGCGTTTCTGGTTGGTATTGGTTTGTAATTCGGACAAACTTGTGTGTAGTTAATCGTTTTCTTGGGGCTTCCCTCCCCCCGTCGGTGTTTTGTCGATTTGGGTTATTTCCTTCGCTGTATTGCTTGTTTTTTTATTTTATTTTCTCCCCTTCACCTCACCCCCCTAGACAAAGAATTCTATATTGATTCTTTCTCTCCTCCCGGACACGTGCTTGTACGCTCTCCTCCTCGTCTCGACTTGTGCCCCGCCCCCTGTATCTCGTTTTTCTTCCGCCTCTGCTCCTTCTTTCTCAAATCCACGTTCTCGCTTGGAGACTTTTCCCAGATAGTTTCCCAGATTGTTTTTCATGGTTTTCATGGTTCTGTTTGGATATTGTTGGAATATGTTTAAACCGCAGTCGTGATGCTGACGCCGCCCCCCCCCCCCCCAAATTTCCATGTTTTAAACGTTTCCCAGTGTGTACCCTGGTCAGAATAGGTACACCGTATCCCTGCGTGTCGTAAGAGACTACTAAGAGGGTTGGCGTCAGGAAGGGCATCTGGCCATAAAAACATTGCCTCAAAAACAGAACCATGACAATTACAAGTACATATGGGCAGGGTGCAGCCCGAAGTGGAGATCGGTTTCTGAGGTTTGGGACATGGAATGTAGGGACAATGACAGGGAGATCAGGAGAAGTGGTGGAAGTATTGGTCAGAAGAAGAGTGGACATATGTTGTGTGCAAGAGACGAGATGGAAGGGAAGTGGTGTGAGAATGGTGAAGGGTAGGCAGGAACAGAAATACAAGTTTGTGTGGCAAGGGTGCCCGGAGGGCGTGAATGGTGTTGGTGTCCTGTTTTCTGAGGAGTTTGTAGACAGTGTGGTGAGTGTGACTAGAGTGAGTGATAGGTTGATGATGGTGAAAATGATGATTGGAAAGCTCTTGGTGAACGTCATCTCGGGATATGCTTCGCAGGTTGGTCGACGCAATGAAGAGAAGAACAAGTTCTGGTGTGCGATAGAGAAGCTGATGGAAAACGTGAAAGATGAGGAAGTTGTTGTGGTGGGAGGAGACCTGAATGGACATGTGGGAAGGAGTATGGATGGTTTTGAGGGAGTTCATGGGGGTTACAGATATGGTGTGAGAAATGGAAAAGGTGAAAGGATTTTAGAGTGTGCTGATGGAGCTGATTTGTTGATTTGTAATACTCAGTTCCAGAAAGAGGATAATAAGCTTGTTACATACACGTCAGGTGGGTCGACGACAACCGTTGACTACCTGATGGTGCGTAGGCGAGATAGGGGGCACCTCCGGGACACAAAGGTGATCGCGGGGGAGGAGGCTGTTTCACAGCACCACTTGGTTGTCTGCGACATAAGGGTGAAAGGTGCGAGGAGAGCTCGGCGGGTGAAGTACCAACCAAGAATGAAGGTGTGGAGGTTGAAAGAGGTGACAGTAAGGGAGGCATTAAAAGAGAGGCTGAGTAGGGTAGAGGATGATGTGGTTGCGCTTGAAAGTGGTTGGATGTCAATGAAAGCTAGTCTGTTGGGAGCCGTTGGTGAGGTATGTGGATGGACAAAAGGACCACCGAGGCACTCGGAAACATGGTGGTGGGATGATGAAGTTGGAAAGAGGATTGACGAGAAGAGGAAGAAGTTCAAGGAGTGGCAGAAGGCGAAGGGTACGGGAGCAAAAACAGCAGAGCATGAAAGTTATAAGGCAGCCAGGAAGGCTGCAAAGAAAGAGATAGCAAAGGCGCAGGAGGCATGTAGGAAAATGTTCGGAGAACGCTTGGATTCGGAAGAGGGTCAGAAAGCAGTATTCAGGATTGCAAAACACATAGCGAAAGAGAGGTGTGATGTGATGGGGGTGAGTTGCTTGAAGGATGAAGTGGGACAAATCGTTGTCGACCCAGATGGAATTACAGGAAGATGGAAAAGATATATGGAAATGCTGTTGAATACAGAGAATGAATGGGATGGCAACATAGAGAGTAACCCAGTTTTAGGACCGGCAGAGAAGATAACTGAGAAGGAAGTTGAGGAAGCGATAAAAGCAATGAAGAGTGGAAAAGCGGGAGGGCCGACGGGAGTTGTGGGAGATATGTTGAAGGCAGCAGGAAGTTGGGCTGTGAAGAGAATGACAGAGATCTGTAATCTGGTGGTGAAAGAAGGCCGCATTCCAGTGGATTGGGAACTGAGTACCCTCGTCCCTCTATACAAGGGGAAAGGTGACCCTCTGGAGTGTGGCTCGTACCGAGCGATAAAGTTATTGGAGCATGGAATGAAGGTATTGGAAAGGGTGTTGGAGAGGAGGATAAGGAAGAAAGTGAAGATCAACGAAATGCAGTTTGGATTTATGCCAGGAAGAGGAACGATAGATGCGCTTTTCATTGTGAGGCAGTTGCAGGAGAGTGTACATGGAGAGGAGGCAGAAGTTGTTTTTTGGGTTTGTTGATCTGGAGAAAGCATTCGATAGGGTTCCACGCAAAGTATTGACATGGGCATTGAGGAAGTTAGGAGTGGAGGAATGGTTGATCAGAGTAGTGATGGCAATGTACAAAAGAGCGCGCACAGCTGTAAGGACGAAGGATGGGAACAGTGGTGAGTTTGAGGTGAAGGTGGGAGTGCATCAGGGGTCGGTACTAAGTCCACTACTATTTGTAGCTGTGATGGAGGTGCTGGCGCAGAACGTAAAGGAGGGTTTACCATGGGAGTTGTTGTATGCAGATGATCTGGTGTTGATTGCGGAAAGTATGGATGGACTGAAGGAAAAGATGAACAAGTGGAAGGAATGTATGGAGACAAAAGGTCTGAAGGTGAATATCGGAAAGACGAAGGTGATGGCAAGTGGTAAAGCATGTGGTGAGGTGGAAAGAACTGGGAAGTGGCCGTGTGCTGTGTGCAGGAAGGGTGTCGGAGTGAACTCCATTCAATGTACAATGTGCGCTGAGTGGGTTCATCAAAAATGTAGTGGTCTGAGAGGGTCATTTACCAGTGTGGCAGCTACATTCAAATGTAAGGTGTGCACAGAGGGAGCTGCAGATGGAGGAAATGTTGAGTTGGATCTTGGAGACGGCGTGAAGCTGGAAGGTGTGAAAAAACATTTTGCTACCTCAGAGACATGCTGAATGGAGAAGGTGGATCAGACTCGGCAACCGTTGCTCGAGTGAGATGTGCATGGAAGAAGTTTCGGGAACTGAGTGGCGTGCTGAGGAGGAGGGGAATGTCATTGAAGCTGAAGGGAAAGGTGTATGCTGCATTTGTGAGAAGTGTTATGATTTATGGGAGTGAGACATTGGTAATGAACATAGAGCAGCAACGAAGGCTGGAAAGGGTGGAAATGCGAATGGTTCGATGGATGTGCGGAGTATCGTTGAGAGAGAGGAAGACAAATGATGAATTGCGAAAGATGATGGGAATATTGCCTGTGATTGATGCTGTGAAGAGGAACAGGTTGAGATGGTTTGGTCATGTGTTGAGGAAGGATGAAAGTGACTGGTTGAGAAGAGTGATGGAAATTAATGTAGAAGGAAGTAGAGGACGGGGAAGACCGAGAAAGACTTGGCTAAAGATGGTGGAAGAAGAAATGCGGGCAAGGGGGTTAACAAGGAGAGATGCAGAAAATAGGGCAAAATGGAGAAGATTGTCATGGGGACCGCAAGGCTAACCCCCGCTCTAGCAGGGAAAATGGCCTTAAAATGCATGTTGTTGTTGTATATACGGTAGTTTGTTAATTATAATTCCTTTTTTACCCCCTTCCATTATCACTTGTCAACCACCATAGCTCAAGTGCATCAGATTTTGACAGGAAAGTTCACAGGAACAGTACATGGCAGTATACCTATGGAGGAATATGGATACAAAGTAGAGGCTGGCTCAGGTGTAGCCATCATCACCGACAAGGCACCAGCACCTTCAGATCTGCCGATTTATACAAGATGCTCTTGTAGGAGCGAACAATGCTTCTGTACATAAAGTAGCTGGGCCCAGGGAGGCATTGCTTATTTATAGTATTAGTACACCCGCTCACTACGGGAGCGGAAAAAGGGTAATTCCTCTTTGGGGTATATAGATTGCAGTGTATCTATGGTCAGGTCTCAAGAACATTGGGTGTGTGTTCATTTACCAAGTTTCTTGTGGAGAGATCGCCAAGTGGTTTAAGCATTCGAGCAAGCACTCCATTCAAAACCGTTAAGGAACGGCTGGCTTGGCAAGCGCTAGCTAGCTGCTTGGGAAAGGAGCACAACCTGAGCTTCTCCCTTTCAGTTTGTTTCGTGATAAACAACGGCAGCGAGTTTCAAAGGTTTGCCACAAGAAATGCCATGATAGCGGCAGACAGGGCCATGTTATTAACCCAACATTTGTGGGTTATATAGAGTACAGTAGATCTTCGCTCAGTTCTGCAAGTAAACCTTCCTTTACGGATGTCAGAATTCCTCCAAATTTCTTCATTTAGTGTTATAAAGAGCATTAGCGACTGTTTAAAAAGGTAAGCATGTGTATTTGTGGTTTATAATATTTTTTACTTCCTGTAGAAGCCGTTGCTCCCACAGAAACGCCATTGTAACTAAAAGCTATTTCTACACATTATCATTGCAGGAAAAACGCCTTGGGGAAGTGGGACATTATTTGTATTAATATTGTTTTGTAATAACATTAACAATTTGCAATTGTCATTAATTTTGTTATTCAAAGCATCTTTGGAAAAACGCCACGATAAATCTTCTTATTTGGAAAAATGCCACGATAAAGCTAATTTAACATTTATATACACCTCAACACACAACCCATTTACGGCAATAGCAGGGAAAACCCGCTCGGGGGAGAAAACCCCCTTGGGGAGGGGTGGGGGGGAATTAATGCACTTCAACCTTCATTATGTAATCTTTGGTCATCCTGTCAAGTTTGGTTGAGATTTGATAAGAAACGACGGAATGTATTGGCGACAAAAATTCATCAGACAGACGGACAGACACAAATGGCGTATTTTAGTATGATTCATCACAAGTGTGGTGCACAATGTGAAAACGGTTCACACACAGTTGATACCATCGTAATGGATGAAACAAAACAAATTCAAAATGTTTCATGAACATGAACAATACGACAGTATTAAAATCACAGGGCACATGCGCAGGATAGTGCATACCTATCATGATTATAGACATAATACATTATTTTGAGGGTTATACATTGTTCACTTAGGGGCGTGATGTACGAGTACAATTGCCGTAAATTGGATGTAAACTTCTTCAGTGTGACTTTGTATTTAGTCCATCAATGGTTAACATTGTGTTAAAACATTATTGTGGGCCTGGAGTTTGAAAAGTAGAAACAACCACATGCTTTATGTTATACATCATCATTGCTGTAGATTTATAGATGTGTATATGTATTGTTGCGCGATCCCTTCGGTTAACACCGTAGGACCGCGGAGGACCGAACGGCTTTACTTGAGGCGACGATCAAATACTGATTCGACAATGCTACGCAGGAGGAAGGAGGGAAGAGGAAGAAGTGGAAGCACTTACCTCCCGGCTCGCGCACCAGCGTCTTCAACATGGAAAGTGATTAACTCAAACGAGAACGGGTTTAAAAAGAAATGGAAAATAATACAAGGGTTTATTCGAAATAAAGATCGGAACAGGGAAACGCGATGATAAATAAATGTCCTAAATCGGGACATCCCCGCACCAGACTTAACAACAGGACAGAGGAATGAATGAAACAAAGAAATCGTCGTGTGGTGTTCTGTGAGATGTGGTGCGTGCTGATCTGTCTGCAGTGGTGCGTCCGTCGTCCAACGCGGCCCCCTCAGTCCGCCTCGCTCGCGTGCTCCGCCAGGCCCCGAGCGACCCGCTCAGCGGCACGCCCCTGCTCAAAGCTCATCGTCGGTCACACACGAGGTCCTGTTCGCTCGGAGCACCACGCCTCGCTCCAAACACCAAGAGCACCAAGCACCACGACAAACCAAAAGCACCACGAAGACTCAGGGAAGATGCCAACGACCACACAGGGAAGAGGAACCAATAGATCTCCAAAGGCGAAGCACGAAGGGTCCAGCGGAGAAAGAGAGAAAGAGAGAAAGAGAGAAAGAGAGAAAGAGAGAGAGACAGACAATGTCATCGAGCGAGTCCTTTTGTCACCTGGCGTGTGACGTCAATCCTTTCTCTGCCCCAACCAGAGCCTCGTATCTTCTTGGTCTCTCGAACCTTCTCCCACCACCGGCACCCCTCCCTCCAATGAACAACCTCCTTCTCAGTCCTGGATTGGCGCCTTCCGCGCTGATTGGCTGAAGGTTCGCGCCTTCCACACCAACCAATCACACGTACCCAGGGCGTGGTTATACAGTCAGGTGAAAAAGTAAGTACACCCCATGTAAAGTTTTGAATTTTTCAACATATTTCAACAATATTGATAGATAAAGGTGATATAATATAACAAATATCATGAAACATTTACATTTTGTAGTCCATTGTATAATTTAAATAAACATGAATGCAAATTCCGCATGTGGAAAAAGTAAGTACACCCCATGAAATGATTTTTTATATTTTTAACATATGATATGTGGACATATCAATATTTGATCTTCATTTAAACAGTATCTATAGATAATGGTGATCCAATTGAACAATAAACAATGAAAAATTGACTTTGCAATAACTTATTCAACAAGAGGTTGTTGCACAGCATGCACATCTCGTTTCAAATCCCCCCACAACATCTCGATGGGATTTAGATCTGGGCTTTGACTTGGCCATTCCAGAACCCTCCATTTCTTTCTTTTCAGCCATTCCTTGGTGGATTTACTGGTATGTTTAGGGTCATTGTCATGTTGCAATGTCCACCTTCGGTTGAGCTTCAACTTTCCGACAGATTTTTTTTTTTTTTTTGTATACAAGATCGAGGCTCGTGAAAGAGCGAACATTAATCACACAGAAAGACAAACCGACACATAAAACATATAACATAGGGAGCGGTAGACAAGATGGGGAGAGAGGGGGAAGAACACAAACACAACATTTGAGAGCAGGGACCGAGAGACATGGAGACATCGAGAGATCTGAGAGAGGGCGAGGGCTTTGGGGGGGGGGGGCGTGGGAAGGGGGCAGTGGGAGAGGTATAAAATATATGGACACTGCCAGGACTTCCAGGAAAGAAGTTGGAATTTCAAACAAGGTGGATCTGGGGTGAATTAGCGGGGGTAGAAAAGATCAAGGTTTTGGATGGGGGAAGATAAGAGATGGTGGTGAACAGCTGTTTTAAAGACCTGGAGGGAGGAGTGGGATTGAAGGGAGTGAGGGAGTTTGTTCCAGAGGCGGGAGAAAAGAGGAATGAAAGAGTGAAGGTGAGCGGAGAGCCGAGATTTCGGCAGTTTAACCATCAGAGGGTTGCTGGCAGATCTTGTGCGACCTGTAGGAATATTTGGGGGACAGAGCACAGAGAGAGCTGGGGGTGCAAGGCCGGAGAGGAGTCGGTAGAAGACAGAAAGACCACCTACCTGCCTGCGGTGAGTGAGTGAAAGGCCCTCAGAGATAGCTTCATCGCGGGAGATTCCAATAATTCTGAAAGCTTTGGTTTCAACAGCGTGAAGCCGAGCTAGGTGTGAGGCAGGAGCACCGGCCCATAGGGGAGAACAGTATTCCATTGAGCTGCGGATGAAAGCCTTGTATGTGGTGAGGAGCTCAGGTGTGCCGAGGAAGGACTTCGCACGACGGAGGATGCCCAGTCGGCGACTGGCTTTGGAGGCCAGCTTGGAAATGTGGTTTTCCCAAGAAAGATCATGGCAGATAGTGAGACCCAAAATCTTGAGCGACAGAACTTCTTGGAGAGGATTGTTGAGAAAGTAGATGGGAGGGTTGTCCAGTCGATCTTTTCGGAGAGACATAGTAAGAGTGTGAGAACAGAAAGAACAGAAAGAGATGTTCCAGGATTTCCAAGCCAGGAAAAGAGACCAGGATTTCCAAGCAGATGGCAGATGACCTTGAGCAAAAGAGAGGGTGAAGAGAACAGAGAGAGGGAGTGAAAGAGCGGAAGAACAGGATTTTAGGACCCGTGGGCTGATGCCATCAGGTCCAGTTGCAGAATCAGAGTTGAGGGTTGACAGAAACTTTTCCACCTTGTCAGGAGGAAATGACACAGAGTCCAGGAGCAGCTGGGTACGACTGGGTACGGTGGGTACAGAGAGGGATGGGTTTGGGACACAAGATTTAGAGGCAAACACAGAGTTGAGGCATTCAGCTTTTTCACATGCGGAGTCAGCCATGTAGCCATTTGAGTTGAGGGAGGGGATGGAGGGGGAACAAACACCAGAAACAGATTTGACCAGATGCCACCAGGATTTGGAAGAAGGAGACAGATAAGAGAGTTCGGTCTTGAGAGCGGAGAGATATTGTTTCCTGGCTCTCCTGAGGGTGGACACACTTGTTTCGGGCTTTGTGAAAGGAAATGAGATTTCCCTTCCGTTGGATTTGCTTTCCAGGAGACGAAAGCAAGTTGTTTCTGGGCAACAGCCTCACCACAAGATTCCGTGTACCATGGACGGGAGGAAGGGTATGACAACTGAAGACGAGATGGGATAAATCTGTGCATGAGAGAGAGCAATTTACTTTGGAAGAATTCCCAGGATGAGTTGATGTCAGAGGCGGTAGAGATGGGAGACCAGTCCAGATGATTGATGGCTGCTTGAAGACTGTGCCAGTTGGCCTGAGTGAAATGCCAGACTCGTCGACGCTGAGGAGGCTCTCTGAGAATGGTCAGAGAGATGTCCACTTTAACAAGCACATGATCAGATGAGCCGATTGGAGCAGAAGAAGAGCAGCAGACATTTTCAGGGAAGTTAGTCATAACCAAGTCCAGAAGAGAAGATGCTCCGTTGACTGAGATCCGGGTCGAGAAATTGACAGATTGTGTCAGTCCCAGTGAGTCGAAGTCCTTTGCTGAAGAGCCATGGCTGGTGAGAGAGGTACCCACACCCAGCCAACTGGCATGGTGACAATTGAAATCACCACATATGAGGAAGAGAGAGTTGGGATGGGTAGATAGAAGTTGGTCCATATTATCAGACAGCGAGATGTAGATGGAGTCATCACCGTTTGGTGGACGGTACAACACACATATGAACAAAAGGTGGGAGCGAAGGGGAAGCCGCAGCCAAAGGTATTCCTGGGGGTGAGGTGGAGAGAGGGCAGTGCAGGGCGAGTGAGGAAGAGAGTTTTTTTTATAAAGATAGCAACCCCACCTCCAGGACGAGGCTCAAAAATTTGACTTTTTTAAAAACATTTTGGCCTTCCATAAAATCACCTACCTCTGACCAGGACAAGTTAGAAGAAGTCTGTTGCTGATCAAGATCACTGACACTTTTGGGATGGTTTCCTTGGATACAAGATACTTATGAAGGTGCCCCAAACGAAGGTCCTCCAAAACGAAGGCCCAAATGAAGGTGCCCCTTCTGCCCCAAACTGATTTGCTTCTTCTAAGATGTCTGGTGCAGTACAAAGATGTAAACCAAGCAAATTCAAAGGCAGCAACCATGAAACTAGCAGGCCATCTGTGTTACTTATCAGAGGACCAGATTGGTCTTGCATTTTTTGACAAGAATGTTCCTGCAGCAGTGAAACAACAAATGATCCTCGCACTGGAGAATGAAGGACAAGAAGATCCTCTGAAGCGCATCCAAGTTGATCTCGGAAATATTCAGGCAAGTGGTTTGAAAGACTTTGTTACACAGAAATCCTGCATGCTTTTTGAAAAGATGGACCTTCCTGACAGTTTTCTGGAAGCAGACCCAGAGACTTGGGAAGACCGAGATGATTTTAAAGCAGCGTGTGAGACTGTGAAGGCCATGAAAGTGGTAAATGACCATGCGGAACGAGGAGTTGCACTAATTCAGGAGTTCAGTGGACTGCTGACACATGATGAAGATCAACTTCAGTTCCTGCTGCAGGTTGTGCAGAAACACAGGAAAACATTCTCTGACAGCAACGGAAAAGACTGAATAACCAGCTGGTAGATGTGTTTAGAATTTGTATGTACTGTACGTGTAATTTGTGTAGTGCGTTATATACCAATTTCACCTGTACAGTGTATAGATAGACTATATATACTGAAATTTCAAGTTAGTTGAGCTACCTCTAAATATTAAAATAGATCCCTTAAACTTCTCATAAAGTGTTTTTATGATGAAAGGAACAATTATGGATGGTGAGAACATTAAAAAGTTGTCACAATTTTTTTCTCATATTATTCTGGACCACCCAACCCGAACACCATGGCATTGACAACACATGCCACCCAATGCCGCATGCACACCATCTCTGCCATGTGGGTACACAATTGACAACACATGCCACCCAATGGCAATGCCGCATGCACACCATCTCTGCCATGTGGGTACACAATTGACACACGTATGCCACCCAATGCCGCATGCACACCATCTCTGCCATGTGGGTACACAATGGACACACGTATGCCACCCAATGCCGCATGCACACCATCTCTGCCATGTGGGTACACAATTGACAACACATGCCACCCAATGGCAATGCCGCATGCACACCATCTCTGCCATGTGGGTACGCAATGGACACACGTATGCCACCCAATGCCGCATGCACACCATACACAACTGACACACGTGTGCCACCCAATGCCGTATGTACCGCTACGAATGGCAGGTATGCACCACACAGCACACCCCATCAACATCAGATGCGCACACCACCAATGGCAATACCTGCCCCAAGGCATTGTCCCGTTAAGCACCAGAGGGACACTGCACGAGACTCCTCGAGGGGTCGCACCCGAGGAGTCTCTCACCCCGCACTGAAAGCACGTTCAGATCGCTCCCTCATCTACCGAGCACGGATAGGTAGAGCACGACTCCGCTCCACGCACGACGCGGCACGTACCATGTATTGCTGCCGATGCTTTCACGCAGGCGAAATCGTAACGACCAATGGGATGCCGACGGCCGATCCCTCGCTCCGACGTCACTATACGAAGAGTACGTGATGACGTCTTTCAACGGTGAAGATAATTTGATCGACGTTTCCAAAAATACAGAATTTTTTTGTAAAGTTCCTTACATTTTGTACTGTCATAGATCTAATTCCATTTTTTTTTTTAAGGAATTTATTAGGTTCATATTATTGGGGTGTGGATCAACCTCAATTAGCTGGGATGGTATTCCATACATTTCCGGGTCTGGAGAAATCGCTTTTTCAAATGAAAATAACTTCACTGTGTCCGCACTGGTTCGTAATCTTTTAAAACGAACCCATATGTGTGCGGAAAGGACGCAATCGCCTTGCAATAAACACAAAATATTACCACCCTGGATGTGGGCGATACCAAGTGTGGGAGCTGGGGGGCAACACCAAGTGTGGGAGCTGGTGGAGGATACCAAGTGTAGGAGCTGGTGGGTGATACCAAGTGTGGGAGCTGGGGCCTGGGGGGCAACACCAAGTGTGGGAGCTGGTGGGCGATACCAAGTGTGGGAGCTGGGGGGGCAACACCAAGTGTGGGAGCTGGTGGGCGATACCAAGTGTGGGAGCTGGTGGAGGATACCAAGTGTAGGAGCTGGTGGGCGATACCAAGTGTGGGAGCTGGTGGGCGATACCAAGTGTGGGAGCTGGGGGGGCAACACCAAGTGTGGAAGCTGGTGGAGGATACCAAGTGTGGAAGCTGGTGGGCCAATACCAAGTGTGGAAGCTGGAGGGCGATACCAAGTGTGCGAGCTGGTGGGCGGATACCAAGTGTGCGAGCTGGTGGGCGGATACCAAGTGTGGGGGCTGGTGGGGGATACCAAGTGTGTGAGCTGGTGGGCAGATACCAAGTGTGGGGGCTGGTGGGGGATACCAAGTGTGCGAGCTGGTGGGCGGATACCAAGTGTGCGAGCTGGTGGGCGGATACCAAGTGTGCGAGCTGGTGGGCGGATACCAAGTGTGGGAGCTGGTGGGCGGATACCAAGTGTGGGAGCTGGTGGGCGGATACCAATTGTGGGAGCTGGTGGGCGGATACCAAGTGTGGGAGCTGGTGGGCGGATAACAAGTGTGGGAGATGGTGGGGGATACCAAGTGTGGGAGCTGGTGGGTGATACCAATTGTGGGAGCTGGTGGGTGATACCAAGTGTGGGAGCTGATGGGGGATACCAAGTGTGGGAGCTGGTGGGGGATACCAAGTGTGCGAGCTGGTGGGCGGATACCAAGTGTGGGAGCTGGTGGGCGGATACCAAGTGTGGGAGCTGGTGGGCAGATACCAATTGTGGGAGCTGGTGGGCGGATACCAAGTGTGGGCGCTGGTGGGCGGATACCAATTGTGGGAGCTGGTGGGTGATACCAAGTGTGGGAGCTGATGGGGGATACCAAGTGTGGGAGCTGGTGGGGGATACCAAGTGTGGGAGCTGGTGGGCGGATACCAATTGTTGGAGCTGATGGGGGATACCAAGTGTGGGAGCTGATGGGGGATACCAAGTGTGGGAGCTGGTGGGGGATACCGAGTGTGGGAGCTGGTGGGTGATACCAATTGTTGGAGCTGGTGGGTGATACCAAGTGTGGGAGCTGGTGGGGGATACCAAGTGTGCGAGCTTTTGGGCGATACCAAGTGTTGGAGCTGGTGGGTGATACCAATTGTTGGAGCTGGTGGGTGATACCAATTTATTGTTGGAGCTGGTGGGTGATACCAATTGTTGGAGCTGGTGGGTGATACCAATTATTGTTGGAGCTGGTGGGTGATACCAATTGTGGGAGCTGGTGGGCGGATACCAAGTGTGGGCGCTGGTGGGCGGGCCAGCCGCTCCTTATCAACGATTTGGAAAGCAGTGCTTTCATCTCTTGGAAACCGAACACACCCATGGTACCCTCCCGCATCTTCCCAAGGACAGGGTAGTGCGTGTGGTAAATGGTGTGGTAAATCATGTGATAAAGTGGGTGCTTCAATCATCTGGTAAATTGTGTGGTAAATCGTGTGTAGTAAATCATGTGATATATCATTTGGTAAATTGTGTGATAAATCATGTGGTAAATGGTGTGTTAAAGTGTGTAGTAAATGGGAAGGTAAAGTGTGTGGTAAATCATGTGGTGAATCGTGTGTTGAAAATCGTGTGGGGTAATTCATTTGTGGTGAATGATGTGGTAAAGTGTGTGGCGAATGGTGCGACAAATTGTGTCGAAAAGTATCTCGTAATTGGTGGGGTGGTAAATTGTGTGCATCTTTTGTGGACATCACAGTACTTGTGCGTCACGTCACAGTCACAGTACTTGTGCGTCACGTCACAGTCACAGTACTTGTGCGTCACACTCACAGTACTTGTGCGTCACGTCACAGTCACAGTACTTGTGCGTCACATCACAGTCACAGTACTTGTACGTCACAGTCACAGTACTTGTGCGTCACGTCACAGTCACAGTACTTGTGCGTCACGTCACAGTCACAGTACTTGTGCGTCACAGTCACAGTACTTGTGCGTCACGTCACAGTCACAGTACTTGTGCGTCACATCACAGTCACAGTACTTGTGCGTCACGTCACAGTCACAGTACTTGTGCGTCACGTCACAGTCACAGTACTTGTGCGTCACGGTCACAGTACTTGTGCGTCACGTCACAGTCACAGTACTTGTGCGTCACGTCACAGTCACAGTACTTGTGAGTAGGGGGAAAAGAGGGGTTCTTGGACACATTAAATTTAACATTGAAGTCAAAGGGGAAAGAGCTAAAAAATAACTTTAAAAAACAAAAAAAAAACTTACTAACTCATTGGATTTCAACCAGAAAATTACCCTTTTTTTGGGGCAACCAATTTACAAATAGTAAATCCTCATTAGACCTTACTACTACTCATAGGTTCTGGGATACCTTAAAATTTAACATTGAAGTCAATGCGAAAAATCATGGAAACTTACTGACTCACACCCTCCTGCATTTAACTCATTAACGCCCCCCATTTTTCATTATACTCACGCAGAGACCCAACGAATATTTGTGTTTCATTTTTAGGTAATAATTTAATTCTCTTAAAAGAACAATCACCATCTAGAATATTGACAAATGTTAATATATTAGAATTTAACTCTCGGTTTAGGTATCGCTGTTGAGCTGATATGAATTTTTTTTTTTTTTTTTTGTATACTGAATCGAGGCTCGTGAAAGAGCTAACATTTACTTCACAAACAAATCAACCAGACAAACAAAATATATAAAAGAAGGGAGCGGAAGACAAGATGGGGAGAGAAGGGGAAGCACACAAACACAACATTTGAGAGCAGGGAGATGTGTGGAAGGGAGAGGGCTTGGGGGGAGGAGGCGTGGGAAGGGGGGGTAGGGGGGGAAGGGAGAAGTATAAAACACAAGGACACCAAGGACTTCCAGGACAGAAGTTGGTATTTCAAAAAAGTGGAATTGGGGTGAAATTATTGGGGGTAGAAAAGTTCAAGGTTTTGGATGAGGGAAGATAAGAGATGGTGGTGAACAGCTGTTTTAAAGACCTGGAGGGTGGAGTGGGATTGAAGAGAGTGAGGGAGTTTGTTCCAGAGGCAGGAGAAAAAAGGAGTGAAGGTGAGCAGAGAGTCTTGATTTTGGCAGTTTTACCATAAGAGGGTTGCAGGCAGATCTTGTGCGACCTGTAGGAATATTTGCGGGACAGAGCCCAGAGAGAGCTGGGGGGGTGGGGGGCAAGGCCGGAGAGGAGTCGGTAGAAGACAGAAAGACCACCAACCTGCCTGCGGTGAGTGAGTGAGAGGCCCTTGGAGTTAGCTTCATCACGAGAGATTCCAATGATTCTGAACGCTTTGGTTTCAACAGCGTGAAACCGAGCTAGGTGTGAGGCAGGAGCACCAGCCCAGAGGGGAGAGCAGTATTCCATTGAGCTGCGGATGAAAGCCTTGTATGTGGTGAGGAGCTCAGGTGTGCCAAGGAAGGACTTTGCACGACGGAGGATGCCCAGTCGGCGACTGGCTTTGGAGGCCAGATTTGAAATGTGGTTTTTCCAGGGTTTTCCCAGGGTTTATCATGTAGTTTTCCCATGATAAACTTCTCTTAATGACCTCGTCTGACCCCCTCCCGAACCACATACCATTTTGAGATTAGAGTAAATTATTTTCCCCTCAATCTCTTGGCAATCACTTTTTTGTCTAATAAATACAATGTTTCAAAACACAAAAGACAAATTTCAATCAATCTCATTTAAAAAGGATACTGAAATATATTGCACTGATGTAAAATTGAGCAAAGATGATTTCAATAACTTTTGGATTAAACCGATTATGAAGGATAATATGAGCGACTCAATCCCTTTTAAAGGAAGAACATTCTCTGTCTTTGGGAAGTCGTCAATTAAAGTAGTTATAACAAAAGTTTCACCATTGTTTATGGAGATTTATAATAAACTGGAGGAGGTAATGAAACATGTAAAAGTATCAAAAAAGAAAACTCTTTTTACTGAAGCTGCCGAAAAGGAAGATAAAACTATTAGCTCCAAACACGGTGAAATTTGTATATTCTTTAACAACCCCAAAGATGTCAATCTTGATGAAAT
The DNA here is from genome assembly GCF_964187855.1 of Myxine glutinosa. NCBI lineage: Eukaryota > Metazoa > Chordata > Myxini > Myxiniformes > Myxinidae > Myxine > Myxine glutinosa. The sequence goes on along the minus strand of NC_136261.1, from coordinate 447,627,025 downwards.
GAAAGATGTTAATATATCAGGAGAAATGTCATTTCGCTCAATAGTAGTTAGGAACCATTTTTAAATTACCTTTGATATAAAAAATGTTGTAGTTGAATCTGTTAATGAAAAAAAGTATTTGGATATAGACGGTAATGTTTTTTCTTCGAATTAAATATGAGTCATGATTCAACGTGAAGATTTTGTTGATTTTAAAAGTGATGATAGTGGAAGTGAGACTTTGTCTTCTCAAGACAGTTATGATACTGAGAGTTTGTGTTATAACGATAGCTATGAAAGTAGTCTTATAGATGATGATGATTATGAAAGCACCGATTATAGTGAAGATGATTTTTAGTTTAAGTAATCTTTTACTCTATAAATATGATAAATCCAAACGACATACCAGATATTGAGCCTCTTGAATTCCCTGATTCTCCATATGATAAATTAGAGAATTGTCCGGCTTGTGAAAAAAGAGGATTAAATACAGTCAAAAGCCCATAAACAATGTTTATTCTGTGATTATTTTTTAATTAACGATGATTTAAAAAATATTTTAAAAATATATAACTCTTTTAAATTAGAACCAAAAATGAAATACTTCACAAGATTAACAAGCATTCTGAGTATTGCGCTGCAATACATGTCCCCTACCGGCATTGGGTAGCACTGTCATAGAAGACAGTGTTATGACTTACGGCACTCCAAATTATAGTCCGGAAAACTGTTGGGGAAATTCCCAAAGTTCAAAGTGCAATAACTTTGTCAAAAATGATCGAAACGTCGTGAAGTTCGAACTTCATCTGTAACTTATCATGACGAAACCATGTGCCAAGTTTGAAATCATTAGCATTAAGAGTTTAGGGAAAAAAAAGTCCGGAAAGCTGTTCTTTGCGTGACGGACTGACGGGCCGACAGACTGACAGACGGAGTGCAAACCTATAGTCCTACGTAAAGTTACACATTCCACGCGCATATAATCCGTTTTCCTGCCCGCAGCTCGAGGCGCCGTCTGTGGAGAAGGGAGAGAGTTTACAACTAGGCTTATCTAGCCTTCAAAGGGCGCATGTATCCAACGAGGCCATCTGTTCAGCACAGATGAAGTGAGTACTTCCTCATTTTAACCTATAACAAAGCGAAAACCTTTTATTAACTTATGAACTAGCATTTTTAAACAGCATTTATAACCTAACATATTAGTCAAACGACATCTATAACAGAGCATTAAGCAGTAACAAATCTGCGACCTGACATCCCTCCTCTTGTCTCGTCGAGACAAAGTATCTCAAGAGACAACATGCCGCATCGGGCTTTATTGAAAGACAATCGTGTAATGCGGGTATCTCCCAAGGGCATACCGTGCGCCCATAGCGCCTCGCCCGTGCATTTGGGGAACGTGTCGTGTGGTGCGTGCTTGGAACCTGAGGGCTCAGAACATGAAAGCCCATTAACGTTTCGGATCCACAACGAAGGCGTCTGGTCCAGATGAGGTTCTGCCCCGCCAGAGGGCCAACAACCTCCCCTGCGGAACTTGCTCTCCCCACCCTTTGCAGACGCGGTCCTTGCAGATCTTCGAAGTTAATCAACGATCATGCCCATGAGATCTCTCACGTGCTGCTGTTCTGGGGAATACATAATGTTGTCAGTATCTTGTGTCTCATTTTCCTGGTCAGGGTACAGAGCGTTAAAATCCGAATCACTTGAAGCATTTGAACTTAAAACTTTGAAGCAAAGAGAGGGACTTCCTTTATGTCAAAGTCTCCCATGGACGCCTGGTCGGCTTGCTGGTCTAGGATATCCACGCCGGGTCCCTCGACTGCCAGACCCAGCGTCGCAATCAGATCCATAGTTGGGTCGGAAGGGGGTGTACAGCTGTCAGCTTGTAATACATAAGAGGCGTTAGCCAGTACACGTAAGGGGTTTACAGCACAAGTATCACAGTCATCACAAACATCAATACAGGCAGCAGCCAGTTCCCACATGGGATTTTCAACACAAGTATCACAGTCATCACAAAAATCAATACAATTTTCTGGAGCGCCGGTCACATCTGCCTTGTTGAAGGACCCATTCAGGTCGACGGCCTCTGTGGTCAGAACCATAGTCGTTGTCGGCGGCTTCTTCACTTTCCATCCTGTAAAGTACTTTCTCATACAGAGGAGGACTAAAGATTTCATTAGTGCCCCCCAAATTACTACCCCGATTATCACGGCCAGTGCGGTCAATAACCACTTCACTATAGTGCCCGTCCATCCCCGGAACCAGTCAGTGAGCCAGCTAAATTTATAAGAGTTCTCGCGCGCGATCCGATCGATCGTCAGGGCGTGGCTAGTTTCCCTTAGTCTCACTATTGCGGCTGACACTCCTTCGGATGGATCAGGTATGTAAGTGCAACATTTTCCCTCTATTATTCCGCATACCCCTCCTTTCTCTGCCAGGAGCATGTCCAAAGCCACCCGATTCTGCATCACCATTGTACGCATGTGAACTACCGTGTCCAATAGTATGTCATGAGCCGTAGCGGTGTCGTTTGCCACCTTTTCTAGGGCCAAAGCCAATTTATCTATCCGGAAGCTGTTCATGGCTGTGCCCGCACCTGGGAAGAAGAAACCTAACACCTTTTCCCATAGGCTCCCGTGTAGTTTAGTGGTTCCATCTTCGTTCATGACTGACCTCTTATGTCGCCTGTCCAAGGACTTTGGGTCTCGCTCATCCAGTATCTCAATGTCAGGAAGGACTGAACCAAGATAACATGTGCCCCCCCCAATTATTTGGTAAATAGGGGTAAGCCTTGTTGCCGCATATAAACATTGTCCCATGGGGTGGGACCAGGTGGGTGGATAAGCACTGGAGTCCCTTTATCACCCCATTAATCCTACTAACCCCCCTAGAGAATGTTATAGCCGTTATGTTGTGGTTGTGTTTATCTTGCAGTACTATTCGTAATGTAATCCCCGAGCTCCCTTGTCCCAGCTTCCCGGGGAGAGTGTAGGCGCATTCTGATTCTCCCATACGCAAGTGGCCGGAACCCTGGAGGCAGACCGTCCCTTTCTGTGGTTTGACCCAGACGGGGGCAGGCCTCTCGGCCACATGGGCAATCATTGACGGGCGATAATTAAATTGTCGATTGCAACTCTTGCCGTTGCCAACCCCTTCTCTTTCCAGCGTGGTGACTAAACATGGGGAATCGATAGGTTGTGAGCAAAGGTCATTGAGGGACAGAGGTAGCACTATCATGTGTATTCCTGTGGTGCCTGCTTGGGGAAAGTGCATGCACGACCAGCAGTGTGTCCTATTTTGAATTGTTGCCACCTCCCTTGCCACTTTCCAATATGTGTTTTCACCCTTCTTTGGGGCCTTGTCCTGGGGGTGCGGCGTGAGTATGTATTTGATGCATGGTGGTCGGGGAGTCAATAATTGTATGGTCGTAACTTCACATATCAATATCAGGGTGGTATTTCTTTCTAGTAAAGCGTCCGTGGTTAAAGTGTTCGGACCTTTTCCCCATTCGAATCCTGCTCTGGCGGAACTTACTGTTGGTCCAACCTTTTCTCCCCGTTTTACTTGCCTCCGACGAGAGAGGGCAACTTGTGTTGACTTCGTTCCGTTTGGATTTGTCCTTTCCGCCCTCCACATTATATGTATCCACGGGGGGTCCTTTGGTGGTATTAGACAACATGGTACGTTTATCTTCTGTCCCCAAGTAACGTTTTGATAATGGACGTGAAACTTAGAGGTTATGTTTTCATATAATTCTTCCATATATGCCACCATGGCCGCCCATGTGAGGAGTGGGGTGGTGGGCGCTGTGCTGGCGGGGTGGTATAATCCTAGCAGTGCAAGTGTAATTAGTCCTATATGTCTGTGCAGCTCCTGCCCCATCCTGTGTGACGGTGGGTGTGGGTAGGGCCAACTTACAATGTGTGGTGTGGATCCACGAGGTCTTGCCCTCGCAAAAGACAGCGGTTGGTGTAGTCAGCAACACCTGGACTGGTCCCTTCCACCTTGGTTCCAAGGCGTTCTTGCAGGTGAAGTGCTCCACGAACACCTGGTCTTTTTCCTCTGGTGGAACACCTGGTCCACAAGCGCCCTGGGAACACCTAGTCACCAATCTCCTAATCCACTTTTTCCAAGTGGATCCAATTTTATCCAATATTCGATTTTAAATTCAATCCAATTTTCTCTAATCCTTCTCTCAGCATCCCATTTGCCTGTTTCCTACATCAATAATAAATAAAAAATAAACGAAAATTATTTCAGCTAGAGTTTCAACTAGAGTTACCACAAACAAACCACCATTAACCTCCATTAACACAAACAAACCACCATTAACCTCCATGAACCTCCCCCTATTATTTATTTATTTTCACGAATAAACAAATAATAGAAAGAACCTGGTCTAATTCCAATTCCAATTCTGGTCAGTTCTGGTGTCTGGTCACACACAATGTTTTTCTCACCCACTGTGATTCGCTCAAAATAGATTCTCACTGTTATTCTGTCTGAAATTCGTCTCATGAAAACCCATTCAAGAGTCCGGTGTAACAGACAGACAAACACATAGACACGCTGAAGACCCCAGGGTACCCATCAAACTAGCTTGTCCGCAGATTCACAGAACAAAATTTGTAACTTACTCAATTTTTTCTTTTCAATTGTCATCCCAATTGTCATTCCCTGTGCAAATTAGAGCACTCCGGACTATGTCAACAACTGAACTTCCAAGACAACAACGATAACACACATCACCTGTCATTCACAGTAGACAACTGCATCTCCTTCCTTTCATTCATCCAAAGCAAAATTGATGACATTTTCAACAGCTCAATCACCACAACCCGCTCTATCCTGACAAACTGCATCACTGAAATAAAATCCTGGCTTCAGATCAACAACAACCGACAACGATCTCAACCACCCATAACTCTGCCCTCAACATTGATGGTTTCCCAGTATCCACCTTCCCTCACATCCGGAATCTTGGCATCATCATTGACTAAACCCTCTCCTTTGACAAATACACTATACAGATCATAAAGACAGCCTTCTTTCACCTTTAAAAAAAACATCGCCCGTCTCCGTCCATCCCTCTTCTCCATGGCTGCAGAAACCCTCATCCACGCTTTCATCACCTCCGAATCCATCTCCACCGCCTCTTACACTTAAACAGATCACAATTACTCACTCATACACTGTTGCATCATCGAAGCTGACTACTCCCTTCTGAGACCTGCGCTTTCCGATGTTTAATCCACTAATCTGCCACGTCCTCCACTACAGGTAACTCTTCCTCAGCGAGCTTACACTGCCATATTTCCATTAACTATAGCTTATTTATGCTATATTTCACACCTTACCTCCATGGAACAATGACACCTGAGCACTCAATTAGCCCTCCATCGTACCACAGACTTACAATCAGACAGACAGACAGACAAATAACAGAGGCGTGTCACCAGCCTCAGCACAGGACATCACCTCTCCAGACAGGCACAATATAATCCACAGTATCGAAATGCCAACTTCTACCTGGAGCCTCGCAAAGCCAAAAGTCGGGCATGTTCACTGCATTTCACGCAATTGCAACCTCCAACCACACGGGGTGTTGCACCCTGCTCCATGCTCCATGCATGCTCCAAGCTCCACCAAGCTCCATGCTCCATCATGCAACCCGATCTCTACTGCTGCGCCCCCCATAATCAGCAAGTTATAATAACCACAATACACCTAGGCACCCACCTCTTGATACCACAACTTAATCCATGTTACTTGCATCTCTTCATCCTCCCAAATGTCCTCCATTTAACATGACTATCCCCAGAGCTCGATCAAACACGTCACTGTACTCGGCCCGGTTAAATTAAATTCAAAGCATACTGTACCTGACGCTTCCGGTCGGCACCGGAAATCTGTTTATTTCTTGAGTCCCCTGAATCGCCTATTGAGACGTCAACGACAACCACAACAACAAAAAACAGATCTCGATATTCTCTGTTCACTAATTACGTACATGATTTCAGTTTTAGCCAACAATATATGTCCTTATATTCTCTGTTCACTAATTACGTACATGATTTCAGTTTTAACCAACAATATATGTCCTTTCTTTCCAGATTTAAGTTCTATATCCTGCCGTTAAAGCAACACCCAGTAGACTGACTCAGCCTGTCGTTCTTCCAAGGTTAGTGAATTACCTCTGACCTCTTTCCCTTGCATATCTCGAACAAAGGTCAAATAAACTTCAAAAGGTCAAACTTCAAATTGGGGTAACCAGCGCTTTCATCCCACAAATAATACAAGTCCGGCGACATTCCCGTCCTTGCAAGAACTCCACATCTGGACAGACAAATGACCATTATTGAGGCTCTACATCGCAAAATGCCAACACCCTACGAATCAAACAACCGTCACAATCCGCCCAGGAACTTCCGTGGGAGGCGTGCTTTACAATGCAGCACCCTCTCTACCTGGTGCACACCTTTCACACATCCCTCCTTGTTCGCACACTTCATCAACACACCTCCTCGTGCCCACACAACTGCAGCCCCCAGTGCCCACCCAGAGTGCCCAATCTGCGACCCACAATCTTCTCGGGGCACACACCTCCTCCTTGAAATCCATGCCTCAGAAATATAACTCCACATACAGACACAGCAATGAAACCACAACCTCCGCTCTCTCTCCAGATCAAGGGTGTGTATTTCTTTCTCTGACCGCATTTCACACCATGACATAATTTCACACCAGCAAACTGTAATCTTTCTCTTTACACGACCCATTGACTCCCAAGGTCACATCGGCCTCAGGGATATACTCATACAATCCACAATTCACCAATACACAATATAATCGTTAATCGCATAATTCCTGCCATTAAATTCAAGAAACCCTTTGCCAACCATTCACGGACCTCCCACCGTGCGGGGCACATCCTTTTTGAGTAGGCAGGTTATCACCTGCACTCTGAGCAAACTCCGTATTCTAAATTCAACTTCTGAATTCAGTTGAATTGACTGAATTCTTCAATCTGCCATTGAATGAACTCTTCAATTCAAGTCAAACACACATTTCGATTCAAATTCTGAATTTAGTTCAACAAATTCCAATTTTCTGCCCGACTGCCACTCGAAAGACAAAGGCAGCCCATCTTGTAACCATCTCCAAGAAACCGCTTCATATCCACGTTCCTCCGAGTGCTTTCCTGACCCGATTTATATCAAATCGCTCCCAAACACTCCCAAACAAATGAAAATCCGGACTCAGTTAAGGACCTCACCTGGTCCCTCGGATAGACGCTAAAATCGACATTCCCGGCCTGGATTTCCCGCACGTCAAGCAGACCACTTACAAAGCTTCACACCGAAACCCTCTGCTTTGCATATGTCATACAGACAAATACATTGGCCAGATACACACGTCAATTAATATCCCAATATACATTCATTCCTCATTCGTATACCAGTGAGTCTCCCAGACTTCGCGCGAAAATCAGATCGACTCAAATCATGCCCCTCCTCCAGCCACTCCCATGTACAATCTTTGTTCATTCATATTACGTCTCTCATTCAAGGAAAAAGGATTTTTTCTTGGGACGGGTTGGACGGGGTGGGTTGAGGTGGAAAGGGAAGGCAGGGCTGGCATGTTGGGGTGTTGCCTAGAGCCCCGGGACTGAGCTCAGGTCTTGGGGGGGGGGGGGGTGGTTTGCACGGCCCAATTCTGCGGCTGTGGAGGGGGCCCCTGCATGTTCCAGTTTTGGGGAGGGGGCCCTTTTTTCCTGGACAAGCATTTGCAACATGTCGTCCTTCACATCGGCCTTCTTATCGTCGCCGTCGCCACATTGCTCGGCCGCTTCAACTAATTGGTCGGTTGGCATCAGTGCAGCTGGCATCAGTGCGGTGTATACCCCGGCCAACAATAGGTTGACAAGGGCATCCCAATCGGCGAGGGTCTGGGCCACGGTTTGGGCCGGGGTTGGTGCTACATTTGGCCAGCGTGCGTGTATTTTGGCCTGGTCCCACACCCGCGCGGGCAATACAGCCTTCCCCATATGGCAGACGTCCCGCCAATCTGCGCCTGTATCGTGTATCCACAAACGCATAAATTCCGGTATCTGACCGGGCTCGTCGGCCAGCAAGGCTCTCACCCGCTCCTGCATAGACGCCAAATCTGATTCTCTCCAGGGTACCCTGATGTTAATGGGTGCCCCCCTGTTCAGTCCTATGGTTTTTAAGGGACACATCCCGATTGTAGGCTGTGGGTTCTCCGATTCCGTGAACCCTTCCAATGAGGGGTACAGTACTCCTAGCCCTTCTGGAGGCGCGAACCCGCTGTCCGCCCCACTAACTTCTTGTCCTCTAAATGGATTGCCCGGGCTAAGGTGAACCTGAGGAGCGGCTGGTCTCGTTTTCTGGGGGTCTAACCCCTGGGGAAACATGGGCGAGGGTGGGAAAGGTGGCGCCTGTGGCCCGGGGACAGAGCTCAGGGCTTGGGGGGGTAGAGGCATGGTGGCTACCTCCCCTACCGCGGGGTCTTGGTCCGGATTTTGGACGAGCGGCATCAACCACTGATTTACTTGCTTAACTGCTTACTTAATTGTCCTCTGTCCTTGTAGCTTCAATAACTATAGCTGTAATGCTTAAATTTTCAATATTTCAAAAACCACTTCTGTCCTTCCTACCTGTGATTACCTGGCCCCTTGCTGTGAGCCTATTTATTTTCTCTTGTTCACCTGGTCCTGGTTTGTTTCTATCTGGATTTCTGTTGCTTGCTTCCTCTGTCCCTACAGCTTCAGCAACTTTCCTGCCCTCTTGTCTAGAGCTTAGTCTCGAGCTTCCTGGCTTGACCTCGTAGTTGTCACTACCTTCTTGTCAAGCCTACCTGGTACCTGCGCGTTTCCCTATTCCTGGCCATGTTCCTTTGGCCCTCTAAGTTAGCCACAGCCCTTCTTTCCCTGGCATGCAATGGCATACCCCATCTTGTCTCTGGGCTGTTCCTTCCTGGAAAGTTCTTGGCCACCGGCGCAGCTTTATGGCTGTCCGACCTCACATTTCCCCCTCCTCCTTGCTAACTGTAACGTTATCCTTACTGATATCCTGCGCAAATTCTACCCTTAGCGTTACCCGTTACCCTCTTAACGTTATCCTGGTGAATTTAACAAAGGCTCGCCATTCTAAGGCTGGTAATTAGCCTTTACTTACAATTTTTGTTCGGAGAGCAGGCAGTGCAGATGGCAAGGAAACGGACTGTGCCCGTTCGAGGGAGGGAGGTTCGAATTTGGAAAAGTAGCCCTTTAATATAAGACAATGCTCACCTTAAAACAAATCAGCGTGCCGGCGCCGGCCTCAGTCAGCCTCCCTCCGGTCGTTCAGGGTCCACTTCTCTTGTCCCTGCTCTGCTGCATCCGAGTCACGGCACCAAAATTGTGGGGAACAAACTCCTTGATCGTAACAGAAGTCCACCAACAGATTGAGAATGGCGAATCTTTATTAAATACCAATTAATACAGATCTGGAGGAAACGGAGACGTCTACAGCACGAACCACCGTCATGCCATGTCTACCTTCCTAAAACACATTGATCCACAGTTCATTTATATAGGGACACGCTTTATCAGGGAATCTCCGAGAGGACAAAGAAACTGGCGAAAGTTCCTCCCACCGTCATCCCCAGTGGGCCGAGCCCCCACCGTCATCCGTCCTTTCATCTTGGGGGAGTGAAGCACGCACCGTCAGGATCCGGACCAGATGTGGTTTCAAGTCTCCGAGGTGACAGAAAATATAACTCACCGAAGGGGGATTGCATTCTTGGTCCTGATAAGACCATAAAGTGTATGAGGGTCGTTCTGAAGAGTTCCAGGTATTAAATGTACCTTCCAGTTCACATTTAAACTTAAATTCAAAGCATATTTATCGTAACTCAAGCGTCACTGTGATTATACAAAATATAGTTAATGTTTTAACAGTTTATCAAAAGGTTTATGCCTACGATCCAAGCATCCTACGTAAAGTTACACATTCCACGCACATATAATCCGTTTTCCTGCCCGCAGCTCGAGGCGCCGTCTGCGGAGAAGGGAGAGAGTTTACAACTAGGCTTATCTAGCCTTCAAAGGGCGCATGTATCCAACGAGGCCATCTGTTCAGCACAGATGAAGCGAGTACTTCCTCATTTTAACCTATAACAAAGCGAAAACCTTTTATTAACTTATGAACTAGCATTTTTAAACAGCATTTATAACCTAACATATTAGTCAAACGACATCTATAACAGAGCATTAAGCAGTAACAAATCTGCGACCTGACATACACTGGTAGGGGACTAATAATAGAGATGAATGTTAAGTATTATCTATCTATAATTCCAGCAATCTCTGTGTGTCTGTGTGTCTGTGTGTCTGTGTGTCTGTGTGTCTGTGTGTCTGTGACCGCTGTTTCTCGACAACCACGGGTCCGATATACTTGAAACTTGCCAGGTATATTGCTGGGGACCCGAGGATGTGCCTTTTCAAGGTTTGAAATTAATCGGACAAGTACTTACCGAGCTATGTCCAAAAAACGCTTCAACCAATCAGAGAGCAGCGAGCTATCACGTGTGCCGAACGTGGCGATCAGACTCTGCCTCGGACGGCACATTTGACAGCGTATTCATTTATTTCACGTTGGAAAACTATGTTGCCGTTAAACTATGTTTTAAAACGAATTCAAACTGCGATTAAATTAAAACGATTCATCGTAACTGCGATTTGCGAACTTCCGGACAGTGACGACTTATCTTCCGGCAGCCAATCACAGAACGCTTTTTTGCGTAGGCGTGGCCGATGTGAGACGAGCGGAGCTGAGCGCGTTACGAGCTGACCGCCATTACGGTACGTAATTCGATTTCTTATGCGCATTATTTCTCCCAATTCAGTCAGAGCGAAGGGCGGAAGCGAAGAGCGTTGTTTTTTTTGTTTACGGACGTACGGGCGGGGTAGAGCGTACGGGTAGCGTTTTTTTTTTTTTTTGGCAAGGAACGGGCACCCACGTACGGGCAATGCCCTAGTAATGATAATACACCATTTCTTACAAGGGAAGAGACTATTTGAATTAAGGAACTGTATAAGGGTTTAATGTTATTTGCTATTCACGATTGCCATTTTCAGGGAAACATCAACACAAGATAGTGTTGCGGTTTTAGAACCCCTCACTTGTAAATACTTGTAAATAATAATTCTTGTAAATAATTCTCTTCATTTAATAAGGTCGCACCCATAGTTAGTCCACGAGCAACACATAGGACACCATAGGACTTTAGTTATTTCCTTAATATGTGTTTCAGATAAGGATGTGTTCCCAATAGTTGAATCTGCGTTGCATTAATCAAATAACATAGGTCCTTTTCAGTTCCGTTCATTTTGCGGCTGGCCTCTCTCCAAATTGTTATGCGCCTCTGCTCGCCCAGCAGCGTTCGCTGCCTTAGCGCCGCCATTACGCACGCGGTCAAGCCGGAGAGGAAGGGGGCGGAGCGCCAAGAATGTGGCGTGGCCCTGTCGACAAACCAACCAGGGCTGAGGTGAGCTTACTGATGGGCGTGATGCAGCTTGATCTCAAAGCGCACGATATAAGCGCAGGCGCCAAGCCCTTTGACGGACTGCGCGAGGGGAGGCCATTGTGCACGGACTGCGTGGGGAGAGCTCGAATAGTATGGACTGCGCGGAGCGCACCTGGTGATTGATGATCTCGTTTGAAAGGCGTGTATGAACATTGAGAGAGAGAGAGGCAGCAGGCGCACATATTACGTACGCAGGAGTCCAGCCCTCGCATATGAAAAGGTCCGGTCATGCGCCAACTCCACATGAAGCTGCCGGCCGTTCTTCACCGCGGACCGGGAGCCGGACTCGAGTGGACCAGAGCCGGACCTCAACGCCCTACCATCTGCCTGGACCTTCCTCCTCTACCTATTACCATCTCCCATGTAAGTCAGTCTGTTTGTCCTGGGGTTAAGTAAGACTGTATAGTTAAGGTTGCCCTGTGTCTGCTTCTTCTTCTTCCTTTGTACATTCTTCCCTTTCGTTCCCTCTTTGATTGTTGTAATAAATCCTGTGTTCTTCCTTACCCTTTTGGTTTCTTCTCCATTCGATCGCTTTAGTCTTTTCTCTCCATTGGGTACCTGCGGCACGATTTGGCCAACCGCTCAGGATCGGGTTTAGTTCCTTTGTTAATGGCTCGGGCTTCGGATTGCTATCCGCTCGGCAATTTCCATCTTGTCCGCGGTCCGAGCAGGAATTATCTCCCTGCTTTGCGGTCAGATTGGCACGCAGGTATTTAGGACTCCATTGACCAATCACCCTGGCCAATCTCGACCGCGGAGGAGCGTTCTAATTTCCAGGATCGGGGGGACGGCCAGCTTAAAAGACAAGGGGATTAACCCCCCCTTGGTAAGGGGAGAGCCGACCCCCGAATCCGCAACAATACTATATAAATAAAATAATGAATTATCTTGAAATTAAACCTGAACTCAGGATAAAATAGAGAGTTTCTAAAAAAGCTCATAAAAAGTTAGATTACTTGTTTTCCAAATATATAAATGAATGATTTTTTACCCGTTTGGGAAAATAAGATAAAATTTAACAACCATAAAAATCTCCCAAATTCATTAAGATGTCTAATAGTCAGTTCAAGCGGATGTGGAAAAACCTGTTTGCTTTTAAAGATGCTCATAACCCCCAACTTTTTAGATTATAATAATTTAATAATTTTCACAAAGTCAAGTTTTCAACCCGAGTATCAACTACTATCACAAGGTTTTAATGCGGGTCTTAAAAAGAAGATATAATCAGTTTATTTAAACTTCAAAACAAACTAAATGATCATAACATTGAGGATATAATACAACTATTTTGTGATACACAGAAACCAAAACCAAAACCCATAACTTGTATTCTCAGTGATAATACGGATGATATACCTTCACATGGATAGCTACTATACAAGACATTCTTCTTGTAATTGTATTTATCTCAGTCAATCATACTTTCAACTCCCTCGTCGCTCAATAAGAAACAATCCCAAAACTTTTATTTTGTTTAAGTTAAATTCAATAGATATAAATAATTTTTGGAGAGACAATTGCTCTATACTACGTTATGTCGTAAAAAAAAAGAATTTGAGGGTCACACGAAACACATGATTGGAAAAATATAAATATATTGTTGTGAAACAAGATGAGATACTAAATGATATTTTTCAACAAATAAATACAGAAAATGAATGCACAAGAAAGAGCAAGAAGATTTAAGGAACATCAGGAGGTAGTTTCAAAAGTTGTTGAACAACAGGAAGAGATAAAGAAGAAACGGAGACAAAAACTAACTGGTGACGAAGCCTTTGAAAGAAAACAAGAGAAATTTTTTTAACGACTTTTAAAAACTCAACAAAAAATGATTTCTTCTACAACTCCCACGACGGTAGAATATACTTCAAAAAAACTTCAAATGCTCAAAGATTTTAGCCAAATGACAGAGCAAGAACTTGGAAATATAGGAGAATTAGAATATGATGATGAAGGATTATTTCAGCAATGGATTATGAAGGATTCGCATTATGAAGGATGATGAAGGATAATCAGCGGGTTCAAAAACTATAGCAGGTCTCTTACCAACAGAAGAATCAGCACAGTTCTATCTTGTGAAAGAAAAGGTATTGATATATAATGATGAATTGATGTTCTTGAGTTCTGCTCAACCAAATTTCAAATTAACCCCCAGATTAATGTTTCTTCTAACAAAAGATGGAAAACAAGAAACAAGTGTGAGGGGTGATTCAACATATTTTAATGAACCATTGAATATGAAAAATGAAGATGATCGGGTATATATTGTGGGGAAAACTCCTATTCGTAACAGAAGTTCACCAACAGATTGAGAATGACGAACTTTATTAAATACCAATTATACAGATCTGGAGGAAACGGAGACGTCTACAGCACGAATGACCCTCATGCCATGTCAACCTTCCTCTTGTCTCGTCGAGACAAAGTATCTCAAGAGACAACATGCCGCATCGGGCTTTATTGAAAGACAATCGTGTAATGCGGGTATCTCCCAAGGGCATACCGTGCGCCCATAGCGCCTCGCCCGTGCATTTGGGGAACGTGTCGTGTGGTGCGTGCTTGGAACCTGAGGGCTCAGAACATGAAAGTCCATTAACGTTTCGGATCCACAACGAAGGCGTCTGGTCCAGATGAGGTTCTGCCCCGCCAGAGGGCCAGCCACCTCCCCTGCGGAACTTGCTCCCCCCACCCTTTGCAGACGCGGTCCTTGCAGATCTTCGAAGTTAATCAACGATCATGCCCATGAGATCTCTCACGTGCTGCTGTTCTGGGGAATACATAATGTTGTCAGTATCTTGTGTCTCATGTTCCTGGTCAGGGTACAGAGCGTTAAAATCCGAATCACTTGAAGCAAAGAGATCCGAAACATTTGAAGCAAAGAGAGGGACTTCCTTTATGTCAAAGTCTCCCATGGACGCCTGGTCGGCTTGCGGGTCTAGGATATCCACGTCGGGTCCCTCGACTGCCAGACCCAGCGTCGCAATCAGATCCATAGTTGGGTCGGAAGGGGGTGTACAGCTGTGAGCTTGTAATACATAAGAGGCGTTAGCCAGTACACGCAAGGGGTTTACAACACAAGTATCACAGTCATCACAAACATCAATACAGGCAGCAGCCAGTTCCCACAAGGGATTTTCAACACAAGTGTCACAGTCATCACAAAATTCAATACAATTTTCTGGAGCGCCGGTCACATCTGCCTTGTTGAAGGACCCATTCAGGTCGACGGCCTCTGTGGTCAGAACCATAGTCGTTGTCGGCGGCTTCTTCATTTTCCATCCTGTAAAGTACTTTCTCATACAGAGGAGGACTAGAGATTTCATTAATGCCCCCCAAATTACTACCCCGATTATCACGGCCAGTGCGGTCAATAACCACTTCACTATAGTGCCCGTCCATCCCCGGAACCAGTCAGTGAGCCAGCTAAATTTATAAGAGTTCTTGCGCGCGATCCGATCGATCGTCAGGGCGTGGCTAGTTTCCCTTAGTCTCACTATTGCGGCTGACACTCCTTCGGATGGATCAGGTATGTAAGTGCAACATTTTCCCTCTATTATTCCGCATACCCCTCCTTTCTCTGCCAGGAGCATGTCCAAAGCCACCCGATTCTGCATCACCATTGTACGCATGTGAACTACCGTGTCCAATAGTACGTCATGAGCCGTAGCGGTGTCGTTTGCCACCTTTTCTAGGGCCAAAGCCAATTTATCTATCCGGAAGCTGTTCATGGCTGTGCCCGCACCTGGGAAGAAGAAACCTAACACCTTTTCCCATAGGCTCCCGTGTAGTTTAGTGGTTCCATCTTCGTTCATGACTGACCTCTTATGTCGCCTGTCCAAGGACTTTGGGTCTAGCTCATCCAGTATCTCAACGTCAGGAAGGACTGAACCAATATAACATGTGCCCCCCCAATTATTTGGTAAATAGGGGTAAGCCTTGTCGCCGCATATAAACATTGTCCCATGGGGTGGGACCAGGTGGGTGGATAAGCACTGGAGTCCCTTTATCACCCCATTAATCCTACTAACCCCCCTAGAGAATGTTATAGCCGTTATGTTTATCTTGCAGTACTATTCGTAATGTAATCCCAGAGCTCCCTTGTCCCAGCTTCCCGGGGAGAGTGTAGGCGCATTCTGATTCTCCCATACGCAAATGGCCAGAACCCTGGAGGCAGACCATCCCTTTCTGTGGTTTGACCCAGACGGGGGCAGGCCTCTCGGCCACATGGGCAATCATTGACGGGCGATAATTAAATTGTCGATTGCAACTCTTGCCGTTGCCAACCCCTTCTCTTTCCAGCGTGGTGACTAAACATGGGGAATCGATAGGTTGTGAGCAAAGGTCATTGAGGGACAGAGGTAGCACTATCATGTGTATTCCTGTGGTGCCTGCTTGGGGAAAGTGCATGCACGACCAGCAGTGTGTCCTATTTTGAATTGTTGCCACCTCCCTTGCCACTTTCCAATATGTGTTTTCACCCTTCTTTGGGGCCTTATCCTGGGGTTGCGGCGTGAGTATGTATTCGATGCATGGTGTGTATTTAGTTTCGCCACTGGCCGCGCCAGGGGTCCAGACGCTGCACCGGACCTGCATAGTCATGCCTTTCTCTAGGCGTGTGCGTGTTTGTAGCTTAAAATCAGGGGTTCCCCATTTGTATCCTGGTTGGGCCAAGGTCTTAATGCTAGCTTGCCCATTTTCCCGGAACTCTCGTTGCTTTCGTAGTACAATGCCAACGCGTCCAGGCCCTGCCGACAGTGCTAGCCATCTTACGCTTACCCAATTTGTGTGCAGGGCTTTCTGTTCGAAACATGGTAGTGATACTCTTTGTCCCCATGTTACGGTGAGGTGTTGGGTTTCGTTTTCGCATCTATTGGAATCGGAGCTTCCCCTAGCTGCTGTCGCTATCAATAGTATCGTACCTATGATTAGTCCCATCCTTACTGTGGTTGCTGTGGTGTAGTGTCTGGTGCTTGTATGGCCAACTTACAGTGCGTGGCGTGGATCCACGAGGTCTTGCCCTCGCAAAAGACAGCCGTTGGTGTAGTCAGCAATACCTGGACTGGTCCCTTCCACCTTGGTTCCAAGGCGTTCTTGCGGGTGAAGTGTTTTACGAGCACGTAATCGCCGGTCTGGAAGTCGTGGATGGCGTGGCTTGTTGGTTCAGGCAACGCCTCTCGTACCCGGGCGTGGATGCTGCGTGCCACATTGGACAATCCTCTGCAAAACTTTAAAAGCATGTCATCCATCACAGGCAAGTCAAGTTTGGACATGTCCATCGGGGCCGAAACAGGCAAACTCATAGGTCGTCCCATTAATATCTCGTGGGGGGAAAGGCCCGTGGTGCGGCCCGGGGTGGACCGAATACTCATTAACGCCAGCGGGAGTGCTTCCGGCCACTTCAAACCTGTGTCTGCACAGATCTTGGCTACCTTGAGTTTCAGAGTCCCGTTGGTGCGTTCCACAAGTCCCGCTGATTGTGGGTGATAAGCGCAATGGAAAGATTGTTTCATGCCCAGTGCCTTTAGGATACCCTTAATCACCTCTCCCGTGAAGTGGCCCCCTTTGTCTGACGAAATTTTCTGAGGGATGCCGAATCTGCACATGAAATCCCGCACGAGGCGCTTGGCTACTGTCGGGGCGTCTGACTTAACGCATGGATAGGCCTCGACCCATTTTGTGAACATGTCCACGATTACCAGGACATAGCGGAACGACATACTCGGTTCCATGTTTATAAAATCGAACTGGACATGACAGAAGGGCCCGATTGGTCGGGGATGGCCCGCATTATGTGGGTGCCTTGGTGGTGCCCCCCTGTTGTGTTGTTGGCAAACCACGCATGACCGGCACACCTCTGATGCGATTCGCGACAGTCCCGGTGCCGCCCAGGTATAGTTTATCTGTTCCATCACCCCCCTCTGGCACACATGGCCATTTTGATGTCCCATACGTGCCAGCCAAGGCAGTAGTTCCTTGGGTGCTATTGGTTTTCCGTGAAGGGTCCACATCGCATTTGGTCCGGGGCGTGTGGCCCCTCGTTTTACCCAGTCATCGTGTTCGGCTGCTGTTGCTGCGTTTTGAAGTTTTATAACGTCCTCATTAGTCGGTGAGGCGGTGATGATGGTGCACCCATTTTGCGAGGAGGGGGTTGGTCCTGATGTCGGTACGTTGGCAGTCTGCATGTGTGCCCCCTTTGCTCGCGTTACCATCGGCATGTTCCGTCCTATTTGTTGGTTGGCCGCTTTTCCTGCCGCTGCGTCCGCTCTGGCGTTGCCTCGGGTGACGTCAGAGTCTGTCTTTTGGTGGCCGCGACATTTAATTACCGCGACAGCGCGGGGAAGCAAGATGCTTCGGAGTAGCCCTTCAACCAGTTCGCCGTTCTTTATGACCGAACCCGCAGATGTGAGAAAGCCTCGCATCTTCCAGATTGCCCCTTTGTCGTGAACTACCCCGTGCGCGTAGGCTGAATCTGTATAAATGTTGACGGCAAGGTCTGCCGCCAAGCTGCATGCTCTAGTCAAGGCGCACAGCTCCGCCTGCTGGGCGGAAAATGTGGGCGGAAGGCGCCCGCTTTCTACCGTCTCATTATCTGAACACACCGCGTATCCGGATAGCAAAGAGCCGTCCCATCCGCGTTTAGCTGATCCGTCGACGTAGTACACACGATCGGGGTTGTCGAGGGGAACGTCCTTCAAGTCCGGACGTACCGTGGAGACTTGCTGTACTACATCGACACATACGTGGGGTTCGCCCTCCTCTGGGGTGGGCATCAGTGAGGCCGGGTTGAGTGTAGTGCAACGTTTAATGGTGACGTTGGCGGCCGTAATCAGTGCTGTTTCGTATTGCATTAATCTAGTGGTAGACAAGTGTTGTGTTGTCCGCTGTAGTAACAGTGAAGTGACGCAGTGTGGCACCTGTAGCGTTACCGGGTGCCCCATCACAATGTCCGCTGTCCTTTCCACTGCATACCTAGCCGCTGCCACGGCTTGCAGGCACACCGGAAACCCTTGCTCGACCGGTTCTAGCTTTTTGCTAAAGTAGGCTACCGGTCGTTCCTTATCTCCATGAGTCTGTGTCAAAACGGACTGAGCAAAACCCCTTACTGCATGAGTGTAAAGGGTGAATGGTTTCGCATAATCGGGGAGTCCTAAAGTCGGTGCCGTTACCAATGCCTTTTTCAGCCCCTCGAAACAGCGCATCAATTCGTCCGTCCAAACCAAGTAGTTCGGTTCTCCTATTCTGGTGGCTTCGTACAGCGGTTTAGCAAGTAGCGCGTAGTCAATTATCCAAGAGCGGCAGTAACCCGTCATACCTAGGAAGCGCAACATCTGTCGGTGCGTGCTTGGCCGTGGCGATTCCATGATGGCGGTCACCCGTCCAGCATGCAGTTCTCGCTTCCCGTGTGAAATGGCATGACCCAAATAGGTTACTACCTTCCGTACAAATTGGAGCTTTCTCCGTCCCACCTTGTGGCCCTTGGCCGCCAAGGCTCTTAGCAGGGCCATGGAGTCCCCTTCACAGGCTTCCTTGGAAGGGGAACAAATCAACAAGTCGTCAATGTATTGCAACAACACCGAACCCCCCTTTAGTTCCACGTCTGCCAAATCGCGGTGCAATGCTCGGGAGAACAGGGTGGGGCTGTCGGAGAACCCTTGGGGTAACACCGTCCAGGTGAACTGGCGCCCTCTAAAGGTGAAGGCGAACAAGTATTGTGACTCAGGTGCAATAGGTACAGAGAAAAAGGCAGAGCATAGGTCAATAACGGTAAAATGTGTTGCGTCCGGTGGGATAGATGTCATAAGGCCTTCCGCATTTGGTACCACTGGGTGTATGCCTTGTATGACTTTGTTCACTTCTCTCAAATCCTGCACGAACCTCCATTTATCCTGCATTGGTTTCTTCACGGGCAAAATTGGTGTGTTGCATTGGCTGTTAGTTTCCACAATTATTTTCTGTTTCACCAAAGATTGAATCACTGGCTCTATGCACGCATCGGCCTCTTGCCGCAATTTATATTGTCTCACGTTTGGGAGGGGCATTCCTGGTTGGACCGGTATTACCAGAGGTTTGGCATCGCGAATTCGCCCGACATCGTTGTCGTGTTGGGACCACAAATCGGCCGGAACCTCCTCCAAAAGGTCATCGGACTCGCCCGGGCTCTGAGACACCGTTCGTACAACGTGGGTGCCCTTTGGGGGCAGGTCTGTCTCTTCAAATTTTCCTTCTATACTCTGCTCCTCAAGGGTGATCAAATACCCCTCGTCATTGTCGAGCATCGTCACTGTCCAGTGGTCCACTTCATAAATGGCGCTGCATGGAATTTCTCGCAAGCGCCCCACCATCCAGCCTACACTTTCCGCCGGCCACCCTTTGGCGGTGGTGAGGGTAACATGGGCGTCCACCCCTGCGGGATACTGAGAAAACGCCCGCTGCTCCGCAGTTAGGGTTACCTCGACGCCTATTCCCTCCCGTCCAACCCATATATTTGACAATAGTAGGTCCGAATTCTTACCTATTGACCCCTTTATCTTTTCTCGGTACTCGTCGTCATCGCCCCTGGCATCGTAGTAAGCCGTGCAGTGGGGAGGGTTGTCCTTTACGTCTGTTGTAATTTGGTGTACGCGCAGCCAATCTCGCAACCCGTCGTTCCGGGAGCACACTGTGTCTAGGACGTGTGTCCAAGTGGCCAAAGCCCCCTTGTCCAGGCTCCACCAGTAAGCGGTGGGGCCGGGCCGAGACAATGCCGTCATTAACAGATCGCGTTTGGATTCCGCGACATCTACAAAAACTCCCTGCTCCGTGCATGAAATTTGGCAGCCTAAACGGCAAAGTAGATCCCGTCCCAACAAGTTAGTCGGGGCGGTGGTAGTCATCAAAAAAGCGTGTCTAGCCTCTAGTGGGCCGCACACCACTCTTACCTCTTCTGAAATAGGGAGCGCTTGGGGCAAGCCTGAAACTCCCACTATCTGAACGTCCCTATCTGTGGGGCGCAAGGATGGTAGCTGCCCTTCGTTAATAGTACTGCGAGTCGCACCCGTATCGACGAGAAAGTCTACCTGTTGCCCATCCACGTCTAGTGTCAAGGTCGGCTCCTCGGTTGGTGTCATAGTCAAGAGGGGGCATTCTACGGGCGGCCCGCCGGCGTCCCGTCAATAAGCGACTTGATTTCTCGGTGGCGGGTATCCCTGGCGGGGCCCCCGGCAATCACGTTTCCAATGTCCCATCCGTCCGCAGCGGAAGCACGCCCCTTGTGGAGCGGTGGATGCGGGGTACCCGTTGTTATTGCACGGACCCTGTTGCGTCGGACGCCTCGCAGGCTGTTGGTTCTGCTGTCCCCATTGTGGCGGCCCATTCCCGTTTGCTCCGCTTGGGGCCCAATAACTTGGGGGAGGCCCATCGTTTTGGGGAGGGGGTCCCTGTGGATACCCGTTCTGGGGAGGGGGCGTTTGTACTGCCCAGGTCTGTGGAGGGGGTGTTTGCACGGCCCAGCTCTGCGGCTGTGGCGGGGGCCCCTGCATGTTCCAGTTTTGGGGAGGGGGCCCTTGTGGGTTCCAATTTTGGGGAGGGGGCCCTTGTGGGTTCCAATTTTGGGGAGGGGGCCCTTGTGTCCACATGTCGACTCGTCCACTGTCGTTGTCGTCGACGTCATTTTCGTTTTCGTCATCGCGGCCCCACTCTTCGTTGGGCTCTATCCTGGTGTTCCGATTCTGGGCCCATACTTGGCCTCGAATTCCCTTCTTATTTTGGTTGAGTTGGGCCCGTTTTTCCTGGACAAGCATTTGCAACATGTCGTCCTTTACATCGGCCTTCTTATCGTCGCCGTCGCCACATTGCTCGGCCGCTTCAACTAGTTGGTCAGTTGGGGTGTTTCTCCATCCTATCATAGCCGTTTGAATGCGCTTCCTAACTGCCGGTCTCATCCCTTCTACCAAAAAATTGTTCACTACAGCTTGGGGGAGATCTTGTGCCCGCACCTGGCCCAGTCCTCCCCACTTTAACACTGCTCTTTCTACCCTCTCTCTCCAATCGATGGCTGCTTCGCCATGTTTCTGTTTTAGGCCGTATATTTTATTCCAATCTGGCCCCGCGGCTGGCATCAGTGCGGTGTATACCCCGGCCAACAATAGGTCGACAAGGGCATTCCAATCGGCGAGGGTCTGGGCCACGGTTTGGGCCGGGGTTGGTGCTACATTTGGCCAGCGTGCGTGTATTTTGGCCTGGTCCCACACCCGCGCGGGCAATACAGCCTTCCCCATGTGGCAGACGTCCCGCCAATCTGCGCCTGTATTTTGTATCCACAAACGCATAAATTCCGGTATCTGACCGGGCTGTTCAGCCAGCAAGGTTCTCACCCGCTCCTGCATAGACGCCAAATCTGATTCTCTCCAGGGTACCCTGACGTTAATGGGTGCCCCCCTGTTCAGTCCTATGGTTTTTAAGGGACACATCCCGATTGTAGGCTGTGGGTTCTCCGATTCCATGAACCCTTCCAATGAGGGGTACAGTTCTCCTAGCCCTTCTGGAGGCGCGAACCCGCTGTCCGCCCCACTAACCTCTTGTCCTCTAAATGGATTACCCGGGCTAAGGTGAACCTGAGGGGCGGCTGGTCTCGTTTTCTGGGGGTCTAACCCCTGGGGAAACAGGGGCGGGGGTGGGAGAGGTGGCGCCTGTGGCCCGGGGACAGGGCTCAGGGCTTGGGGGGGTAGAGGCATGGTAGCAGCTACCTCCCCTACCGCGGGGTCTTGGTCCGGATTTTGGACGAGCGGCATTAGCCACTGATTTGCTTGCTTAACTACCTCCCTAATTGTTTTGTCCTGGACCTTGTCTGCTTGTTTCTTTTGGCCCTGAAGCTTCAGTACTTCCCCTGCCAAGCTAGCCTGTCTTGAGGCCGCCAGTCGCTTCATCCCTTCCTTTTCCCACCACCCATACACCTTCCAATAATCGGGTGGGAAGTGTTTCCTTTCCTTCTCTAGCTTATCCAAAGCTCCGTACAGCACTTCCAATTTGTCAAGTGCAAACGATCCCTCCTCTGGCCAGGGATTACTCAAATCTTTAGTTAAAACAGCCCAGTCCTTTCCTGGTCTTACCGCGGCAAAATGATGCCTCTTAAACATGAAAGATGCCGGGGTTCCCTTGAGGGGTTCCCCTTCTTTCGTTAGCTTGCTTCCCATCTTATTGCTCTGGGCTGATCCTTCCTGGAAAGTTCTTGGCCACCGGCGCAGTCTTATGGCTGTCCGACCTCACATTTCCCCCTCCTCCTTGTTAACTGTAACGTTATCCTTACTGATATCCTGCGCAAATTCTACCCTTAGCGTTACTCTTAATGTTATCCTGCGAAAATTCTACCCTTAGCGTTACTCTTAATGTTATCCTGGTGAATTTAACAAAAGCTCGTCATTCTGAGGCTGGTAAATAGCCTTTACTTACAATTTTCGTTCGGAGAGCAGGCAGGGCAGATGACAAGGAAACGGACTGAGCCCGCTCGAGGGAGGGAGGTTCGAATTTGGAAAAGTAGCCCTTTAATACAAGACAATGCTCACCTTAAAACAAATCAGCGTGCCGGCGCCGGCCTCAGGCAGCCTCCCTCCTGTCGTTCAGGGTCCACTTCTCTTGTCCTTGCTCTGCTGCAATCCGAGTCATGGCACCATAAAAATGTGGGGAAAACTCCTATTCGTAACAGAAGTTCACCAACAGA
>NC_136261.1:447453759-447598759 GCF_964187855.1 Myxine glutinosa | reverse complement strand
CTGTATCCACAAAACACAACACTACCCATAAACATCTACTTTACAAATCAACAAACGTCCCTACTGTCTTCCCCGTTCCTCCCATAAACCAAATTCGTCTTCTCTCCCCCCTAACCAATCAAATTTGCCATTTCCAACTCTCATCAAAATTTGCCATCTCCAATTCAACATCAAAATTTGCCATCACCAATTCATCATCAGTCCCTCCTAGGGAGGGAGAGATGGAATCACCCCAATGTCTTATCCACGTCGTGATGCGTCTCACCAATCCACACAGCAATTCTCATTTCCTGCACACAGAACAAAGAAAACACAGGTGTGGAGTCATCATCATCACCACAGGTAAGTGGCTGCGTATGGTGCGACAGGTTCATCAATCCTAACTATTTCCTAAATGACTTTAACAACTTTACATTACCCGGGGTCTTTCCCTGCCAATCCATTGGCCAACTTTCACTATGGGTTCTAAAAACCAATTCCCATTGACCAAGCTGTGGTGCCTCTCAATTTGGGGTCTCACTCCCCCGATTCATCTCCCGGTGCCTCGCACAATTTCTGGGCTGCGACGTGTAGCTCTCCCAGCAGGTCTACCCACCTGCACACCTCCACCACTGCAGTTGCCTCCGAGCTTACCTGCTCCTTACCCTAACCTAACTACCTGGGGAAGGCCCTCTGGCGCTCTCCCCACTCGGTGCCCTCTCTGGCACTGGGCTACCCGGGTCCGTCCTCCGGATCCTCGGGCCCCACTGACACTAACGGCTCCAAGAGCCCACCTGCGGCCTCACCTGGCCGACATCCTCACAGTGGTGGAGTGCCCAAACCAACTACACACACTAACAGGCTACACGCCCAGCCATTTCCACAACACTAATGCACCCATCCACAATACAATTCTGCAACCGCACCACAAATGCCAATATCCAACCACAATTTACCTATACTCTCTACCTAACACTTACACTACCCGCCCCGGGTACTCGTGAAAGGGGTCCACTCTCCCCCCATCCACACCTTCGCACCATGCACACCACTCCGTACCACTTACTCCAACTCCCTCCACACCACTCATTCTCTGCTCCATATATTCCACACACCTGCACTTGCACACCTGTGCTCTCACACCTGGTGCCACCTGCACCCTTCTCTCCCCAAGCGCATTCGCGCTGATCCACAACACTCACTACTCATACACTGCTCCACATACCTGTCCAGTTCTCACACAGCATCATCTCATCTAACTACTCCCCTCTGAAACTTGCGCTTCCCAGTCGTCCCTTTAAACTATTGCGCTCCCTCATCATTATCATCCGCACTAATCTACCTGCGTCCCCACTACAGGTATCAGTCACTATCTAAACTTAACGTTACCTAATGTCAGCTTCGCTAGTTCCCTATCAATATCCTAACCCACCCGGGCTAGTTTTCACTGCCATACACCCCATAATCTAGTGCGCATTTGCCCCCACCATGGGAAGGGTGGCAGGGATGCCACCCTTACCCACCGGGCCCATCGCTCATCAATCCCCCAGTCCTCTGGCACTAATAAGCCCCCCTTATTCAGAGGTACTGGGTCCCGCCCCGGCATCTAAAGCCGAGGCAATCCACGGGGGCGCCTGCTCGCCGGTGTAAGGCCTTATCCGGTCGGCGTGGACAATCCGAGGGAGGGCTCGTGGCCCCATTTTGATTTTTACTACCACGTCACAGACTTGCGACAGGACGACCCCCGGGCCTTGCCAGGGAGAGGTGAGTTTCGGGCACCTACCCTTCCTCCTCCGGGGATTGAAGAACCAAATCTTCATCCCCGGAGTGTACTGACTCCCCTGGCTCCGGTGGTCGTACCTGCGCTTCATCTTCTCCCCCGCCAGATGGAGTTGGCGGCGGGCGAAGGCATGGACTAGCTCCATGCCTTCCTCTAGGTGACGTGCGTACCCCTCCCTCAGCGGGTTAACCACTGTGTCTGGCACGGGACCGCATAGCAAGTCGGCGGGAGCCCGTAACTCCCGCCCATACATAAGCAACGCTGGACTGCATGCGGTGGCCCCGTGCTGGCTGGTTCGGTAGGCCATGAGCAAATAAGGGAGATGTTCGTCCCAGTCATCCTGACGGGTGGCGGTGAACAGTGCCAGTTGTTGGATTAGAGTTCGGTTGAATCTCTCCACCATCCCGTCAGATTGAGGTCTTAAAGGCGTTGTTCTGGTTTTCCGAATTGACAGGAGACTGCACACATCTTTTAGCAATTTGCTCTCAAAATTTCGTCCCTGGTCGGTGTGCAACTCCTGTGGAATCCCATGCCGGCACACAAATCCTTCCACGAAGGCCTGCGCTACCACCCCTGCTTCTTGGTTGGGGAGGGCGTAGGCCTCCGGCCACTTGGTGAAGTAGTCCATCACAACGAGGATGTACTTATTACCTAGGCGGGTGCGGGGTAGTGGGCCTAGGATATCCATGGCCACCCGCTCTAGGGGGGCCCCCACCTGGTGTAATTGAAGGGGGGCCCTCATCCTCCGTGCTGGTCCCTTTTTGGCAGTACAGGCGTCGCATCTCCGACACCAGTCCTGTATGTCGCGCCCCATATTCACCCAATAAAACCTCCGGCGTACCTGCGATGTCGTCTTTGTCCTGCCCAAATGGCCGCCGGGGCGGGTACCATGCACCTGTTGCAATATATCGGTCTTAAATTTATTTGGGACTACCACCAGCCAGGAAGTTTTATCAGAGGGAACCTCCACCCACTTGCGATACAAGATGTTATCCTTCAATTCCAGGGTTTTCCACTGAGCCCAATACGCCTTGGTCTGTGCCCCGAGGGGGGTGACCTCTTCCCCATTAGGTCTTTGCCCCAATTTGACCCAATTGAACACTGGCCCCAGCACAGGATCCTCCTGCTGGGCCGTGCTCCATGCCAAAGTTCCGAATTCCTCATCTGCGGTTAGTGGCAAAATTGGCCCTCTCACCCGGGTTGCCCGGACAACGAGGGTCGGGTCCGAATCGCCCAATTGTTCCCTCTCCTCGTGTCTCGCACAAAATTTGCAGTTTTCCCCCAGACAAGGACGCCGAGAGAGTGCGTCCGCATTACCATGGGCCTTCCCGGCCCTATGGGCCACATCAAAATCGTACTGCTGCAACTTTTCCAACCACCTTGCAATTTGGCCCTCTGGTTCCTTGAACCGAAGGAGCCATTGCAAGGAGGAATGGTCAGTTCTAACCAAAAATTTCCGCCCGTACAAGTACGGGTGGAAATGGTTCATGGCAGCCAGCATAGCCAATAACTCTTTGCGAGTGACGCAATAATTTCGCTCGGGCCTACTTAAGGCCCGACTATAATAACCAATCACTCTCTCCATGCCCTCCTGTGTCTGAGACAAAACTGCGCCCAATCCTTCCTGGCTCGCATCCGTGTCCAGGGTAAATGCCCCGTTGCTAGTGGGGTACGCTAGAAGGGGTGCGGATGTTAGACACCCCTTCAATTTTTGGAAGGCCTCGTGGCACTCCCGTGTCCAATTAAATCGCGTCCCCTTCTCCGTAAGCCGGTGGAGGGGACGGGCCAACTCCGCAAATTTCGCCACAAAGCGCCGGTAGTAGGAGCAGAGTCCCAAAAATCCCCGCACCTCTTTGATGGTACGTGGTGCGGGCCACTCCTCTACCGCTTTAATTTTGTCTGGGTCCGTTTTTACCCCCTCGCAACCGATGACGTGGCCTAAATAGGCCACCTCCTTGGCAAACAAGGTGCACTTACTCGGGTTCAGCTTCAACCCTGCCTGTCTGAGGCACCCGAACACCTGGTCCAAATTAGCTACTGCCTGGGGGAACGTTTTGGCATGTACTAGGACGTCATCCAGGTACACCAGGCATGATTGCCATGGCATGCCGCCTAGTACATGCTCCATCAATCTCTCAAAGGTGGCGGGGGCGTTACACAAACCAAACGGCATCACAGTAAACTGATACAGTCCCTTACCTGTGGAAAATGCCGTTTTCTCCTTCCCTGCCCTATCCATCTCCACCTGCCAATACCCACTCTTGAGGTCCAAAGTTGAGAACCAATTTGAGCCCGCAACGGCATCGAGGGTGTCATCAATCCTTGGCAGGGGATATGAGTCCTTGAGTGTCACGTTGTTTAGCTGGCGATAGTCCACGCAGAACCGCGTGGTCCCATCCTTCTTTTTGACCAGCACAACAGGTGACATCCAAGGACTTCCCGAGGGCTCGATCACGCCTGCGTCGAGCATTTTTTCAACCTGCTCGTCAGCTTCCGCCCTCTTGCTCCAAGGGAGCCGTCGGGCGGCCTGACGAATAGGCCGGGCCTCACCGGTGTGGATCTGATGTTTCACCAGGCCCGTACGTCCAATATCCTCGGTGGACAGGGAGAAGAGGTCCAAATGGGACCCAACCAGTTTGTGTAAGGCCTCCCTCTGGGTACCTCCCAACTCTACGCTACTACGATTTACCATCTCGCAAATGGGATCGGGCCAATTCCTACTTCTTATTGAAGGCTCCCCCCGGGGCCGGCTCGGCTGGACGTTCTCGCCCCTCACTGCCGCGACTTCCTCAACTGGGGTGCAGCCAGCTACCCTCGTGCCCCTTACTATAGTGCGTGGTTCTGTACTTATATTTATTACTCGGACGGCCACTACCGGTCCGTCCGTTTTTACAAGGGTGCAGCCCACGATTAAACCCGGTATGGACTGCGCTGCCACCGGTTCGACCAGGCCGCAGGACTCCTGCCATGTTGGGCGAGCTGCCCACCGGGCCGGCACTATCGCCTCGGCCCTTGGGGGGATGGTCACGGCCTCGGAAGCCTCCAGCTCCGCTCTCTCGGCCGTGCTAACTCCCCCTAACGGCAGCTCTTCTACTCCCACCTGCAGGATCCCCCGGCACAAGTCGATTTTACAACCGCTGGCAGTCAACAAATCCAACCCTATTAAACATGGGTCGCACACCTCCGCCACCCAAACATCTATCTCCCTCCTTACCGACCCTAACTTGAGGGTCACAGAACCACGCCCTATGATCGGGGCCGTTACCCCGGTAGCAAGTTGCAAACTATAATTTTGCAGGCGCTGGATCTTATCCCAGCCACCTGCGCTCGAATCAAGGACCACAGGGCTGATGATCGTGGCGCTAGCTCCTGTGTCCACTACGGCGTCTACCCCCACGCCGGCAATTTTGCATCTGATTGTCAGGCTACCGGTTCCAATCTGGCCACAATAAATGACCTGTCGCGTCAATGAGGGCTCTCCTCCATCCTCTTCTGCCGAACACCGCCCTACGTGCCCGACACCTTCTAGTTTCCCGGGGTCTGGCGGGGGGGTGTCTGGGGTCGGCTAACCCGCTCCCCCCTGGGCAGAGTTGAGGACCTCAACCGCCGGGGATCATCCCGGCGCGTGGCTCGACAGTGCCGCGCCAGGTGACCCAGACGGTTGCAAGTATAGCACCTCACCTGATAAGGTGCTTGTCTCCGGAATTCCAAATTTCCCCCCCTGAAGGTCCGAATTGGATTACCCGCTCGTGGTCCACCGCGGGCCACCTCCGGGGCCGCCTGCCATGGTCCAGGTCCCGCCAGGCGCTGGTCCACCAGCCTCCGGACCATGCCCGCCAGGTCAGGACTCACGTCGGGGGCGGGCCCCCTAAGGGGTCCGCCCTCCATCGGAGGTCCCACCTGGCGGACCGCCATTGCGTGACGATCGCTCCCCCGGGCCAGGGGCCTCGCTGCTTCCCAACGGGCCGCAGCGTCAGCCGCCTGGCTCAGAGTCTGCGGGCGCCACATGGCGAGCTGTTGCCGGAGCTCAATATCCGGGAGGGCCTGGATAAAATGGTCCAGCGCCAGGCTTTCCCGGGAATCCGCTGCCATGCTAGCATGTGCGATCCCCACTGCGCGGCGAATGTCGTGGGCAAGTTCCCCGATGGCTTCCTGGGGCTTGCGTTTTCGCAGCGCGAGCTGAGCTTTAACAAGCTCGCTCTGCTGTTCAATGCCGAATCGATTAATTAGGGCGTCACGGAGGGCTGGCAGGGCGAGAGCACCCGCTGGTAATGCCGTCAGCACCTCCGCCGCCGCGCCGCGCAATGCGGCCACCAGGTGTACTCCACCTTCGTCCTCACCCCAACCGTTGCCCTTACACACACAGTCAAACTGCGCCAGGTATGCGCGTAGATCACTCTTGCCGTCATACGGCGCGAGTGGGACCTTGTGGGACCACCTCGTATGCGAGTCGTTGCCCGCCTGCCGGACCCCGTGCGTCGCCCCTTGCGGGGTCAGCGCGGGGCCGAACCGGCCGGGCCCCCACAGTACATTACCCCCAAGGGGCTCTCGTGCCTCCCCTGTCCCTCTAACAACTACCCCTGTTGGTGTCGATGCATGGGTCACACTTCCGCAACCCGCTACCCATTCCATACCACCACAACCTTGCTCACCCACACCTCGCACCTCTCGTTCCATACCCTCCGGACCAGCCATACACCTCACTCTTGGCCTCTCACGAACATCCGGGTCTATCTCGACCCCCAAGCTTATTAAATCACCTGGCACATCATACGCACGACCATATTGGTCACCACTTACACCGGGTCCTCTTTCTCTTCGCTTCTCCTCCATCACCTGCGAATCCCTCATCCGGTTAATGAGCACATCATCACGATCCGAACACAGACTTTGGACCAATTCTTTTACTTCCTCCTTTATCTCTTTCTTATCCTCTCTCCGTCGCTTCTTAATTTCGCTCACCCCTTCTTCCACTTCTTCTAATTTCTGCTTCACCTCCTTCATCTCCTCGTGCGCCCCTTTAAGTTCTTCCTCTAACTCCACTTTATTTTTTTCTATGTGCTCCCGCACCTCCCGCTCTTTAACCTCCATCACCTCTACCACCTTGTCCATTTTCCTCGTCAGGTCCTCATGTACCGTCTGACACTCTTTTTTAATTACCCCTACGTCCTTTTTCATCTCCTTCTGTGTCGATTTTAAACCCTCTATTACCGCTGTGTTCTTCTTTACCTGGTCCCCCAACTCCTTTTGTCCCACTGTCAGTTGTTCTACTCCCAGCGTCAACTCCTCTATACCACCTTGCAATTTTACAGGCCCCTTTCTCACCTCCTTCTCCATGCGCTCCTTACAGTGCCTCACCTCCTCGCGCACTCCTCCGACCTCCTCACTCACCCCTCTTCTGATCTCCTCTCCCATCACTTGCATCTCCTGCCCAGATGCCACCCTCATCTGCTCCATTTCCTCCCTGTGAGCATCCAGTTTAGTTTCTACCCCCATTCTGACCCCCTCTATCTGCTGCCCCATTTGTTTAACTTCCCTTTCCGCTTGGTCCCTCATGTCCCTCAATTTGCCTTCCATACTGTTTTCTAACCCCTCTAACCCCTTTTGCATCCCTTCCATTTGATTCTCTTGAGCGGCCATTCTGTTTTCTACCCCCATTAACCCATTCTTTACCTCTTTTATCCCATTGTCTAACCCCTCACCGGTACCCCTCGCTTCGTTCCTCATTACCCCCATTTGGTTTCCCATTACCCCCAATTGCTCCTCCAATCGCTCACTCTGAGCATCCATCCGGTTCCCCATTACCCCCATCATCCTGCTTTCCATTTCTTCGCTATTCTTGTCCATAAGGGCCTTCATTTGTATAAAAAAAAGGTTCAAATCTACCAGCGGCGCTACTACGGTCGCGGGCGCGGTCGCCGTGGCCATGTGCGAGGCGCCATTTTGCGCGCCCGTAACCTCGTGCGCGACGACGCTATTTTGCGAGCCTGCCACCCTCACTGCTTCGCTCTCCTCTTGTCCCTCAATTTGGTCCTGGATCGAACCTGCCTCACTCTCCTCTACCGGAACCCAGCCGTCTTGATCTGCCATAGCGCGACTTTCAAAATTCGGGTTTTTATTTTTTTTGTAAAACACAATCAAATTTCGCCGTTATAATTTCGAGCGCGTGAAACGCGCTCCGGGACCGATCCCACTTCCCGACACCAATTGTTACGGACACGACTTAGATGTTATGATGGGCCGAGCGGAATGGCCACCGTGTTCGCACAGTTTACCCGATTACACTCGAACGTTGGCCGAATCGCGCTACGCTAGATCAATGAAGGAAAGGACACAACGGCTGGGATTAAATGACACGACACCAGGGGTACAGTTCTCAAGACCTCCGGAGGAGGATATAATATGGGTTATGCAGAACGTTTAGATTACACGGCACAGAGGTACAGCACAGAAAGATGGGCACTTAGACACGGTCTTATCTTAGCCCCGACAGACCACAGACAAACGGGACAAGACTGACTCACACAGGGATTGATGGCAAGGAAGGGCAGGTAGTCGATGGCTCAAGGTGCACCTTGGCTCAGGGGCAGAATCGACCCGGTCCGGTCCAGAGAGGCGGGAGGTATCTCTCAGCGCTAGGAGGTGGCGTCCTTTCTTCTTCGTAGCTGAGGCGCATCTGACGTCACCTCCGTCTTCCTGCGCATGCCCAGCGGGGAGTGACACGCCCTCGGATCGTTAGCTCCGCCCCAGATGGAAGCGGTCCGCCGCTTCTTATTGGGTGCGGGGGGTTACCGGGCTCCGCCCTTGACGAGTAGCTGACAGTGAGCCCCTGCGTGGTAACCCCGTCGGAGCACATGTTCAATGGCGGCTAACCAAGCCGGAGTGAGGACGCACACTCCCCGCGCCGCCGCCGCGCCGCTGTTGTTGTTGTTGGTGTTGTTGTTCCATGAGGAAGAGATGCGGGGAGGTATTGGGAGGTCCTAAACTTACTAATGGTGCCATACAATCACATTCTGGTGCAACGAAGAGTCAGAATTAATGGAAACGAGTCCTTAACTGACATAGACTAAGAATAACTAGCAAGATGTCCTATAGTTGTCTACGTGAGATGCGGTGGACCTGGGCACGACATTTAATGGGGGAAAAAGGGGAAGGTCGGGGCTACAGAGTGTTGTTTACAGACAATGGGACTAGGGAATGGGGGATTGGGGATAGTTGGGGAGTATTGGGGAAATAGGGGAACATTTACAAGCAGATATGGATGGAGGCCAAATCCCATATCCGCAACAATATATATATATATATATATATATATATATATATATATATATATATATATATATATATATATATATATATATAGATATATATATATTGTTACAGACGCGGTTTTAGATGTTATTTTACCAAGCGGTTTGGTATTACCGCGTCCGAACAGTTGCTCCCCGCTTAGAACCCGATTTCACCCAAACGTTGGCCGGATCGCACCGCAGCTAGTCAAAAGGGAAAAGACAAAGGCGACACGGATGTGAAGAAGAAGAAGGAATAAAACGAGAAGATGTACAGACGAGTAATGGGATTTATTATTTACACAAGCAAAAAGGAGCAATCAAGGTTTATTTACAACACATAAGACGCAGGTGACACAGTGCAAATACTAGCTTATCTACAGACTTAACTTATTCCAAGGACAGAACAAACAGAACAAACTCACGTCCACAAGAAGGATGGAAAGGCAGGAGGTGGATGGCTGGAGGGAGAGGGAGGTCAAAGGGGGTCCTGCAGCTCAACCGGCGCGTTTAGCAGCCGCCGTTCCTTTACGGTCCTGCTCCAAACCGCCGTCCAGGCCCCAAGTGGCTGTGGGGTGTTGTTGCTGCTGTGGCCTCCGCTGCTTTCCCAGGACTTGTCTGACGCGTCTGGTCCAAACCCTCAACTCTTTCTTGGTTCACTCACTCCTCACCACCGACTCCTCACCGCAACCAACGCAACCACTGACCGCCACCACCGACTCCTCACCGCAAACAACTGACCACCGACTCCACTGACTGACTCTTCACGACTCTCTCTCTTGCAACCGACTCACTTGCTTCCTGCGTGCGCGCCTTTATAACGCCTCCGGCGATTAAGCCGCCGGCCTTTTGGACACGCCCATCGGGGTGCTCACCTCGGCCCTGGTTGGTCGCGCGACCCTCTGGCTCCGCCCTTGATGACGACGGGCGGGCACGCCTTTCTTCTCCGACGAGAGCACAGGTTCAATGGTGGTTTTGGAGGGGAGGTAATATGGGCAATCGAGGCTCGGCAATGACGGAAGGGGATGTAAAAGGAAATGGAGATTTTGGGGATGGGAAGGAAAGGGAGATTTTGGGGATGGGAAGGAAAGGGAGATTTTGGGGATGGGAAGGAAAGGGGATCTATTCTCTTTCACTGGTGCAATGGAGTACTTCAATTAATGGGAGACACAGCCTTACCCTAAAACACAGAATAAGAGATAACTATCAACAGGGGTATTCTATTATTTGGCTGATGTGTATGCTTGTGGACTAATTATGGGATGCCCTTTCACCTTTACACAGCTCCGGAGGTAGGGGGGCACAGAATAAACAATAATAATAATAGTACAGCACACAATCAAAAAATATACAGGCCTCCGCAACACTGCACCCTCCTCCTCTTAGGCACGTCCCGGGCCTACAACTTTTATTTTTAGTGTGACACGTAGGTGTAGTTCCCTCTACTTTTAACCTGACCCTGAGTGCGACAGTTTTAAAACATAAATAAATGTGTCCCGCTGCTCCATTGCACCCTGCCGAACAGACTTACGCCCACAGTTAACCGAATTGCGGAATGGTCTTCAAACTATACACTGACGGTGGGAAGCATTATTTACACTTGACGCTACTTTTATTTACAAGACTAACCCAGGACCTGTAATTGTTCTTTCTTGGGGGGAGACAGTCTGCTCTGCATCGACGCACCATGAAAGCACCCAAAAACGCACCCAAGCACCAATCGGTGCAGTCACCATAGTTCATCAGTGTTCAACAATAAAAAATAAATCAACAACCCCTAACCCTGCAGGTGATCTCTTGCTCTTCGGCTCCCTCTGCTGGTTATTATTATTTCTTCCAGTTGTTGTCATTCTTTTGCTTTGCTTACTGGCGGCCTATTTGCAATAAAGTGTGCCCAATGTGTCCTTTTTATTTGATTTTATTTATGGCCCACAGGGCCGACTAGTGTGGTTCACCTGTGGGGCATCGGTGCCCTGTGGCCAAGGTCCGCCAGCAAGATTTCGGGCCCTCGTGGCCGGTTCCAGCAGAGGGGCCATGCCCCAACCCATGGGGTCCATAAGTGGTACTCGGCCACAGACATGTGGTCCATAATGTGGTGCATCGATGCAGACAGCTGGTTCTGGGAATTTCGGGCGCACAATGGCCGACCCACGCACGCTCCCCTCGGCACCCAGTGGCGCACAGGTCATGTGGGAGACAAAAGGGGAAAGACAATTGAGCGAGGGGTAAGGTCACAAGGGTACACATCAATAAGGCAATGCAAGGCGAAATGCGTACGGAGAGCGAAATGAGAAAGCTCGTCCCTACCGTACGTCACCCCCCTGTCACCTACACTACCCTTGCCCTTACCCCATATGTACAAAAATCTACACATTACCAATCCGTCGCTACCGTCACGTCTTCCCCTTATTTCCCCTATACCAAATTCGTCGCCACAATCCCTCTACTTCAAAATTTGCCATCACCAAATTCATCATCAATCCTCATAAGGAGGCAGAGATGGAACATCAAAGCACAATGTCACACCCACGTCATGATGCGTCTCACAATCCAAACATTTGCACAGTAAAAAATAATCAAAACATGGCATGGTGTGGAGTACCTGTCACCTCAGGTGAGTGGATGCAGATGGTGCGAGGAGATCCTTCATCCTAACTATCCTCTAAATGATTTTAACACACTTTACACTACCCGGGGTCTTTCCCTGCCAATCCATTGGCCACTTACACTATGGGTTCTAAAAACCAATTCCCATTGACCAAACTGTGGTGCTTCTCAATTTGGGGTCTCACTCCCCCGATTCATCTCCCGGTGCCCTCGCACAATTTCTGGGCTGCGACGTGTAGCTCTCCCAGCAGGTCTACCCACCTGCACACCTCCACCACTGTAGTTGCCACCCGAGCTTACCTAGCTCCTCACCCTAACCTAACTAACTGGGGAAGGCCCTCTCCTGGCTCTGTCACCCCTTGGTGCCCTCTGGCACTGGGCTACCCGGGTCCGTCCTCCGGATCCTCGGGCCCCATCCACAACAACTACCACCGGCTCCCAGAGCCCACCTGCGGCCTCACCTGGCCGACATCCTCACAGTGGTGGAGTGCCCAAACCAACTACACACACTAACAGGCTACACGCCCGGCCATTTCCACAACACTAATGCACCCATCCAAAGACCATTCTTTCACCCGCACCACAGATGCCAATATCCAACCACAATTTACCTGTACCCTCTACCTAACACTTACACTACCCGCCCCGGGTATCCGTGATGGGGGTCCACTCTTCCCCCATTCACACCTTCGCACCATCCACTCCACTCCACAATTTCCACCATACTCACTCCACGACCATCCATTCCAATACTCCATTTATTCCACACTCCATGTCTTCCACACTACCATTCTCCATACCTGTTGTTGCACACCTGTGCACTCATACCTGGTGCCACCTGCACCCTCCTTTCTTCCTGGACCATTTGGTCATCACAATACACAATCACCACTACTATCACTCAAACACTGCTCCACACACCTGTTCAGTTGCACACCTGTGCAATCACACCTGTTCAATCACACCTGTTCAATCCTCACACACACGGCATCATCTCAGCTAACTACTCCCCTCTGAAACTTGCGCTTCCCAGTCGTCCCTTTAAACTATTGCGCTCCCTCGTCATTATCATCCATACTAAACTACCTGCGTCCCCACTACAGGTATCAGTCACTATCTAAACCTTAACGTTACCTAATGTCATCTTCGCTAGATCCCTACACACAATATATCCTAACCCACCCGGGCTAGTTTTCACTGCCATACACCCCATAAGCTATAGCGCATTTGCCCCACTCTTCTGTGAGGGATGGTGGATTTGCCATCCCACCACATCGGGGGTCTCTCACTACCAATTTTGCACATTAAATTTCAACAAATCAAAAATTTGCCATTCATCTGCCAATCACTGTACCATTACCAAATTTTGCTTTTTTTTAATTTCGGGGCCAAAACACTATCCTCATCACCCGTCTACTTATTACATCCTCTCGGTGCGCCAATTCACGTTTACAGCCCGGCTTCGTACAGCCGAGCAATGAACGCGGGTCGTTTGGTCGCCTGCAGGTTGAATCCGTCCGGCTTTCGGTTCAAGGGAGGTGGTTTGGTTGGACCGAGGCTCCACGCACCATCTCGGCGCGGCACCTTGCGGTCCCGGGCCCGATGGCTCAATCTCCCCCGGTCGGAACCCCGTCCCCACGAGGGGGCACCGTGCCGCTTCCTCCCACTCGCCCTTGAACCGGACCGGTCGCCTCGCCCGACAAAGCCCGGACTCGACCGTGCGGGGCGGGGCCAAGCCCGAATCGGCAACGACGCTTCGAAGAGAAGCGCCGCAGCATCGACCCGCGCCGGGCCTCGCACCCAACAAAGCACCCCTCGCACTGAGTGCTCGCATCGGCTATCCGTCGCCCTAACCGCTAACCCGGTTACCGTCGATGCTTCACTTGCATGCTTACAAGCATACGCTACCCCTTTCACCCTCACAAAACCCGGCGTTCCAACGCCGTCCGTACATTCCACCAACGCTCTCCCTGTTACACACCACACCTCTCGCGCACACTCTTGCGCACGCTTTGGTCCACACCTCTCCTCCGTTACGTCCTCTGTAACCCTCACCATGGGCGTGCACTCTTGCATCCACCCACTAACGCGCTCGGATGGGCTCTCCCACACTCGCGCCATGACCAATTCAGGTGTGCTTTCTCGCACACGTTCCACCACCACCTTACTCTCCGTGTCACACTTCGTACACCCCGACGTGCATTCTCGCTCGCACTCGGTTTCACACTCGCGCTCCGATGTGCCCTCTCGCACCTGCGCCATCACCAACTCACTATTCGTGTCACACTCCGTACACCCCGACGTGCATTCTCGCTCGCACTCGGTTTCACTCCCACACTTTACAACACACCCACTCGCCGACGCACACTTTTTCCTCCCACGCGTGCCATTTCCACTCACACGGGACCCTTCACCAACGCCCGGATGCTTCCTCGATCCCAAGCGCGCGAAAATTCTTTTGTCGCCAAACATCCTCTTACAAAATCCCCCCGCACAATACACAGCACGTCTCACCTTCGTGGTTCTTCTTCCTCCCTGCACCAAAACCTGCAAACTTCCATTCGGGTTAAGCACAGCATCGTGATGTGAGCAGGGACTTTGTACATATTCCATTTCTCCCTCAATTCCCGGGCTACCTCCGTCATCTCTTCAATTTTAATTCCCAGCACTGCTTTTTCTTTATTTACCTCGACGACCGCTGGCTTTAATAAAACACCCTCTACCTCATCGGTCGCCGGCTTTTCCAAACCCCGTGTCGCGATTTCTACCCCCGTCATTGTACCCGTGCTTTCCTCCGCTTCGCTCAACCAGCGCTTTTCGACCCGCTTTACCTCCTCGTGCACCCCTGGGACCCTTTCGCCCAACTTGCGGTCTCTGTCCCTCTGCTCCCTTTTCTCCCTATCGGCCCTCATTCCTTTCGTTGTTGCTTCAATTTGCTCAGTCTGAGCCCTTATTTGCTCACTCTGAGCATCCATCTTATTACTCCATTTCTCCCCGTTTATTCTCAGCATCTCGGCGAATTGCGCCATGAAGGCTTGCATTTGGACCACCGTTGGTAGTACAAAGGGTGCGGCCGCAGCTGCCCCCTCAACCACGTGCGCGAGGCCGCCATTTTGTGCACCTGATACACCCTCAACCACACCTTCTTTACTCTCCTCCACCATTTTCCCCACTTCTTTCCTGGGGTCCTGGGTCGATTCTACCCCGTCTATCTCTCCCACCGGCATCCCGTCGCCTTGACCAGCCATGGCGCGATTTCAAAGTTCAGGTTTTGTAAAACAAAACAAATTTCGGCCGCTCCAAATTTTGACCAATTTTTTTTTTTTAGATGTTTTAAAAATTTGGTTCGGGCCCCGAATCTCACTCCCAGACACCAATTGTTGCTTAATAACACAATTGGTGTTCCAAAATTTGGGCCTAACAAATTTAGTCCCAGGTCCGAATCCAACTCCTGACAACCAATTGTTACAGACGCGGTTTTAGATGTTATTTTACCGAGCGGTTTGGTATTACCGCGTCCGAACAGTTACTCCCCGCTTAGAACCCGATTTCACCCAAACGTTGGCCGGATCGCACCGCAGCTAGTCAATAGGGAAAAGACAAAGGCGACACGGATGTGAAGAAGAAGAACGAATAAAACGAGAAGACGTACAGACGAGTAATGGGATTTATTATTTACACAAGCAAAAAGGAGCAATCAAGGTTTATTTACAACACATAAGACGCAGGTGACACAGTGCAAATACTAGCTTATCTACAGACTTAACTTATTCCCAGGACAGAACAAACAGAACAAACTCACGTCCACAAGAAGGATGGAAAGGCAGGAGGTGGATGGCTGGAGGGAGAGGGAGGTCAAAGGGGGTCCTGCAGCTCAAGTACCAACGCCCAGGTTTCACTCCAACGTACCAACGCCCAGGACCCCAGGGAAGTCCCCCATCCTGGGACTAAGATGGATGCTCAGAGGACGGACACACGGACAACCGGCGCGTTTAGCAGCCGCCGTTCCTTTACGGTCCTGCTCCAAACCGCCGTCCAGGCCCCAAGTGGCTGTGGGGTGTTGTTGCTGCTGTGGCCTCCGCTGCTTTCCCAGGACTTGTCTGACGCGTCTGGTCCAAACCCT
Organism: Myxine glutinosa; assembly: GCF_964187855.1. Taxonomy (NCBI): domain Eukaryota; kingdom Metazoa; phylum Chordata; class Myxini; order Myxiniformes; family Myxinidae; genus Myxine; species Myxine glutinosa. The sequence goes on along the minus strand of NC_136261.1, from coordinate 447,582,981 downwards.
CAACTCTTTCTTGGTTCACTCACTCCTCACCACCGACTCCTCACCGCAACCAACGCAACCACTGACCGCCACCACCGACTCCTCACCGCAACCAACTGACCACCGACTCCACTGACTGACTCTTCACGACTCTCTCTCTTGCAACCGACTCACTTGCTTCCTGCGTGCGCGCCTTTATAACGCCTCCGGCGATTAAGCCGCCGGCCTTTTGGACACGCCCATCGGGGTGCTCACCTCGGCCCTGGTTGGTCGCGCGACCCTCTGGCTCCGCCCTTGATGACGACGGGCGGGCACGCCTTTCTTCTCCGACGAGAGCACAGGTTCAATGGTGGTTTTGGAGGGGAGGTAATATGGGCAATCGAGGCTCGGCAATGACGGAAGGGGATGTAAAAGGAAATGGAGATTTTGGGGATGGGAAGGAAAGGGAGATTTTGGGGATGGGAAGGAAAGGGAGATTTTGGGGATGGGAAGGAAAGGGGATCTATTCTCTTTCACTGGTGCAATGGAGTACTTCAATTAATGGGAGACACAGCCTTACCCTAAAACACAGAATAAGAGATAACTATCAACAGGGGTATTCTATTATTTGGCTGATGTGTATGCTTGTGGACTAATTATGGGATGCCCTTTCACCTTTACACAGCTCCGGAGGTAGGGGGGCGCAGAATAAACAATAATAATAATAGTACAGCACACAATCAAAAAATATACAGTCCTCATCTCCGCAACAATATATATGTCGATGCATTAATGTAATGTATTGTAATGTGATTAACCGTGGAATTGCCCTGCTGGTAAAAGTAAGAAGAATGAGTGATTATAATCACTTTATTATCAACATTATCAACAATCATTTAATACCAAAAGTAAATCAGCAGAGAAATTACTTTCTACATTATATAATAAAGGAAATTGTGTTTTACACCAAAGGAACTTGAGACAATGTTTTTCAGCAGGGTTGAGAGTGAAGAAGATTCATAGAGTTTTAAAGTTTAACCAAAGCCATTGGTCGAAGGAGTATATTGATTTTAATACAAAGAGAAGAACAGAGGCAAAGACAGATTTTGAGAAGGACTTTTATAAATTGATGAATAATGCTGTATTTGGAAAGACAATGGAAAATGTTGGGAATAGACAAAACATAAGACTTGCTACATCTTGGAAACAAGCAACAAAATTAATTAATAAACCCAATTTTCAAAGAGCTGAGGTCTTTACTGAGAACTTTTGTTGGATCCATTTGATTAAAGAAAGTATTGAAATGGATAAACCTATTTATATTGGAATGAAGGAGCTGGGGCTCCCACGTCGATCGGAAGAATGGACGCGACAAAAAGCTGGAATTCATCCGAGTTGCTTTAATCAAACCAAACACTCAGGCACTCTGAAAAGCCCGTTTATCGGGCAGCAATATATTGTTGCAGACGCGGTTTTGATGTTATTTTACCGAGCGGTTGGTATTTCCGCGTCCGAACAGTTACTCCCCGATTAGAACCCGATTCCACCCGACGTTGACCAGATCGCACCACAGATATTCAATCGGGAAACCTCTAAAGCGACCGAAAGAGAATGAAAAGAGAAGAAGACAGAGTACGGAGGAAGAACAGATTTATTATACACACACAAGCAATGGATGGAAGAAGCAGTCACACAGCGAATCGTTAACTTACACTATTCATTTTACTTAACCCCAAGACAACGAGTAGGACAGACGACGTTCACACTTACTCGGGGGATATTGCAGGCAGGTAGGGCTTGAGGTGGATTGCTGGAGAGGGAGGAGGGTCGGAGGCAGCAGCTCTCAATTCCTCGCGTTTTTTGGCGGGAAAACCCTTCGTCGCGTATCCGCTGCCGATGCTGTAGACGTCACGCGCTGGCTCGGGCACACCTGCTCCTCTCCTTCTGGTGGAGCCGTCTCCCTCCTTTCAGCGCGTCTCTCCAAAGCTGGTTTCCTTTCCGAGTACCTCTCCTCTTTGGCTTGGAGCATTTCGCATCTCACCGCTCCTCTTGGTCTCGCCTCTTCGCTCATCTCCCAGGTCATCTGCTGAAGCAGTCCCTTACAGTCGCTTTTATAACTCGGGGCGGAATCAAGCCGCCGGCTGCGAGGGCACGCCTACCGGGTCGCTCACCGCGGTGCTGATTGGCCATGTGGGGTTGGCTCACTCCTCCCCTCTATGCCGAGGTGGAGACACGCCTTTCTTCTCCGAGATTAGCACATGGGCAATGGCGGCTTGCGGGATTGAACACAACTCGCACCCTTTTTAAAGGAACTTTGGAGAGTGGAGATGTTTGGGGAAATTGCAAGGGCCTATGCTTATTTTGTTTGATACAATGCAAAGTCAATCTAGTGGGAAACACATATTTAGCCTACATAGAATAAGGAAATACACTATTTAAAAAGATATATCGTGACCTGCATGTAAGTTTCATGGAATTAACTAGGAGGACGGCTGCGACCATTATTTACATTAACAGGGTGTTACACATAACAAAACCATACTTTTTACATTCGTTACACTTCCTCCAAAATTGTTACACTTCTCAAAAACCGTTACACTTCTCAAATTCGTTACACACTTCTCAAAACCGTTACACTGCACCCTCCTTTCTTCAGGCCCGTGCTCGGGCCTACAAAACTTTAACTTAGTGTGACACGTAGGTGTAATTCCCTCTACAATTAACCTGACCCTGAGTGTGACAATCTTAAAACACAAATAAGTATGTCCCCCTATTGCATTGCACCCTGTCTAACACTCAAGCCCACAGCTAACCGAATTACGGAATTATTCTCAAACTATACATTTACGGTGGGGAGCATTATTTACAATGACGTGATTTCTTATTTACAACGCAACCCAGGACCTGTGTTTTTTTTTTTGTTTTTTTTTTTTTTCTTAGGGAACAAGAAAAAGAAATTCCTGTTGGGAGGGAGGAGACAGCACGCATTGCATCAATGCACCAGTACCAATACCACCAAAGCACCCAAAAGCACCAAAAGCACAACAAGCACCACAAAGCACCAAAAGCACCACTCGGTGCGCTGTCATCATGGTTCTTAATAAACACAACAAAACAACTGGTGGTGGTCTTCACGTTCTCTGCTGGGCCGATGTTCTTCCCGATGTCTTCTGGCTTCATGCGGCCTATTTGGACATAATAAAAAGCACAACTTGTGTTCGTTTTTATTTAGGGCCTCAGGGGCCAACTAAGGGTGGTCCACCTGTTTGGCATAGGTGCCACCTTACTGAGGTCCGCAAGCAAGATTCCCTGGCCACTATGGCCGGTCTCCAACAGAGGTGCCCTGCCCCAGAACCTGGGGTCCATCAAGTGGTACTTGGCCGCAGAACAGCGGTCCATAAAGTGGTACATCAACGCAATGCATGCTGGTTCTGGGAATCTCGGGCGCACAATGGCCACCTCACGCACGCTCCCCTCGGCACCCAATGGCGCACAGGTCATGTGGGAGACAAAAGAAAGACAATTGAGCGAGGGGTAAGGTCACAAGGGTACACGTCAATAAGGCAATGCAAGGCGAAATGCGTACGGAGGGCGAAGTGAGAAAGCTCGTCCCTACCGTACGTCACCCCCCTGTCACCTACACTACCCTTGCCCTTACCCCATATTTACAAAATCTACCCATTTACAAATTCGTCACTACTGTCACGTCTTCCCCATATTTCTCCTATACCAAATTCGTCTCCACAATCCCTCGACTTCAAAATTTGCCATCACCAAATTCATCATCAATCCTCATAAGGAGGAAGAGATGGAATTACGCACAATGTCACACCCACGTCATGATGCGTCTCACAATCCAAACATTTGCATCATAAAAAATAATCAAAACATGGCATGGTGTGGAGTACCCGTCACCTCAGGTGAGTGGATGCAGATGGTGCGAGGAGACTTCATCCTAACTACTTTCTAAATGACATTAACACACTTTACACTACCCGGGGTCTTTCCCTGCCAATCCATTGGCCACTTACACTATGGGTTCTAAAAACCAATTCCCATTGACCAAACTGTGGTGCTTCTCAATTTGGGGTCTCACTCCCCCGATTCATCTCCCGGTGCCTCGCACAATTTCTGGGCTGCGACGTGTAGCTCTCCCAGCAGGTCTACCCACCTGCACACCTCCACCACTGCAGTTGCCACCCGAGCTTACCTAGCTCCTCACCCTAACCTAACTAACTGGGGAAGGCCCTCTCCTGGCTCTGTCACCCCTTGGTGCCCTCTGGCACTGGGCTACCCGGGTCCGTCCTCCGGATCTTCGGGCCCCATCCACAACTACCGGCTCCCAGAGCCCACCTGCGGCCTCACCTGGCCGACATCCTCACAGTGGTGGAGTGCCCAAACCAACTACACACACTAACAGGCTACACGCCCAGCCATTTCCACAACACTAATGCACCCATCCAAAGACCATTCTTTCACCCGCACCACAGATGCCAATATCCAACCACAATTTACCTGTACCCTCTACCTAACTCTTACACTACCCGCCCCGGGTATCCGTGATGGGGGTCCACTCTTCCCCCATTCACACCTTCGCACCATCCACTCCACTCCACAATTTCCACCATACTCACTCCACGACCATCCATTCCAATACTCCATACCATTTATTCCATACACCTGTCCTCCATTCACCTGTCGTTGCACACCTGTGCAATCATACCTGGTGCCACCTGCACCCTCCTCCTCTTCCTGGACCATTTGGTCAACACAACACGCAATCACCACTACTCCCTCATACACTGCTCCATATACCTGTTCAGTTGCACACCTGTGCAATCACACCTGTTCAATTCTCACCTGTTCAATCTTCACACACACGGCATCATCTCAGCTAACTACTCCCTTCTGAAACTTGCGCTTCCCAGTCGTCCCTTTAAACTATTGCGCTCCCACGTCATTATCAACCACATTAAACTACCTGCGTCCCCACTACAGGTATCAGTCACTATCTAAACCTTAACGTTACCTAATGTCATCTTCGCTAGATCCCTATCAATATAACCAAGCCCTCCCTGGCTCGGTTGACAAAGCCACCCCATAAACTATTGCGCATTTGCCCCCTCCTGTGAGGGATGGTGGATTTGCCATCCCACCACATGGGGCATCTCCCACTACCAATTTTGCACATCAAATTTCAACAAATCAAAAATTTGCCGATCATCTGCCAATCACCATACCATCATCAAATTTTGCTTTTTTTCTAATTTCGGGGCCAAAACACTATCCTCATCCCCCGTCTACTTATTACATCCTCTCGGTGCGCCAATTCACGTCTACAGCCCGGCTTCGTACAGCCGAGCAATGAACGCGGGTCGTTTTGTGCCAGCGGCTGGATACGTCCCGCATTCGGGGCAGGGACGGGGGCTTACCCGGGCCGAGATCCCATGCACCACCTCGGCGTGGAGCCATCCAATGTCCCGATCTCGACCTGCCGGCACGTCTCAATAGAAAGTGGTCGCCATGACGACCCTTCCTATCGGGCTGCCCGCTCCGCCTAGTGGAGCCCGGACGCGGCCGTTCCAAGCGAGGCACAGCGTGGATCGCGTACGGCGGTTCTTTCGAAACCGCCGTGGTTCGGATCCCCGCTGGTCCTCGCAGCACGCGAAGCTGCCCGACGCGCACCGAGGGCCCGATTCGGCTATAAGTCGTTCTAACCTCTAACCTGGTTACCGTCGATGCCTCACCTGGATGCTTACAAGCATACGCTACCCCTTTCTTGCTCACACCTCCAGCTGTTCCCATGCTCCTCGTACCTTTCCTTACACCCCCAGGTACACTCATTCCACTCCCAGCCTTGGTCACACACCTGACCACCGAACACCTTGGCACACATTCGTCGCTCGCACACCTCACCAACACACCTCTTCGCGCCCCTTCCTCGGTCACCTCCTCTGTGACAACCACAGGTGTGCTCTTACTCGCACACCCAACCACGTGCCTCACGACCAACTCAAGTGTGCATTCCCACACACGCTCTACCATTCCAGGTGTGCATCCTTCCATTCCAGGTGTACATCCTCGCTCACCTGTCATAACCAACTCACGCTCCGTGTCACTCTCACTACTCTCACCTCCACTCTCGGTCGCGCACTCACCCTTACTCTCGACAGCACACTCTTTCCTCATGCACCCGTCCGTTACACACCTTTCTCGCGCACATTCTTGCGCACACTTTTCCGTTACTTCCTCCGTAACACTCACCACACTGCGCTTCCATGTACCCCCTCGCACACGCGCTTCGACCAACTCACTCTTGACGGCACACTCACTCCTTGGCGTGCACTTTTTCCTCACACACCCCATGGTCGGACATTCTCGCACACCTCTTTTTTCGCACACCAGACCTGTCGCACACTTCACCAACGGCCTTTCACGAACACCCGGATCCAAACCAATCCCCAAGCCGACTGAAGCTTTCCTCACATCATGTACATTGCCACTCACCTCCGTACCTCGTCTCCGCACCTCCTTTGCCACCTGCAAACTCTTTATTTGGTTAGTGAGCATCACATTATGAGTTGAGCACCGACCTTGTACCAATTCCATTACCTCCTCCTGGATTTCTCTCTTAGTTTCTGTCCGTCTCTTCTTAATTTCACTCACCTCTTCTTCCACTTCCTCTAATTTTTGTTTAACCTCTTTTATTTCTCGGTGCGTCTCCTCAAGTTCGTCCTCTAAGGCTACCGTGACCGTCTCTATGTGCATCCTCACCTCTCGGTCCTTTGTCTCCATTATCTCTGTCACCTCGTCCACCCTCATTGTCAGTTCCTCACGCACCATCTGACATTGCCTCTGTGTCGCTATCAAGTCATTTTTAATTTCTTTTTGTGTCGCCTTTAACCCTCCTAGTACCGCAGTGTTCTTTTGAACCTGCTCCACTAGTTCTTTTTGTCCGACTGTCAGCTGTTCTACTCCCTTCGTCAGATCTTCTATTCCCCCCTGTAACCTAGCCGTATTATTCCTCACCTCTTTCTCCATACGCTTCTCACCTCGCTTTACCTCCTCGCGTAGCCCCGAGACCTCCTCACCCACACCTCGTCGTATCTCCTCCTTCATCTCCTCCCTTTCTTTTGTAGATGCCGCCCTCATCTGTCCCAATTCATCCCTCTGAGCATCCAGTTTGGTTTCTACCCCGATTTTTACCTCCTCTATCTGCTCTCCCATTTGTTTAAGTTCTCGGGCGGATTGCTCCCCCATCTCCCGCAATTTGTCCTCCATCCTATTTTCTAACCCCATTAACCCATTTTTCACCTCTTTTATCCCGTTGTCTAACCCCTCAAAATTTTTGTCTAACTTCCCAAATTTCTTGTCTAACCCCTCACCGGTACCCCTCGCTTCGTCCCTCATTACCCCCATTTGGTTTCCCATTACCCCCATTTTTGCTTCTAGCCTCTCCATAAGGGCCCCCATTTGCAACATAAAAAGGTTCGAATCCACCAGCGGCGCTGCTACGGTCGCGGGCGCGGTCGCCATGTGCGAGGCGCCATTTTGCGCGTCTGATACCCCCGCAACCACATTGCTATTTTTCTCCTCCTCCCTTTCCTCCACATACATTTCCCCGAGGTCCTGGGTCGATTCCACCCTGTCTATCTCTCCCACCGACATCCGATCGCCTTGATTGTCCATGGCGCGATCTCAAAATTCGGGTTTTGCTTTAAAACAAAACAAATTTCGTCAGCTCGTAATTTTGACCAAAAATTTTTTTCTACACGTTTTAAAAATTTGGTTCGGGCCTCGAATCTCACTCCCCGACACCAATTGTTACTTAATAACACAATTGGTGTTCCAAAATTTGGGCCTAACAAATTTAGTCCCAGGTCCGAATCCAACTCCTGACAACCAATTGTTACAGACGCGGTTTTGATGTTATTTTACCGAGCGGTTGGTATTTACGCGTCCGAACAGTTACTCCCCGATTAGAACCCGATTAGAACCCGATTCCACCCGACGTTGACCAGATCGCACCGCAGATATTCAATCGGGAAACCTCTAAAGCGACCGAAAGAGAATGAAAAGAGAAGAAGACAGAGTACGGAGGAAGAACAGATTTATTATACACACACAAGCAATGGATGGAAGAAGCAGTCACACAGCGAATCGTTAACTTACACTATTCATTTTACTTAACCCCAAGACAATGAGTAGGACAGACGACGTTCACACTTACTCGGGGGATATTGCAGGCAGGTAGGGCTTGAGGTGGATTGCTGGAGAGGGAGGAGGGTCGGAGGCAGCAGCTCTCAATTCCTCGTGGTTTTTGGCGGGAAAACCCTTCGTCGCGTATCCGCTGCCGATGCTGTAGACGTCACGCGCTGGCTCGGGCACACCTGCTCCTCTCCTTCTGGTGGAGCCGTCTCCCTCCTTTCAGCGCGTCTCTCCAAAGCTGGTTTCCTTTCCGAGTACCTCTCCTCTTTGGCTTGGAGCGTTTCGCATCTCACCGCTCCTCTTGGTCTCGCCTCTTCGCTCATCTCCCAGGTCATCTGCTGAAGCAGTCCCTTACAGTCGCTTTTATAACTCGGGGCGGAATCAAGCCGCCGGCTGCGAGGGCACGCCTACCGGGTCGCTCACCGCGGTGCTGATTGGCCATGTGGGGTTGGCTCACTCCTCCCCTCTATGCCGAGGTGGAGACACGCCTTTCTTCTCCGAGATTAGCACATGGGCAATGGCGGCTTGCGGGATTGAACACAACTCGCACCCTTTTTAAAGGAACTTTGGAGAGCGGAGATGTTTGGGGAAATTGCAAGGGCCTATGCTTATTTTGTTTGATACAATGCAAAGTCAATCTAGTGGGAAACACATATTTAGCCTACATAGAAAAAGGAAATACACTATTTAAAAAGATATATCGTGACCTGCGTGTAAGTTTCATGGAATTAACTAGGAGGACGGCTGCGACCATTATTTACATTAACAGGGTGTTACACATAACAAAACCATACTTTTTACATTCGTTACACTTCCTCCAAAATTGTTACACTTCTCAAAAACCGTTACACTTCTCAAATTCGTTACACACTTCTCAAAACCGTTACAATATATACATATTATCCCGGAGCGTTTGCCCAGGAAAGGCGAGAGGGGGCGTGGCCCAGCGTCCTGGCTGCGGCCTGGCAAGTTGAGGGCGAGCCTGCCCGGGCATGCCCGGGCATGCCCGGGCGTCCCGACCGAGGCCTGGCAAGTTGAGCGCGGGCCTGCCCGGGCGTCCTGGACGAGCCCGGCATGGTGATCGCTCCGCGTCCTTGATAGGTGCAAGGCGATTGTGAAAACCCAGCGGTAGCCGCTACACACGTCCCCCCAGAATCGACTTGCACCGGCAGGGTCAATTTGAGGGGGGTCCTGATGACCCGGCCGAAGCGACCCCTGGCGGGTCGTGGGAGGGGGTCCGGTGTGGTGGTGGGCGGCCGAGTGGGGGGCACCGTGGATGGGGGGCGGCCTCGCCGCGGCGGAAGGGCCACCCATGGTGGGTGGTCGACGTCCACGTGCGCCGGCTTGAGGCGGTCCACCGCAATCCGGTCCGACCTGCCACCGATGTCGATGACGAACGACTTGTCGTCCCGTCGCAGCACCCGGAAGGGCCCGTCGTACGGCGGCCGGAGTGGCCCCCGATGTGCATCGTGACGCACAAAAACATACTCCGCTGTGCGAAGTGCTGGGGGGACGTAGGACTGGGGGTCACCGTGGTGGGATGTTGGCACGGGGGCAAACCGTCGGGCGGCCTCCTGGAGGTCCGAGCGCTGGTGAGCTGCGGACCAGCGACTGGTGGCGTCGGGCACGAATTCGCCCGGGACGTGTAGCGCCTGGCCATAGACAAGCTCGGCGGTGGATGCCTGGAGGTCCTCCTTGGGGGCCGTGCGGAGGCCCAAAAGGACCCACGGCAGCCGGTCGGCCCAACCGCCGTCTTGAAGGCCGGCCATGAGCGCGGCCTTCATGGAGAGGTGGAATCGCTCGCACAACCCATTTGCTTGGGGGTGGTAGGCCGTAGTACGGTGGAGCTTGACCCCCAGGTTGCGGGCGACCGCGCCCCACAGCTCGGAGGTGAACAGTGGTCCGCGGTCTGACGAGATGTCCGCCGGTGCCCCGAAGCGGGCGACCCAGGTGGCGATGAAAGCCTGCGCCACGTCGGCGGTGGTGGTGGAGACGAGGGGCTCGGCCCGGGACGTGCTGGCGACGAGGATGTCGTCCAGGTAAACGAAAAGGAATGGCAGGTCACGCAGCACGCCGTCCATCAAGCGCTGGAACGCCTGAGCCGCGTTCTTGAGACCAAACGGCATCCGCAAGAATTCGAATAAGCCGAACGGCATGATGACTGCCGTTTTAGGGACGTCGGCCGCCCTGACAGGTACCTGGTGATATCCCCGTATGAGATCAATTTTCGAAAAAATGACCCGTCCTGCCAGACGGGCGGAGAAGTCTTGGATATGCGGGATCGGGTACCTGTCGGGGGTGGTAGCGTCATTGAGACGGTGGTAGTCGCCACACGGGCGCCATCCACCCCCCGGCTTTGGCACGATGTGCAGTGGCGAGGCCCACGCGCTATCGGAGCGCCGCACGATGCCGACGTGCTCCAACGCGTCGAATTCGGCCTTCGCCACGGCGAGCTTGGCTGGGTCGAGGCGGCGGGCCCTGGCGTAGACTGGCGGGCCCGTGGTTGGTATGTGGTGCTCGATCCCATGCTGTACTGCGACGGCCGAAAACGTCGGCCGCGTGAGGGCCGGGAACTCCGTGAGCAGGCGAGCAAACTCGTTCGCCGCCGGGACGGCGCATGCCAGCTCGGTCGGAGCGGAGCTGCTCAATGTGCATACCAGGGAGCTGAAGGTTTCGGCGTTGATTAAACGACGCCGTTGGACGTCCACCAGCAGTCCGTGTGTGCAGAGGAAGTCGGCGCCTAGCAGAGCCATGGGCACGTTTGCGGTTACAAACGTCCAAGCAAAGCGTTGGCCGCCGAAGCAGAGGGTGACGTTGCGCGGGCCGAAGGTGCGGATGGTCGATCCGTTGGCCGCAACCAAGGAGGGGCTGCAAACCACGGATTGCCTGTCCTGGTCAGAGGCGGGTATGACGCTCAGTTGGGCGCCGGTGTCGCACAGGAAGTGCCGTCCGGACGCTTTATCCGTGATGAACAGTAAGTTGCCCGTGTGGCCGGCGCTCATGGCTGGTAATGAACGCCGGCCCGGCCGTTTCCCGGCCTGCCGAAGGTGCACGGGGGTCGGCATGTCCGGGCCTTCTGTCCGAACCTGGCATGATAGTAACACCACGCTTGGTCAGGTGGAGGCCCCGGTCGTCGTGCTGGAGGTGGTCGGCTCGGTGTAGCGGCCGCCAATTGCGTCGGCAGTTCGGTCGTCGACCGTGCCGGGTGCTCGGGCGCCATGGGTGTTGCATCGGACGGCGGTGGGTCCCATGTCGCCGCTGCGATGCGCTGTCCTGCGGCGGAGATCTTGTCGGCTTCTCTGGCAAGGGCCCGGGGATCTGTGATCGTCGTGCTTGCCAGGGCGAGGCGTACCGGGTTAGGCAGCTGACGGAGGAACAGCTCCCGGAACAGGAATGCCGGAGAGTGCTCGCCGAGCAGTGAAAGCATGTAGTCCATTCGCTCGGAAGGGCGCGTGTCGCCGAGCTCAGGCAGGTCGAGCAGGCGCCGTGCGCGTTCCGCCGATGGGAGGGCGAAAGCGTCGAGGAGAAGCTTCTTAATCGCGCCGTATTTGTCCGCGGCTGGCGGGCTCTCGAGGAGGCTCAGGGCGCGGGCCGCGGTGGCCGAACCGAGCGCTGCTACCACATGGTGGAAGCGGGTGTCGTCGGCCGTGATGCCTCGCAGGGCGAACAGGGAATCCGCCTGTGCGAACCAAACCGCCGCGTGAGCCTCCCAGAAGGTAGGCAGTTTAAGGGCGACTGCCGTGTCCATGTCGGTAGGTCACCAATGAAGGAGCTGGGGCTCCCACGTCGATCGGAAGAATGGACGCGACAAAAAGCTGGAATTCATCCGAGTTGCTTTAATCAAACCAAACACTCAGGCACTCTGAAAAGCCCGTTTATCGGGCAGCAATATATATACATATTATCCCGGAGCGTTTGCCCAGGAAAGGCGAGAGGGGGCGTGGCCCAGCATCCTGGCTGCGGCCTGGCAAGTTGAGGGCGAGCCTGCCCGGGCGTCCCGACCGAGGCCTGGCAAGTTGAGCGCGGGCCTGCCCGGGCGTCCTGGATGAGCCCGGCATGGTGATCGCTCCGCGTCCTTGATAGGTGCAAGGCGATTGTGAAAACCCAGCGGTAGCCGCTACAGGAACATCAATTCCTTGATTTGTCAAAGTCATTAATGTATGATTACTTTTACAATAACTTAAGGAAGAAATATCAAAATGATGTAAATCTACTTTAGATGGATACAGATAGTTTTATTTTGAAAATTGATACAGAAGATGTTTATTCAGATATGATTGATGATATTGATGTGTACGATACAAGTAATTACAAGCCGGGTGATCAGTTGTTTTCTTCAAAGAATAAAAAGGTTATTGGAAAGTTTAAGGATGAATTAGGGGGGGGGAGGGGTAAGGTAATGAGTGAATTTGTGTGATTGAGGTCTAAGGCTTATGATTATAAATATCTTGATAATAATATTGAAAAGAGTGATAAAAAGTTAAAAGGAATAAAGAAAAATGTTATTAAAGAATCAATAAACTTTTAAAATTATTACAATTGTTTGACTTTCAAGAAAGAAGAGTTTAGAAAAATGAATACGATAAGAAGTTATAAACATCAATTATATTCAGAAGAGGGGAATAAGAAAGCTCTTGGAGCTTTTGATGATGAGGTTTATTACTCCCGCCAGGGAGTAATGCATTCGATCGTGTGTGTGTGTGTGTGTGTGTGTGTGTGTGTGTGTGTGTGTTCGTGTGTTTGTGAACAAGATATCTGGAAAAGTTCTGAACGGATTTGGATGAAAGTTGGTAGGATGATTGCGCTTGGGTTAAGGAAGAATTGATTAGTTTTTGGTGAAGCTCAGGATATTATTCCTGATCCAGGACATTTTTTTGGCCATTATTTCGGGAATTTTTTTTTGTGTTTTCCTTTAAAAACCATTTTCTCTGCAATAATTGGAGCAATTGAGAGCAAATTTTCACCATAGGAGGGACTCGGTCTGGAGAATATTTTTATGGTAATTATGACGTCACAGGTCATGTGGTTCGGCCGCTATATTATTTTGAGTGAAAAACACTAAAATCCTATTTTTCTCCAAAACGCCTGAACAAATCGAGGCCAAACTTTGCAGGCAGAATCGCATAGCCATGGCGAACAAAAAAGTCAGCGAGCATGATGTCATGCATCAGATGGTTTCAAAGTTATAACGTTTTAAAGCACAAACCTTTAAAACCTAGCTCCTCCCTCATTTGTGATCCAATCGAGGGGGAAACTTCACAAATATGTTCACCATCTCAGTCTACCAAAATGTCCTTTTGGAATTTGCGATAGGTCACTTGGTTTGGCAGACATCGTTAATTAAACGCAAATAATAAAAACATTCATATCTCTTGAACCACCTCATTGATCGACGTGAAACTTTATACTGTAGTAGAAGTCATTAAGAGTAACACGTGTGCAAAATTTGAAGATCATTGGAGGTATGGTCTGGAAGCTAGAAGTTGTTATTGTGTGAAGAAGAAGAGTCTTCGACTGTGGACGATTAATTATTTATGACATTGAAGCGCGGTGCTGCACGCGCTTACTTGTACAACAAGAAGGAAGCGGACAACGCGCTAAGTTCAAGAGTCTTTATTATCAGAGCTCAACTGTAGCACTGGAGCGCTCCGGGCTGCGCGCCCGGTGTATATCCCGCGGCCACGCCTACCCCTCGGGCGTGGCCGCCGCCCACTTGGTGCGCGGATTGATGCCCTCACGCCAGTGAGCTTTCGTGTCTGCCACACGCGCCCCCCCAGAATTCCCGCGCACCTGGAGGGCCAGTTTGTGGGGCAAACGGATGACCCGGCCGAAGCGCCCTCTGGCGACTGGCGGCATCCGGGGTGCAGGGATGCCAGCCGGGATGCCTCCGGCTGCACCCGGAATGGGTGCAGGACCGACCGGGGGGCGGCGTGCCTGGGCGGTGCCGGGGGTCCGCCCGAAGGGGGGCGGCCCCGACGCGGGGGCCGAGCCACCGGTGGTGGGTGGTCCACGTCGAGGTGGGCCGGCTTGAGGCGATCCACCGAGACGTGGTCGGGAGTGCCGCCGATGTCCAAGGGGAAATGTTTCACCCCGGTCTCCAGCACGCGGAAAGGCCCGTCGTACGGGGGCCGCAGTGGTGTACGGTGGGTGTTGTGCCGGACGAAGACGTACTCCGCGGTGCGAAGCTCCGGGGCGACGTGCGTAGGCGGGTGCCCGTGGTGCGCCGTCGGCACCGGGGCGAACCTCCGGGCGGTCTCCTGCAGCGCGGAGCGCTCCTGCGCCGCGGACCATGGTGCCGTGGGGTCGGGGAGGAACTCGCCCGGCACCCGCAGCGGTTGTCCGAAGACCAACTCCGCCGCGGATGCGCGCAGGTCGTCCTTGGGCGCCGTCCGGAGGCCCAGCAGGACCCAGGGGAGCCTGTCGACCCAGCCGCCGTCGCTGAGGGTGGCTTGGAGCGCGGCCTTCAACGAGCGGTAGAACCGCTCGCACAGGCCGTTGGCCTGGGGGTGGTAGGCCGTGGTTCGGTGCAGCTGGACCCCGAGCCCCCGCGCGACCGCCCCCCAGAGCTCCGAGGTGAATTGGGGGCCGCGGTCGGATGAGATGTCCGAGGGGGCGCCGAACCGGGCGACCCAGGTGGCGATGAACGCCTGCGCGACGTCCGCCGCCGTCGTCGCCGCAAAAGGCACGGCCTCCGGCCACCGGGTGGTGCGGTCCACCATGGTGAGGACATGGGTGAAACCCCGCGAGGGGGGCAGAGGTCCCACCAGGTCCACGTGCACGTGGTCGAACCTATGTGCCGGCACCGTAAACGGGGCCAATGGGGCCTGGGTGTGCCGGTGCACCTTCGTGCGCTGGCACGCGAGGCACGTCCTGGTCCAGCCGCGGACGGCCTTCCGGAGGCCATGCCAGACAAACTTGGCGGCGACCAACCTCTGGGAGGCCTTCGTGCCTGGGTGGGACAGGCCGTGGATGGCGTCAAAAACCTGGCGCTGCCAGCCCCTGGGCACGATTGGGCGAGGCCGCCCGAGGGAGACGTCGCACAAGAGGGCCGCACCGTCGAACGGCACCTCGGTGACGCGGAGGCCCGTGACGGCGGTCCGCAAGGCCTGGACGCCGGGGTCGGCGGCCTGGTCCGCCGCCATCCGGGCATAGTCGATGCCAAGGTGGACTGCGTGGGCGACGGACCGGGAAAGGCAATCCGCCACCGGGTTGTCCTTCCCCACGACGTGCCGGATGTCTGTTGTGTACTCAGACACGGCCGAGAGGTGACGCTGCTGCCGGGCCGACCACGGCTCAGCGACCTTGACCATCGCGAAGACCAGTGGCTTGTGGTCGACGAAGGCCGTGAACGCACGGCCCTCGAGCAGATGGCGGAAGTGCCGGACCGCCAGGTGAAGCCCGAGCAACTCGCGGTCGAAGGTACTATAGCGGCGCTCGGGCGGGTGAAGCTGCCGACTGAAGAACGCCAGCGGTTGCCAGGCACCATGCACCCATTGCTCGTGCACTGCGCCCACCGCGTAGTCCGAGGCGTCGGTGGTGAGGGCGATCGGTGCATCGGGCGCCGGGTGCGCGAGCATGGTGGCGTTGGCCAAGGCGAGCTTCGCGCCGACGAACGCCGCGTCCATCTGCTCGGTCCAGGTAACGTCACCTTTGCCCGGCTTCCCCCGGAGGGCCTCATGCAAGGGGCGCAGGAGCTGGGCGATGTGGGGCAGGAACCGATGGTAAAAGTTTACCATGCCCAGGAACTCCTGGAGCCCCTTGATCGTGCGGGGGCGCGGAAACCCCTTCACCGCCTCCACCTTGGCCGGTAGGGGGGCGGCCCCATGCCTGGTGACGCCGTGCCCCAAAAAGTCGATGTCGGCGACGCCAACCCGGCACTTGGCGGGGTTCACGATGAGGCCATGCTGGCCCAGATGTTCGAAGAGAGTGCGGAGATGGTGTAGGTGCTCTTCGCGGGACGCGCTGGCGACGAGGATGTCGTCCAGGTACACGTAGATGAAATCCAAGTCACGCAAGACACTGTCCATTAGGCGCTGGAACGCCTGAGCCGCATTTTTCAAACCCAAGGGCATCCGAAGAAATTCGAAAAGACCGAATGGCGTGATGACGGCCGTCTTCGGGATGTCCTCTAGCCTGACGGGGACCTGATGGTAGCCGCGTATGAGGTCCACCTTCGAAAAGAAGGACATGCCCGCCAACCGGGCGGAGAAGTCCTGGATGTGGGGGATGGGGTAGCGGTCGAGGGTGGTAGCGTCGTTGAGGCGCCGGTAGTCCCCGCACGGTCGCCATCCCCCGCCGGGCTTTGGCACGATGTGAAGCAGCGACGCCCAAGCACTCTCGGAGCGCCGCACGATGCCGAGCCGCTCCAGCGTAGCGAACTCCGCTTTAGCTACCGCGAGCTTCGTCGGCGGTGGGGATGTGGTGTTCCACCCCGTGCTTGATGGCCCCCGCCGAGAAGGTGGGCCGCGTAAGTGCCGGGAAGCTGGCGAGGAGGCGTGTGAAGTCGTCCGCTGCCGGAAGTGTACAAACTAACCTCGCCGGGACCGAACCGCTCAGCAAGCCGCTTGGCGAGCCGCTCGGTGAGCCGCTCAGTGAGCCGCTCAACGAGCTGCTCAGCGCACAAGCCAGCGAGCTGAACATTTCAGCCTGGACGAGACGTCTGTTCTTCACATCGACCAACAACCCGTGTGCACAGAGGAAGTCCGCACCGAGCAGTGCCATGGGGACACTAGCGGTTACGAACGTCCACGCGAAGCATTGCCTTCCGAACCGCAGGGAGAGGCAGCGCTTCCCGAATGTGCATATGGGTGTTCCGTTCGCGGCAAGCAACGCAGGGCCCCGGCCCGCGGTGTGCTTGTCAGACGTAGAGGCAGGGATAACGCTCACCTGTGCCCCCGTATCGCAGAGGAAACGGCGCCCAGACAAGGTGTCCATTATAAAAAGAAGACTGCCGGAATGGCCGACGCTCAGGGCCGCTACCGAGCGCCGGCTTTGTAGTTTCCCGACTTGCTGAAGGAGCACGGCGGGCAACAATTCCTCGCCTTGTGGCCAAACCTGGCATGGAAATGGCACCAGGTTTGCGGCGAAGGCGGAGGCCGCGGTTTTTGCGGTGGTGGTGGGCGTGGCGTGGCGGCGGCCATGCGGCGTGCGTCAGCCTCGGATCCCCGAGGTGTGGTGCATCAGCATCAGGGTCAGCCTCGGGATGCGCGATGGCCGCGCCAAAACTCGCCTGTGCGTCCAAAGCCGCGAAGAACCTGTCGGCCTCGGCAGCGAGTGCTCGGGGTTCCGTCGTCACAGAACCGGCCAACGCGAGGCGGACTCGTGCCGGCAGCTGGCGTCGAAATAACGCCCGGAAAACAGCGTTCGGGGTTTCGTCGCCCATCAACGACAGCATATTATCCATGCGGACCGACGGTCGCGTGTCACCGAGCTCGGGGAGGTCCAGGAGGCGGTCGGCCCGTGCGTCCACCGTGAGGCCGAACGTGGCGAGGAGGAGACGCTTGTTCGCCTCGTACCTGCCGTCGGCCGGTGGGTTCCTCAGGACCGACACGACGCGGGCGGCCGTGCCGGGCCCGAGGGAGGCGACCACGTGGCATTACCTGGTCTCCTCCACCATGATGCCTCGAAGTCGGAACTGGGCTTCTGCCTGCAGGAACCAGACTTTGGCTTGCGTCTCCCAGAACTCGGGGAGTTTCATTTGGACCGCGTTGGTTGCCATTGCTGTGGCGGGTTCGGGTGGTCAGCGACGGCTGACCAGAACGTTGGAGGGTCACCAATGAAGCACGGTGCTACGCGCGCTTACTTGTACAACAAGAAGGAAGCGGACAACGCGGTAAGTTCAAGAGTCTTTATTATCAGAGCTCAACTGTAGCACTGGAGCGCTCCGGGCTGCGTGCCCGGTGTATATCCCGCGGCCACGCCTACCCCTCGGGCGTGGCCGCCGCCCACTTGGTGCGCGGAATGATGCCCTCACGCCAGTGAGCTTTCGTGTCCGCCGCAACATGTACAGACCGCAGGCATCGTTTGACACAATCTCCCGAGTTAATTTGAACCTCAAATAAAATTATAATTCCAGATTTGTCAATGGCTGAGGTATATTAACAAACGAATGAAACAGATTTGGCAAAATTCCAAGTTTTTTTTTTAAAAGATCGCATATTCACCCAGGGTTGTGAGAGGCTGAAGAAGACGAAACCTCGCAGGGGCTTCCCAGACCAAATAAATAATTCTGGTTCTGGCTCTGCGAATTTCAAGTTTATTACTCCCGCCAGGGAGTAATGCATTCGATCGTGTCCGTCTGTGTGTGTGTGTGTGCGTGTTCGTGTGTTTGTGAACAAGATATCTGGAAAAGTTCTGAACGGATTTGGATGAAAGTTGGTGGGGTGATTGCCCTTGGGATAAGGAAGAATTGATTAGTTTTTGGTGAAGCTCAGGATAGTATTCCGGATCCAGGAATATTTTTGGGGAATTTTTTTGGGAAAGATTTTTTTCTGTTTTACTGCATTGAAGCTTTTATTCTCATTCTTAAATGATGTTTTTCTCCTCTAATTCCAAGATAGATCAAAATAAATTATCTGACAGTTCGGGCCTACTTTCTTTTTCATTTATTGTTTTGGGGAGAGGGGATGTTAAACAAAACGTATTGTTGCGGATCCGGGGGTCAGTGCTCCCCTTACCAAGGAGGGGTTAATCCCCATGTCTTTTAAACTGGCCGATCCCCCAGCCCTGGAAATTATAACACTCCTTTGCGGTCGAGATTGGCCAGGGTGATTGGTCAAGATGGATTCCCAAATACCTGCTTGCCAATCCCTCCGCGAAGCAGGGAAATAACTCCCGCTCGAACCACGGACAGGTGGAAATTGCCGAGCGGTTTAGCAATCCGCGATTCGAGCCGTTAGCAAAAAGACTAACCCGATTCTGAGCGGTTCTGAAATCGTGCCACCGGTACTCAATTGAGGAAATCACGAAAGCGATCGGATGGAGAGGAAACCAAAAGGTAAGGAAGAACAAATAAGATTTATTACTATACTGTACAATAACCCAAGAAAGAGGAAACGAAAGGGAAAGAATGTACAAGAAGAAGAGCAAAAGGACACAGGGCAAGCTTATACAGTCTTAATTAACACACCCAGGACAATACAAACAGACTTACACGAAAGGGGAATAGCAGGAAGGAAGGTCCAAGCAGATGGGCCAGCGTTGGCTCCGGCCCTGGTTCACGCTCCATTCCGGTCCACGCTTCACTTCGGTCCACGCTCCGGTTCCGCGACGAAACCCGGCAGGCAGCGTGGTGGGTATTGTCGGCGCGAGCAGACCTTACATGCAGGGGGGTTCATATATCGGGGAGGAATCGTGTCTCGTGCCTCTTGACTTTCCAATGGCCAATGGTCAACCCTCCAATGGCAGACTCCAACTCCAACCGACTCGTGTCTCTGGCTCACTCTTGTCTCTGACTCACCGACTCCCTCCCACTCAACTTAGACTCACCGACTCTCCCATTCAACTTCGTAAGTCGTCCCACACACGCGCTTATATTACGCGCTCGCGTATCAAGCCGCATGCTTTTAGGACACACCCACCGGTGAGCTCACCTCAGCCCTGGTTGGTCGTGAGGGCTCACCGACTCCACCCTTGACAGGGCTCCGCCTCGCTCTGATAACTCCTCCCCCTTCTTCTCCAGCTTGACCGCGTGGTTAATGGCGTCTTGAGCCAGGCAGCGAACGCTACTGGCAAGCAAGGGAACACAATTTGGGGGGCGGCAAGCTGCAAAATGAATGGGATTGAACAAGGGGCCTAGGTTATTTGATTAATGCAACACAGAGTCAAACTATTGGAAACAGAGCCTTACCTGAAACACATACTAATGAAATAACTGAAAGGTTCCTATGGTGTCCTACGTGTTGCAATATGGACTAACTCGGGTGCGACCTTTGAGCTTTGGAAGATGGGGATATTTACAGGGAATTATTTACAAGGCTTATTATTTTACAAAGTGAAGGTTCTAAAAACCGCAACACAGCTCCCTCCCTTTCTCCAGGCCCATCCCGGGCCGTTCCACAAGGGATATCTTTTACCATTATATGTGACACTCAGGTGTGGTTACCCTCTACTTTTAACCTCACCCTGAGTGCGACATGTTTAAAACTAGATATGTCCCGCCTGCTGCGTTGCATTCTCCCTAACTGACTCACGCCCACAGAATAACCGAATTCGGAATTAATTTTCAAACTAAACATTTACGGTGGGGAGCATTATTTACAAAGACTAATACTATTATTTGGATTATTTACACTAACACCCAGGACCTGTCTTTTGGGAGACAAAAGGCAGATGGTTTAAAAAGAGGAAAGGTCATGCACTGCACTGTACCGATACACCATACCCACATGCTCAGAGATGCACAATTGATATTGCAGTGCACCACAAAGTCACAAAAGCACCACGATGCACAAAAAGCACCATCAAGGGCACAGTCATACATTTCAATAAGTAAATGAACTGGCGTCTTCTCAGGTGGGCCGATGGCTGCTGGGCCGATGTTTCTGGGAGTTTTCCTTGCTTGCTGCGTATTTGGTCAATAAAACAAAAAGGGCACAAAATGCGTCCACTTCTGTTTTTTTTAAATTAAGGCTCGCAGGGGCCAACTAAGGTGGTCCACCTGCTTGGCATAGGTGCCACCTTGACCGTGGTCTGCAAGCAAGATTTCCAGCAGAGATGCCATGCCACAGACGTGTGGTCCATAAAGTGGTGTTCCGGTCCAGGCAGGTAGGTAGCGAGGGTGCGGGCGCACAACTACGACGCCTGCACAATTTCCCCTCGGTACCCAAAGACCACGGTCGATGGGTGGGGTAGGAAGGCAAAGCAGAGTTAGCGATGGGTAAGGGCACAAGGGTACACACAATAACAAGGCAATGTGGCATGAAGGGCACTGGAGAGCGAGCTAAGAAAGCTTGTCCCTAACGTTCGTCACCCCCCCCCCCCCCCCCCATGTCACCTACACTACCCCTTGCCCCTCCCCGTATCTACACCATTTACAAATCCGTTGCTACGTCCTGCCTTCCCCATGTTACCCCTAATTCCAAATTCGTCATCAATCCCTCTAAACCAAATTTGCCACCAATCCCAATTCCTCATCAATCCATCCGATGGAGAGAGAGATGGAATAACAAACAATGTCACCCCCACGGCCCCACGTAATTATGCGTCTCACCATTCCAAACATTTGCACAATCGGTGTGGAGTCTGTCACCTCGGTAAGTGGATGCGGATGGTGCGAAGAGATTTTTTCCTATCTACCTTCTAAATGACATCAACACTTTTACTCTACCCGGGGTCTTTCCCTGCAAAACCATTGGCCATCTTTACTCCATGTGGTTCTAAAAACCAATTCCCATTGAACATACTGTGGCGCTCACCAATTTGGGGACTCACTCCCCCGATTCTACTCCCTGTGCCCTCGCACAATTTCAGGGCTGGGTCGTGTAGCTTCCCTAGCAGGTCTACTTACCTGCACACCTCCACCACTGCAGTGGCCTCCCGAGCTTACCTGCTCCTCACCCTAACCTACCTGGGGAAGGCCCTCTGGCTCTCTCACCCCCTACCGCCCTCTCTGGCATCGGGCTACCCGGGTCCGTCCTCCAGATCCTCGGGCCCCATTGAACACTAACTGGCTCCCAGAGCCTACCTGCGACCTCACCTGGCCGACAGACTAACAGTGGCGGAGTGCCCAACCAACCATTCTCACTAACAGGCCACATGCCCAGCCAATTTCATCTCACTCATGCACCCAACACAACACTTCTGTGCGACTACCCGCACCACAGATGCCAATATCCAACCACAATTTACCTACTCCCTCTACCTACTTTTAAACTACCCTCCCCGGGTACTTGTGAAGGGGTTCAATCCTTCCCCCATTCACTCTTTCGCACCATACACTCCACTCCATGTATTCCACACTCCTCACTCCACACCATCCATTCCATACTCCATTTACTCCAGACCATCTATTCCATCCAACCATTCTCACTTGCCACCATGCAAGTCAATCACCCAATGCACAATGCCATTCATCATGCTCACCACAAAGAACTTCCATACCAATTCCTCATTTCACCAGCACTACTAGGAACTTCCATTCGCAATTCCTTATTCATCACTCTCACTCCAAACACACTGCATCATCTAATCTACCTGGTTTCCCTCTAGCTTAGTGCTCCCCGTCTTCCCTTATACTATTGCACATCCCTCGTCGTTATCAACCATCTAACCTATTCTACGTCCCCACTACAGGTATAATGTCGCTACTTAAATCTACAGTTGTAGATCTACAACCTGTCTTGGGTTGGGTTTTTTTTTTCCGTATTTTAAAGTTTTCTCATTGGCAGGTAATTTGACTTTTGTTTATGGTGCTGATACTTCTATATTTACTGCAGTCATACACCATGGCTGAGGAGATGGATTTTCTAGATTTTCTATGATCATTTCTATGGTCATTTTCTAGATTCCTATTCATTAACCTAACCCTCCCGGGCTAGTTTGTACAGCCAAAACCCCATAAAACTACTGCTCATGTGCCCCCATATAGGGATGTGAGGGATGGTAGATTTACCATCCCTCTACATCACTATTCCCATCACTATCATTATCCAGTCCACTATACTTGAGCCTCTCGGGGAAATACATTTTTTTTACAGCTCGGCTTCAATAAGCCGAGCAATGCATACGGTGGTCTTTCTCCTGCAGGTTGGGTCCGTCCGGCATTTGGATTCAGGGGAGGAGGTTTTGTCGGGCCAAGGCACCAAGCACCATCCCGGCGCAAGGCCTTGCGCTCCCAAGCGCGATTGCCCAGCCTGGCCCGGCCGGAGCGCCGCCACCACAAGGGGGTGCCGCTCCGCACCCTCCTCCTTCCCCTCGAACCGGGCCGATCGCTTTGCCTGGCAAAGCGCGGATTTGACCGTGCAGGGCGGGGCCTGGCGCGGATCACGCACGGCAGTTCTTTCAAAACCGCCGCGGCTACGACACCCGCCGGTTCCCGCTGCACACAAAGCCCGGCATGGACCGAGAGCTCGCGTCGGCTATACGTCGGGCTAGATGCTAACCCGGTCAGCGTCGATGCTCGACTTGCATGCTCACACGCATACGCGACCCCTTTTACACTTACATTCACACACCAAGTCGTCCTCTCGCCTTCCATACACTTCATGCATTCCAGGCAATCCATCATTGCACTTTCTCCTCGTGCATTCTCTTCCCGACTCGCACCTACACACTCAGGCGCACTCATAACGCTCACGCACTCCTCGCATGCACTCTCCCCCGTTACGTACTCCGTAACCACCACGGGCGTGCACTCTTCCGTTACATCCCATGTAACACTCCCCATCACGCGCTCCACAACCAACTCACTCTCTTGGTCACACTCACTCCTACTTCCACACTCTGTATCGCTCTCACTCTCTGTGTCGTATTCATCACACATACACTCCGACGTGCGTTCGCTTCCGCACTCGGTATCACACTCTCGCTCCGGCGCCCTCTTCTTCCTCACACGCGCGCCATTTTCTCTCACACCACTCACAAGGGACCTTCCACGAACGCCCGGGTGCCATCTCGATCCCAACAGCACGAAAAACCCTCTCGCGCCAAACACTCTCCCGCAAAATCTTTTTGCACCATATATCACCCGGCTCACCTTCGGGATTCTTCTTCTTCGCCGCTCCAACACCTGCAAACTTTAATTGGGGTTAATAAGCACAGCATCATGATGTGGACACAGACTTTGCACAATTTCCATTCCTTCCTTCCGCGAGTGCTTTTCTAAGTCCGTCTCTTCTAACCCAATTTCCACTATTGCTTCGATTTTAATTTCTTTTTCCTTTCCCTCGACGACCGCTGGCTCTATTAAAATTTTCTTTTCTACTTCGGCGGTCGCCGGCTTTCCCATACCCTGGGTCGCGATCTCTACCCCGGTCCACGTGACTTTGCCTTGCTCAACTTTGCTCAACTCGCGCTCCTCTAGCCGCGTTACCTCGTCGCGTACCCGTGTGCCCTTCCCGCCCAACTCGCGGTCTCTCTCCCTCTCAAATTATTTTGCCTCATACATGGCTTTGTCCCTCGCTAACCCCTCATTAATTTCTCGGGCTTGGCCAACCACGTCCTTCAATTTGCCCCCTAATCTGCTTCCGAATCCCTCCAATTTGCTTCCTAACCCCCCAAATTTATTTTCTTATCCTCCCAATTTACTTCCTAACCCCTCAAATTTACTTCTCAATTGCTCACCCATTCTATTTTCCATTCCCTCACTATCGGCCCTCATTTCTCCCATCTCTTTCCGTAATCCCCCAATTTGGCTTCCCATGTCATTTCTCAATCTGCCAATTTGGTTTCCCATTCGTTCTAATTGTTTTCCCACCTTGTCCATACTGTCGTTCTCCCTCCGCATTTCCACCATGAATTGGGCCATGAAGGCTTGCATTTCGCCCACCCCCATTTGTGCAGCGGGCGCGGCCCTCGTCGCCATGTGCGAGGCGCCGCCATTTTGTGCGCCTGCAACCCCCTCTACCGCACCCTCATTGCTTTCCTCTTCCATCTCTCCCAATTGTTCCCTGGGGTCCTGGGTTGCCTCTAATTCTTCTTCTATTTCCCCCACCGGCATCCGATCGCCTTGACTATCCATGGCACGACTCAATTTGGATCATAATTAAAATTTTGGCCGCTCCTAATTTTTTAACCAATTTTTTTCCACAATATAAAAAATTTGGTTCAGGTCCCAAATCCCACTCCCAGACATCAATTGTTGCGGGTCCGGGGGTCGGCGCTCCCCTTACCAAGGGGGGGGGTTAATCCCCTTGTCTTTTAAACTGGCCGATCCCCCAGCCCTGGAAATTATAACGCTCCTTTGCGGTCGAGATTGGCCAGGGTGATTGGTCAAGATGGATTCCCAAATACCTGCATGCCAATCCCTCCGCGAAGCAGGGAAATAACTCCCGCTCGAACCACGGACAGGTGGAAATTGCCGAGCGGTTTAGCAATCCGCGTTTCGAGCCGTTAGCAAAAAGACTAACCCGATTCTGAGCGGTTCTGAAATCGTGCCACCGGTACTCAATTGAGGAAATCACGAAAGCGATCGGATGGAGAGGAAACCAAAAGGTAAGGATTCTAAGGAAGAACAAATAAGATTTATTACTATACTGTACAATAACCCAAGAAAGAGGAAACGAAAGGGAAAGAATGTACAAGAAGAAGAGCAAAGGACACAGGGCAAGCTTATACAGTCTTAATTAACACGCCCAGGACAATACAAACAGACTTACACGAAAGGGGAATAGCAGGAAGGAAGGTCCAAGCAGATGGGCCAGCGTTGGCTCCGGCCCCGGTTCACGCTCCACTCCGGTCCACGCTTCACTTCGGTCCACGCTCCGGTTCCGCGACGAAACCCGGCAGGCAGCGTGGTGGGTATTGTCGGCGCGAGCGGACCTTACATGCAGGGGGGTTCATATATCGGGGAGGAATCGTGTCTCGTGCCTCTTGACTTTCCAAAGGCCAATGGTCAACCCTCCAATGGCAGACTCCAACTCCAACCGACTCGTGTCTCTGGCTCGCTCTTGTCTCTGACTCACCGACTCCCTCCCACTCAACTTCGACTCACCGACTCTCCCACTCAACTTCGTAAGTAGTCCCACGCGAGCGCTTATATTACGCGCTCGCGTATCAAGCCGCGTGCTTTTAGGACACACCCACCGGTGAGCTCGCCTCGGCCCTGGTTGTCGCGAGGGCTCACCGACTCCGCCCTTAACAGGGCTACGCCTCGCTCTGATAACTCCTCCCCCTTCTTCTCCAGCTTGACCGCGTGGTTAATGGCATCTTGAGCCAGGCAGCGAACGCTACTGGCAAGGAAGGGAACACAATTTGGAGGGAGGCAAGCCGCAAAATGAACGGGATTGAACAAGGGGCCTGGGTTATTTGATTAATGCAACGCAGAGTCAAACTATTGGAAACAGAGCCTTACCTGAAACACATACGACTGAAATAACTGAAAGGTTCCAATGGTGTCCTACGTGTTGCAATATGGACTAACTAGGGTGCAACCTTTGACCTTTGGAAGATGGGGATATTTACAAGGCTTATTATTTTACAAAGTGAAGGTTCTAAAAACCGCAATAGTATTATTCCAATTAAACCCACGGCGGGAGTATGTGCTCTACTGAGTGGCGTTCTAGTTTTAGAAAATGGAATTGATAGTCTCCCTTATGGGTATAAGTGATAAATATAAGTGATATATATAGTGATAAGATAAATATATGTGATAAGATAAATATAAGTGATAAGATAAAAAGGGGGGGAGGGGCTTGGGATCTTAACGGGCTACCGCCGCCTTTTTTTATGAATATATAAATGATAGAACCAAGCAATAACCAGACTAAAGAGTGGAGAAAACAACAACCTTGGTATTTAAATTGAAAACTCGAACTCAGGACTCGAACTCAGGACCCTAATATCTTAAACCAGGCACCTTATGGCTTTATCCGTCAAATCAACATTCAGCTGCCTCGTTGTGAATCCGCATAATCGATTTATCTGACGTCACTCGTAATTAACACCGTGACGCAACAGGGTCGTGACTCGGGAACGAGGAATTAAATAAACAATTATAGTGTGTTCGGGACAGGATGAGGAAGGGTGGTGGAGGCAGGATGGTGGGAAAATGGGATGAGGGAGGATGGTGGAGGCAGGATGGTGGGAAAATAGGATGAGGAAGGGTGGTGGAGGCAGGATGGTGGGAAAATGGGATGAGGGAGGATGGTGGAGGCAGGATGGTGGGAAAATAGGTTGAGGAAGGGTGGTGGAGGCAGGATGGTGGGAAAATGGGATGAGGGAGGATGGTGGAGGCAGGATGGGGGGAAAATAGGATGAGGAAGGGTGGTGGAGGCAGGATGGTGGGAAAATGGGATGAGGGAGGAAGGTGGTGGAGGCAGGATGGTGGGAAAATAGGATGAGGAAGGATGGTGGAGGCAGGATGGTGGGAAAATGGGATGAGGGAGGATGGTGGAGGCAGGATGGTGGGAAAATAGGATGAGGAAGGGTGGTGGAGGCAGGATGGTGGGAAAATAGGATGAGGGAGGATGGTGGTGGAGGCAGGATGGTGGGAAAATAGGATGAGGAAGGGTGGTGGAGGCAGGATGGTGGGAAAATGGGATGAGGGAGGATGGTGGAGGCAGGATGGTGGGAAAATAGGATGAGGAAGGGTGGTGGAGGCAGGATGGTGGGAAAATGGGATGAGGGAGGATGGTGGAGGCAGGATGGTGGGAAAATAGGTTGAGGAAGGGTGGTGGAGGCAGGATGGTGGGAAAATAGGATGAGGGAGGATGGTGGTGGAGGCAGGATGGTGGGAAAATAGGATGAGGAAGGATGGTGGAGGCAGGATGGTGGGAAAATAGGATGAGGAAGGGTGGTGGAAGCAGGATGGTGGGAAAATAGGATGAGGAAGGATGGTGGGAAAATAGGATGAGGAAGGGTGGTGGAGGCAGGATGGTGGGAAAATAGGATGAGGGAGGGTGGTGGAGGCAGGATGGTGGGAAAATGGGATGAGGGAGGATGGTGGAGGCAGGATGGTGGGAAAATTGGATGAGGGAGGATGGTGGTGGAGGCAGGATGGTGGGAAAATAGGATGAGGAAGGGTGGTGGAGGCAGGATGGTGGGAAAATAGGATGAGGAAGGGTGGTGGAGGAAGGATGGTGGGAAAATAGGATGAGGAAGGGTGGTGGAGGCAGGATGGTGGGAAAATAGGATGAGGAAGGGTGGTGGAAGCAGGATGGTGGGAAAATAGGATGAGGAAGGGTGGTGGAGGCAGGATGGTGGGAAAATCGGATGAGGAAGGGTGGTGGAGGCAGGATGGTGGGAAAATAGGATGAGGGAGGGTGGTGGAGGCAGGATGGTGGGAAAATGGGATGAGGGAGGATGGTGGAGGCAGGATGGTGGGAAAATTGGATGAGGGAGGATGGTGGTGGAGGCAGGATGGTGGGAAAATAGGATGAGGAAGGGTGGTGGAGGCAGGATGGTGGGAAAATAGGATGAGGAAGGGTGGTGGAGGCAGGATGGTGGGAAAATAGGATGAGGAAGGGTGGTGGAGGCAGGATGGTGGGAAAATAGGATGAGGAAAGGTGGTGGAAGCAGGATGGTGGGAAAATAGGATGAGGAAGGGTGGTGGAGGCAGGATGGTGGGAAAATGGGATGAGGGAGGGTGGTGGAGGCAGGATGGTGGGAAAATAGGATGAGGGAGGGTGGTGGAGGCAGGATGGTGGGAAAATAGGATGAGGGAGGGTGGTGGAGGCAGGATGGTGGGAAAATAGGATGAGGGAGGGTGGTGGAGGCAGGATGGTGGGAAAATAGGATGAGGAAGGGTGGTGGAGCCAGGATGGTGGGAAAATGGGATGAGGAAGGGTGGTGGAAGCAGGATGGTGGGAAAATAGGATGAGGGAGGATGGTGGTGGAGGCAGGATAGTGGGAAAATGGGATGAGGGAGGGTGGTGGAGCCAGGATGGTGGGAAAATAGGATGACGGAGGGCGGTGGTGGAGCCAGGATGGTGGGAAAATGGGATGAGGAAGGGTTGTGGAGCCAGGATGGTGGGAAAATGGGATGAGGAAGGGTGGTGGAGCCATGATGGTGGGAAAATGGGATGAGGAAGGGTGGTGGAGCCAGGATGGTGGGAAAATGGGATGAGGAAGGGTGGTGGAGCCAGGATGGTGGGAAAATGGGATGAGGAAGGGTGGTGGAAGCAGGATGGTGGGAAAATAAGATGAGGGAGGGCGGTGGTGGAGCCAGGATGGTGGGAAAATGGGATGAGGAAGGGTGGTGGAGCCAGGATGGTGGGAAAATGGGATGAGGAAGGGTGGTGGAGCCAGGATGGTGGGAAATGGGATGAGGAAGGGTGGTGGAGCCAGGATGGTGGGAAAATAGGATGAGGGAGGGTGGTGGAGGCAGGATGGTGGGAAAATAGGATGAGGGAGGGTGGTGGAGGCAGGATTTTTTTTTTTTTTTTTTTTTTTTTTTTTTTTTTTTTTTTTTTTTTTTTTTTTTTTTTTTTTTTTTTTTTTTTTTTTTTTTTTTTTTGTATACAATATCGAGGCTCGTGAAAGAGCGAACATTAATCACATGAACACACAGAAAGACAAACCGACACATAAAACATATAACATAGGGAGCGGTAGACAAGATGGGGAGAGAGGGGGAAGGACACAAACACAACATTTGAGAGCAGGGACCGAGAGACATGGAGACATCGAGAGATCTGAGAGAGGGCGAGGGCTTTGGGGGGGGGGGGCGTGGGAAGGGGGCAGTGGGAGAGGTATAAAACATATGGACACTGCCAGGACTTCCAGGAAAGAAGTTGGAATTTCAAACAAGGTGGATCTGGGGTGAATTAGCGGGGGTAGAAAAGATCAAGGTTTTGGATGGGGGAAGATAAGAGATGGTGGTGAACAGCTGTTTTAAAGACCTGGAGGGAGGAGTGGGATTGAAGGGAGTGAGGGAGTTTGTTCCAGAGGCGGGAGAAAAGAGGAATGAAAGAGTGAAGGTGAGCGGAGAGACGAGATTTCGGCAGTTTAACCATCAGAGGGTTGCTGGCAGATCTTGTGCGACCTGTAGGAATATTTGGGGGACAGAGCACAGAGAGAGCTGGGGGTGCAAGGCCGGAGAGGAGTCGGTAGAAGACAGAAAGACCACCTACCTGCCTGCGGTGAGTGAGTGAAAGGCCCTCAGAGATAGCTTCATCGCGGGAGATTCCAATAATTCTGAAAGCTTTGGTTTCAACAGCGTGAAGCCGAGCTAGGTGTGAGGCAGGAGCACCGGCCCATAGGGGAGAACAGTATTCCATTGAGCTGCGGATGAAAGCCTTGTATGTGGTGAGGAGCTCAGGTGTGCCGAGGAAGGACTTCGCACGACGGAGGATGCCCAGTCGGCGACTGGCTTTGGAGGCCAGCTTGGAAATGTGGTTTTCCCAAGAAAGATCATGGCAGATAGTGAGACCCAAAATCTTGAACGACAGAACTTCTTGGAGAGGATTGTTGAGAAAGTAGATGGGAGGGTTGTCCAGTCGATCTTTTCGGAGAGACATAGTAAGAGTGTGAGATTTGTCAGGATTGAAAGACATGTTCCACTTGTTTGACCAGTCTGTGATTTTGTCCAGGTCTTCAGAGAGTGAGGAGGCAGCAGACTGCCGATCTGAGGGAAGAGGAATGGAGCGGCAGAGAGTGGAGTCATCAGCAAAGAGATAGAGAGGATTTTCGAGAGAGTCAGAGAGATCATTGATGAAGACCAGAAAAAGCACGGGGCCCAGAACACTGCCTTGGGGAACTCCAGCCTGAACAGGAAGAGGAGATGAGAGAAACCCATTCAGGGCCACACGTTGACGACGACTAGAGAGGAAGTCCGCCAGCCATGCGTGGAGATTTCCATGGATACCAAAGGAGGAGAGTTTGGTGAGCAGAGCGGGGTGCCAGACCGTGTCGAAGGCACGTGATATGTCGAGGGAGACAGCTCTAATTTCCTGTTTGGCATTGAGGACCTCCATCCATTGTTGAGACAGCAGAAGCAGCATGTCCAGAGTAGAGTGACCTGGTCTGAAACCAAATTGATGATCAGAGATCAAGCCATTGGAGAAGAGGAAAGATTTCATATCAGAAGCAATGATGGATTCCATGACTTTGCTGATAATTGGGAGAAGGCTGATTGGTCTGTAGTTGCTAGGATCTGTTTTTGCACCTTTTTTGTGCAAAGCGGTGATGTTGGCTGATTTCCAAGCAGATGGCAGTTGACCTTGAGCAAAAGAGAGGGTGAAGAGAACAGAGAGAGGGTGAGATAGAGCAGCAGAGCAGGATTTTAGGACCCGTGGGCTGATGCCGTCGGGTCCAGTTGCAGAATCAGAGTCGAGGGTTGACAGAAACTTTTCCACCTTGTCAGGAGGAAAGGACACGGAGTCCAGGAGCAGCAGGGTACGACTGGGTATGGTGGGTACAGAGAGGGATGGGTTTGGGACACAAGATTTAGAGGCAAACACAGAGTTGAGGCATTCAGCTTTTTCACGTGCGGAGTCAGCTGTGTAGCCGTTTGAGGTAAGGGAGGGGATGGAGGGGGAACAAACACCAGAAACGGATTTGACCAGACGCCACCAGGATTTGGAAGAGGGAGACAGATAAGAGAGCTCGGTCTTGAGAACGGAGAGATATTGTTTCCTGGCTCTCCTGAGGGTGGACACACACTTGTTTCGGGCTTTGTGAAAGGAAATGAGATTTCCTTCCGTTGGATTTGCTTTCCAGGAGACGAAGGCAAGTTGTTTCTGGGCAACAGCCTCACCACAAGATTCCGTGTACCATGGACGGGAGGAAGGGTATGACAACTGAAGACGAGATGGGATAAATCTGTGCATGAGAGAGAGCAATTTACTTTGGAAGAATTCCCAGGATGAGTTGATGTCAGAGGTGGTAGAGATGGGAGACCAGTCCAGATGATTGATGGCTGCTTGAAGACCGTGCCAGTTGGCCTGAGTGAAATGCCAGACTCGTCGACGCTGAGCAGGCTCCCTGAGGATGGTCAGAGAGATGTCCACTTTAACAAGGACATGATCAGATGATCCGATCGGAGCAGAAGAAGAGCAGCAGACATTTTCAGGGAAGTTAGTCATAACCAAGTCCAGAAGAGAAGATGTTCCGTTGACTGAGATCCGGGTCGGGAAATTGACAGATTGTGTCAGTCCCAGTGAGTCGCAGAAGTCCTTTGCTGAGGAGCCATGGCTGGTGAGAGAGGTACCCACACCCAGCCAACTGGCATGATGACAGTTGAAATCACCACATATGAGGAAGAGAGAGTTGGGATGAGTAGATAGAAGTTGGTCCATATCATCAGACAGCGAGATGTAGATGGAGTCATCACTGTTTGGTGGACGGTACAACACACATATGAACAAGAGGTGGGAGCGAAGGGGAAGCCGTAGCCAGAGGTATTCCTGGGGGTGAGGTGGAGAGAGTGCAGTGCAGGGCGAGTGAGGAAGAGAGTTTTTGATAAAGATAGCAACCCCGCCTCCAGGACGAGGCTCAGGTCTATCATACCGGAGGAGGGAGTAGCCCGGGAGAGATACTATGGAATCAGAGACATCATAAAGGAGGAAAGTTTCTGTTAAGCAGATCACGTCTGGTTTGACAGAAGCAACCTGTATGGAGAGATCAGTTAAGTTTGAACGAAGGCCCCGGATGTTTGAGGTCCATACCGTTAATGAAGAGGAAGGGGGAGCATCAGATACAGAACAGGGGGGAGGAGGGGTAGGGTAAGATGTGGAAGAGGTGGAAGAGGTAGGGAGAGCTGTTGAAGGTGTGTCAGAGATTTCAGAATAGCTCGGAGAAAGGGAAGGATGGGGTGGACAAAAGGTTTGATGGTGATTGGGTGAGCCACAATGAGGTGTTATTTGAGGAGGGGGAAGAGCGAGGCAGAAGGTTGGGGGAGATGGAGGTGAGAGTTTGAAGGGGGAAGAAGCGGGGAGGACGCTTTGAGGAGGGGGAGTGAGCGGGGGGAAATTGAGAAGCAATGAGGGTGGGGAGATTTTGAAGGGGAGGGGTGAGGGGGGAGTTTGGGAGGGAAGGGACAAGGGGAGGGATTTGAAAGGGATGGGATATGGGGGAGATTTGGAGGGGAGGGGTGAGGCAGGAGTCTAGGAGGGGAGGGGCGAGGGGGCGTCTTGGCGGGGAGGGGTGAGGGAGTAGTTTAGGAGGGAGGGGGCAATGGGGGAGATTTGAAAGGGATGGTTGATGGGGAAGATTTGGAGGGGAGGGGTGATGGGGAAGATTTGGAGGGGAGGGGTTATGGGGAAGATTTGGAGGGGAGGGGTGAGATTGGATTTTTGAAAGTGTACGATTTATGGGAAACGAACATTTATTGCAAAATGAGTTTCTTGTGACCTTCGAGTTAAAAATACGTTTAAGGACGCTGGATGGAGGATGGAGTGCAGGAGAGTTTAGGGAATGTAGAACAAAGGCACTATAGGAGATGGATATTTTTTTTGGGATGAATTGATTTGGTGAGCAAGTCGAAAGCAGCCTTTTAAAGAAGAAGAAGAAAAAGGTGTTATAAAATATGACGGAATACATAACTTGAGGGGAAAGTGTAAACATTGAAGGTTAATGAGTGAAAACTATCTGGGGAAATGGGGGAGAAACACGTGGTCGAAGAACGAACGAACGAATAAGAATGAATAAACGAATGAGAACAGAGAAGGAAATGTTGTTTTTTTTTTTTGTTTTTTTTTTAGTTGAGATTTACACAAGGAAGTAGGCTATGGGTGAAAAGACTGGGAATACAGAGAACGAAAGTTATTGGATCACAAACGACGGACCACTGAGAGAAAAACAAAGCCTCAAGGTTGTACAGTGCACACTGTACAAGGCCTTGCTCGCGACACGGCAAACAGACGATCAATTTATGAAAGATAAACACCGAGAAACAACCAAAGTTGCACACAATAACTTCACACACCGAAAGATAAATACAGTTTCGACAAAATACAATTGTGAACAGACTTAACTTCGAAAAACGTAGAGACCGTGTGGAGCTTCGAAAATCCCTGCCGCCGTCTCCAAGATCTCGCCTGGGAAAATAGGATGGTGGGAAAATAGGATGAGGGAGGGTGGTGGAGGCAGGATGGTGGGAAAATAGGATGAGGAAGGGTGGTGGAGCCAGGATGGTGGGAAAATGGGATGAGGAAGGGTGGTGGAAGCAGGATGGTGGGAAAATAGGATGAGGGAGGATGGTGGTGGAGGCAGGATAGTGGGAAAATGGGATGAGGGAGGGTGGTGGAGCCAGGATGGTGGGAAAATAGGATGACGGAGGGCGGTGGTGGAGCCAGGATGGTGGGAAAATGGGATGAGGAAGGGTTGTGGAGCCAGGATGGTGGGAAAATGGGATGAGGAAGGGTGGTGGAGCCAGGATGGTGGGAAAATGGGATGAGGAAGGGTGGTGGAGCCAGGATGGTGGGAAAATGGGATGAGGAAGGGTGGTGGAGCCAGGATGGTGGGAAAATGGGATGAGGAAGGGTGGTGGAAGCAGGATGGTGGGAAAATAAGATGAGGGAGGGCGGTGGTGGAGCCAGGATGGTGGGAAAATGGGATGAGGAAGGGTGGTGGAGCCAGGATGGTGGGAAAATGGGATGAGGAAGGGTGGTGGAGCCAGGATGGTGGGAAATGGGATGAGGAAGGGTGGTGGAGCCAGGATGTGTATTGAGGGGAGTAGGGGGAGGTGAGGAGTGTATTTGAGGTGGGGGTCATGTCGAGTGCTGCCGATGAACGTAATTGATGCATGCTGGGACAGGAGGGGTATTTGGGTTGGGGGTTATTTGGGTTTGGTATTTGGGTTGGGTCGTGAAGTTGGGTGGGGAGGGGGGAGTGAGGAGTGTATGTGAGGTGGGGGTCATACCGAGTCCTGCCGATGAACGTAACTAATGCATTCTGGGATTATAACGTTTGACGTCGCTTCACACTCGTGACGGACATATAATGGCCCGAGGCTCGGCGGCTTGACACGGGATGAGGGTGGGCGGGGTTTGTGACGCAGTGGGCGTGTAGTGGGCGGAGCTTGAGTCCTAGGTTGGGTGGAGCTTGAGTCCTGGGTTGGGCGGTGTTTGAGTCCTGGGTTGGGCGGAGCTGGAGTTCTGGGTTGGGCGGAGCTTGAGGCCTGTAGTGGGCGGAGCTGGAGTCCTGGGTTGGGCAGAGCTGGAGTCCTGGGTTGGGCGGACCTCGATCTCTGGATTGGGCGGAGCTCGAGTCCTGTAGTGGGCGGAGCTGGAGTCCTGGCTTGGGCAGACGGTGATTCGAGAGACCAGTGGTCGTGGTTCGGTCATGCTGGAGCGCAGCGGCCGAGAGCATCATGTCCCGCGGTCTAAACCTGGGTTTGCGCTGCATCCCGGGTTCGTGTCCCGTCACCCCGAGCACGTCCGTCAGTGTAAACCCTGGTATTGCCGAGGGGGGCCGGGGGGGACGGGGGGGACATGCGGCCATGGTTTCGGTTTGGACACTGTCTTACACTCACCATACCGTACTGTGTGTAAACCCTCGTTAAATGAGCTCACCGTGTTCGCATGTACGTACGATCGTGCTTTGAACTTGTCTTCGTGGATGTCGATGTGAATGAACAGTCATTACACTCTGGGTATTCATGGTCTGATTGGGTTTTATTTCAGATCAACTTTGCTTTAAAGCCGTAAACTTAAAGGCATAATTTATTTATTTGTCTGATGTAGCCTACAGTACAGTGGAGTGTTGTTTATATTTCATTATCCGCCGAACTGTATGCAGTGTGATCACGTATTGTTTAGATCTTTAAAATATCATTTTCATTCAAACTTTCAACCTATACTTCTTCTATGGCCTGTTCACTTGGGATGAGTTATGGACATGGCGGGCGGCACGTATCGGTCAGCACGTATGGGTCAGCGGGGAGCACGTATCGATCAGCGGGGGGCACGTATCGGTCAGCACGTATGGGTCAGCGGGGGGCACGTATGGGTCAGCGGGGGGCACGTATCGGTCAGCACGTATGGGTCAGCGGGGGGCTCGTATCGGTAAGCGGGGGGGACGTATCGGTCAGCACGTATGGGTCAGCAGGGGGCACGTATCGTTCAGCAGGTGGCATGTATCGTTCAGCGGGCGGCACGTATCGGTCAGCGGGTGACACTTATCGGTCAACGGGGGGCATGTATCGGTCAGCGGGGGGAATGTATCGGTCAGCAGGGGGCACGTATCTGTCGGTGGGTGGCACGTATCGGTCAGCGGGGGCACGTAACATTCACCAGGCGGCACATATCGGTCAGCGGGCGGCACATATCGGTCAGCGGACAGCACATATAGGTCAGCGGACGGCACATATAGGTCAGCGGACGGCACATATAGGTCAGCGGACGGCACATATAGGTCAGCGGACATCTCAGTGGGCAGCAGGCAGCAATTGTGCGGTGTGTAGCGGGCGCACTTATCAGTCAGCGGGTGGCACAAATCGGTCAGCGGGTGGCACGAATCGGTCAGCAGGGTGCTTGTAGCGGGCAGCAGGCAGCAATTGTGCGGCGCATATCAGTCAGCGGGTGGCTTGTGGTGGGAAGCAGGCAGAAATTGTGCGGCACGTATCGGTCAGTGGGCGGCACGTATTGGGCAGCGGGTAGTGGGTCTCTTGTATCAGTCAGAGGGGCACATATCGGTCAGCGGGCAGTATGTATCAGGTCGCCGGCGGCACATAGAGGTCAGTGGGTGGTGCATATTGGACAGTATCTGGCACATCGGTCAGTGGACTGCACATAGCAGGTGGCGGGTAGCAGGGAGACGTGTATCGGTCAGCGGGCGGCACGTAACGGGCAGCAGGCTGTGCGTTTCGGTCAGTGTCTGGCGCATATTGATCAGCAGGCTGCGCTTCTACGATGCATATCGGTCAGCGGGGGGCTCGTAGCGGGCAGCAGGTGGCAATTGTGTGGCGCATATTGGTCAGCGGGCAGCACGTATCGGGTAGCGGGTAGCGACCGGCTTGTACCTATCAGCAGGAGGCACGTATCGGTCAGCGGGCGGTATGTATCGGGTAGCCGGCGGCACATATCAGTCAGTGGGCAGTGCGTATTGGACAGTATCTGGCGCATATCGGTCAGTGGGCTGCACATAGCAGGCGGCGCGTATCGGTCAGCGGGCGGAATGTATCGGTCAGCAGGCGGAATGTATCGGTCAGTGAGCGGCATGTATCAGGTAGCGGGTGGCGCTTGTGCAATGTGTATTGGTCAGTAGGAGCACTTGTGCGGCCCGTATCAGTCAGTAAGCTGCCCTTGTGGGATGCATATCGGTCAGCAGGACGCGTTTGTACAGCACTTAGCGGGCGGCGCCTGTGCGGCACTTAGCCGGCGGCGCTTGTGCGGAACTTAGCCGGCGGCGCTTGTGCGGCACTTAGCGGGCGGCGCTTGTGCAGGATTTAGTGGGCGGCACTTGTGTGGCACTTAGCGGCGGCACTTGAGCGGCACTTAGCGGGCGGCACTTAGTGGGCGGCGCTTGTGCTACACGCAATGGGTAGCACTTGTGCGACATGCAACAGGTGGTGCTTGTGCAGCACATAGCGGGCGGCACTTGAGTGGCTTGCGGCAGGCGGCGTGTATCTGTCAGCTCTTAGTGGGTGGCGCTTGTGTGTTTCTGTGCGGGCAGCTCTCAGCAGCAGGCAGCACATGTGCATCGCAGTGGGCAGCCCATAGTGGACACAGCGGGCGGTGCTTGTGCATCACGATGGACTGCTCGTAGCAGGCAGCTAGTAGCAGATACAGTGGGCAGCTTGTAGTGGATACAGTGAGCAAGTAGTGTAGTGTGCAGGGTGGAGTTATGCATATCAGACCCGCACGTAGAACGCAGCGGGCAGCCAAGTTACTGAGTCATCCAAGCCAAGCGGCCAATTCATCCCAAATGATTTACTTAGTTACTCAGCCGCACGTAGCGGGCAGCTTGTAGCCGACGGTGGTTGATTGTTGCGGTGGGTAGCATGTAGCGGGCAACTTGAAGCGGACAGTGGACGGCGATTGTGTGGCGCATCAGGCGGTGCTTGTGCAGCTCGCGGCAGGCGGCAGGCGGCGTGTATTGGTCAGCTTTTAACGGGTGGCACTTGTGTGTCACGGCAGGCGGAGCGTAGTGGGCGGCACTTGGGTGTCGTATTGGGCAACTCGTAGTGGACACAGCGGGCGGTGCTTGTGCATCACGATGGACTGCTCGTAGCAGGCAGCTAGTAGCAGATACAGTGGGCAGCTTGTAGCGGATACAGTGAGTAAGTAGTGTAGTGGGCAGGGTGGAGTTATGCATATCAGACCCGCACGTAGAACGCAGCGGGCAGCCAAGTTACTGAGTCATCCAAGCCAAGCGGCCAATTCATCCCAAATGATTTACTTAGTTACTCAGCCGCACGTAGCGGGCAGCTTGTAGCTGACGGTGGTTGATTGTTGCGGTGGGTAGCATGTAGCGGGCAACTTGTAGCGGACAGTGGACGGCGATTGTGTGGCGCATATTGGTCGGCAGGCGGTGCTTGTGCGGCTCGCGGCAGGCGGCAGGCGGCGTGTATTGGTCAGCTTTTAACGGGCGGCACTTGTGCGTCACGGCAGGCGGAGCGTAGTGGGCGGCACTTGGGTGTCGTTTTGGGCAACTCGTAGTGGACACAGTGGGAGGTGCTTTTGCGTCATAGCGGGCAGCTCGAAGTAGGCGGCGTCATCAGTGCTTTCCAATGCCAACCTTGCCATAGATGGTGTGCCAGGGCGTCAGCCCCTTGTGGTGAGAGCAGTTGCATGGGCACCATATCATTATCATTGTAATTGGTGCCACGTCATGGGTTAGCACTGCGGCCTTGGCAAGTAGAGTCTTGCAGAGGGTGTGGTTATAGCCTGAGGTGTTGGCATGAGAGGTACCTGAGTTTCCTTTTTTATCTTTCCAAACAAACATTAGTTTTGATTTGGTTGGAGTTACCAACTTTATCCCCCTTCAAGCAAACAAAGATTGGAGATGCGTCACTGACTTTATTCCATGATTCTGACAATCTGAGCTCTTCGTCAAAACACACTACAAACTCCATTTCAAGCAAAGTTTCATTGTTTTTTTTAAGGTTATGTACATACTTTGTACGCAAAAGGGTGTTTTGGGGATGGGGAGGTGGGGATGACGGGTGGGCCGGATGTCAGAGTGGCAATTTACAACACCTTTAAGTCGAATGTCTTGTTACAAAATGGATTTTGTACACCTGCACAGTATTTATGCGAATGACACCTTGTGATGCTGCGGGTAACCCAGTGGGACAGGTTGGGCCTGTTTGGACACGTATGAGAGCTCAGACGTGTGTGTGTGTGTGTGTGTGTGTGTGTGTGTGTGTGTGTGTGTGTGTGTGTGTGTGTGTGTGTGTGTGTGTGTGTGTGTGTGTGTGTGTGTGTGTGTGATTGGAATACCACGTCTATTTTGAGACCATTTTTCCTCTTGAACTCAAACTCTGCACATACTTGGACGATGTTCGAAATGACGTGCAAAACAGTTCCCTAAATATCATCATGCGTGCACTTCTCGATAAAGATCCATCTCGTAGGTTGAATGTCCAGCTTGTACATGTCCTCCATGGGTTGTTTTGATCTTACTGCAATCTAAAGGGAGATCTCTGTGACCACGGTCCAGTAACGCATTTCAGTTGTAGTTGTGGTGGTCACATTTGCCAAGTGAGTCTGAGCATTACTCTGCAGTGAAGCCGTGCCATGTGACGGTATTCATACGCACCGTCTACGTATTACTCGTCTCACTTCCTGACACAACAGGTCACCATACTACATCCAATGATGGCTTTCCCCACATGTGAGGAATTGCACACCAAGTGAACCCTTAAGGCCCCAAAACGATATTATCATTGTGTTTTTGTCCAATGGCTCAATCTCAAATTTATTTTACTTGTGTGGACCAAAAATATCCTCCACTCTGTTGTGAAATGATAGGCCCTGGTGTTATCAAATGTTGCAAGGCTCTTCAAAAGAAAGCCATCTTGCTCCCTCGGGTAGCTCTCCAGGATTTCCAACGCAGTGGACACAAGAGACGCCTTTTAATCAAAGGTGTTTTCCTTGGGTTCTCGTCTTGTTCTAACCTTTTCGTTCAAAGTCAGGATGAATTAAAACGGCACTTGGGAGAGCGCATACCTCCACCGGGTTGAACTGTTTACGTTTTGTATTCAACTAATGGCCTGGACCTGCATCCGGACCTTAATCAAAATCTAATCGGCTCGTCCTCGTCACCTGACCAACTCATCCACCCAGTTTCGTTTGAATGCGTCCGAAAGTTTTTGAGATATCCTGATTATATATCATTTTTGGCCTCATCTCTCAATGGTGAAGAATCGCTTAAAAATTCACGAATGCAGATTGTCACCAAAATTGAATCAAATTGTCCTGGTCGCACACACAACCTGTTCTTAAAGTTTCGTCTGAATCCGTCCATCCGAATATCCTGCTCACAGACAAACAGACATGGGCGAAAACATAAGCTCCGTCCACTCGGGTGGTCCAGATTGGTATTGCCAAATTTCACCATGAGATGGTGAAACAAGATCGGAGCTAATTTAGACCTTGTTCCACATCGGATGACTCTACATCCCAAATAGCAACAAGACCGGAGCTAATTTAGACCTTGTTCCACATCGGATGACTCTACATCCCAAATAGCAACAAGACCGGAGCTAATTTAGACCTTGTTCCACATCGGATGACTCTACATCCCAAAAAGCAACAAGATCGGAGCTAATTTAGACCTTGTTCCACATCGGATGACTCTACATCCCAAATAGCAACAAGACCGGAGCTAATTTAGACCTTGTTCCACATCGGATGACTCTACATCCCAAATAGCAACAAGACCAGAGCTAATTTAGACCTTGTTCCACATCGGATGACTCTACATCCCAAATAGCAACAAGACCGGAGCTAATTTAGACCTTGTTCCACATCGGATGACTCTACATCCCAAAAAGCAACAAGATCGGAGCTAATTTAGACCTTGTTCCACATCGGATGACTCTACATCCGAAATAGCAACAAGACCGGAGCTAATTTAGACCTTGTTCCACATCGGATGACTCTACATCCCAAATAGCAACAAGACCGGAGCTAATTTAGACCTTGTTCCACATTATCAGATGACTCTACATCCCAAAAAGCAACAAGATCAGAGCTAATTTAGACCTTGTTCCACATTATCAGATGACTCCACATCCCAAAAAGCAACAAGATCGGAGCTAATTTAGACCTTGTTCCACATTATCAGATGACTCCACATCCCAAAAAGCAACAAGATCAGAGCTAATTTAGACCTTGTTCCACATTATCAGATGACTCTACATCCCAAAAAGCAACAAGATCAGAGCTAATTTAGACCTTGTTCCACATTATCAGATGACTCCACATCCCAAAAAGCAACAAGATCGGAGCTAATTTAGACCTTGTTCCACATTATCAGATGACTCCACATCCCAAAAAGCAACAAGATCAGAGCTAATTTAGACCTTGTTCCACATTATCAGATGACTGTACATCCCAAAAAGCAACAAGATCGGAGCTAATTTAGACCTTGTTCCACATTATCAGATGACTCCACATCCCAAAAAGCAACAAGATCGGAGCTAATTTAGACCTTGTTCCACATTATCAGATGACTCCACATCCCAAAAAGCAACAAGATCGGAGCTAATTTAGACCTTGTTCCACATCGGATGACTCTACATCCCAAATAGCAACAAGACCGGAGCTAATTTAGACCTTGTTCCACATCGGATGACTCTACATCCCAAAAAGCAACAAGATCGGAGCTAATTTAGACCTTGTTCCACATCGGATGACTCTACATCCTAAATAGCAACAAGACCGGAGCTAATTTAGACCTTGTTCCACATCGGATGACTCTACATCCCAAATAGCAACAAGACCGGAGCTAATTTAGACCTTGTTCCACATCGGATGACTCTACATCCCAAATAGCAACAAGACCGGAGCTAATTTAGACCTTGTTCCACATCGGATGACTCTACATCCCAAAAAGCAACAAGATCGGAGCTAATTTAGACCTTGTTCCACATTATCAGATGACTCCACATCCCAAAAAGCAACAAGA
Organism: Myxine glutinosa; assembly: GCF_964187855.1. Classification (NCBI taxonomy): domain Eukaryota; kingdom Metazoa; phylum Chordata; class Myxini; order Myxiniformes; family Myxinidae; genus Myxine; species Myxine glutinosa. Next base: position 447,541,143 of record NC_136261.1, on the reverse strand, counting down.
TCGGAGATAATTTAGACCTTGTTCCACATTATCAGATGACTCCACATCCCAAAAAGCAACAAGATCGGAGCTAATTTAGACCTTGTTCCACATTATCAGATGACTCCACATCCCAAAAAGCAACAAGATCAGAGCTAATTTAGACCTTGTTCCACATTATCAGATGACTCTACATCCCAAAAAGCAACAAGATCAGAGCTAATTTAGACCTTGTTCCACATTATCAGATGACTCCACATCCCAAAAAGCAACAAGATCGGAGCTAATTTAGACCTTGTTCCACATTATCAGATGACTCCACATCCCAAAAAGCAACAAGATCAGAGCTAATTTAGACCTTGTTCCACATTATCAGATGACTGTACATCCCAAAAAGCAACAAGATCGGAGCTAATTTAGACCTTGTTCCACATTATCAGATGACTCCACATCCCAAAAAGCAACAAGATCGGAGCTAATTTAGACCTTGTTCCACATTATCAGATGACTCCACATCCCAAAAAGCAACAAGATCGGAGCTAATTTAGACCTTGTTCCACATCGGATGACTCTACATCCCAAATAGCAACAAGACCGGAGCTAATTTAGACCTTGTTCCACATCGGATGACTCTACATCCCAAAAAGCAACAAGATCGGAGCTAATTTAGACCTTGTTCCACATCGGATGACTCTACATCCCAAATAGCAACAAGACCGGAGCTAATTTAGACCTTGTTCCACATCGGATGACTCTACATCCCAAATAGCAACAAGACCGGAGCTAATTTAGACCTTGTTCCACATCGGATGACTCTACATCCCAAATAGCAACAAGACCGGAGCTAATTTAGACCTTGTTCCACATCGGATGACTCTACATCCCAAAAAGCAACAAGATCGGAGCTAATTTAGACCTTGTTCCACATCGGATGACTCTACATCCCAAATAGCAACAAGACCGGAGCTAATTTAGACCTTGTTCCACATCGGATGACTCTACATCCCAAATAGCAACAAGACCGGAGCTAATTTAGACCTTGTTCCACATTATCAGATGACTCTACATCCCAAAAAGCAACAAGATCAGAGCTAATTTAGACCTTGTTCCACATTATCAGATGACTCCACATCCCAAAAAGCAACAAGATCGGAGCTAATTTAGACCTTGTTCCACATTATCAGATGACTCCACATCCCAAAAAGCAACAAGATCAGAGCTAATTTAGACCTTGTTCCACATTATCAGATGACTGTACATCCCAAAAAGCAACAAGATCGGAGCTAATTTAGACCTTGTTCCACATTATCAGATGACTCCACATCCCAAAAAGCAACAGGATCGGAGATAATTTAGACCTTGTTCCACATTATCAGATGACTCCACATCCCAAAAAGCAACAAGATCGGAGCTAATTTAGACCTTGTTCCACATTATCAGATGACTCCACATCCCAAACAGCAACAAGATCGGAGCTAATTTAGACCTTGTTCCACATTGTCTACCGCAGGGGGGATCGCGATCCGTCAGATTGTCCACCACATGGGGGTGTTGGGATCCTTTGGGTTGTCCACTACAGGTGGAATTGGGACCCTTAGGATTATCCACAAGGGGGATATATTGGACTGTTCACCACAGGGGAACCCTCAGACTGTCCACCACGGCAGAGCTCTATCAAATTGCATAATAATTTGGCTGGAAATTGATAAAGTTTAACTTTTCTGATTCACCTTGTTGAGAATGTTCAGGTTCTCAACAGGTCCTCAGTAATCTTCCTTGTCCAGTCCTTGATCATGGAAATGTCAGGTGTAACCAGGAGGTTATTACCCGTTGTGTTTGCATCTGACTCTTGGTGTATTTGCGTTTAGTCTGAAGGAACAAATAATTATCCCTATAGAATGCTTTCACCAGTGATGGTGTTTATAGACTGAGCAATGTGTGCCAGGAGATCACATGACTCGACAACATGTGTGCCAGGAGATCACATGACTCGGCAACACAACATGCTCCACATTCCCAATCAATAAGGCAACGCAAGCGTGAGTAACGTCACAAGAAAAGACCTTTTGATTCCAGAGAAGTCCAATAATAAGATCTCATAACCCAATACACGACCTCATGTCACTCTCGCACATCTACATATTACGTCCACCGTGGGCAAGGTGAGCAATGTTGATTGAACAAATTGAGAAGAAGGAAGAGGTTAAGACCCACTATTGTTGAGTACGCATTATGTAGATAGTCCGAAATGCTGTCAGGTTCAAGGACATGTACACCAGTTCTGTTTATGGTACAGGTGAGCCAGCATTGCCACAGGTAATCTTTGTCCATTTTGGGGCACACCAGATCCAGTGGACTCAAATGTCCATTCAATGTGGAGTTCTGTATTCGGCCTTTTCCCCTGAACTCCTTGAATATGGTGTTTATTGCGATATCACGTGATAGTGATATCCCCTCCATTCCAATTCCTGGTACTTCCCTATTCTCAGTGTCTCAACTTCCCACTCTTTTCCATATCTTCCCTGTTTCTCTATCTCTCCTCACATGTTCGTGATGTACTTATTCCACTCCGTTCCTTGGCCTGTCCATTCGTGCTTCATCCAATTCCCCATCCTTTGTCTGCCCTGATGTTGTTGCATCAACTTCTTCCTCCTCTGTTGTTCAGCTCTTCCATGAGCCTCGACTTCAGTATTTTTAAAAAACCAACTGAGGCCTCTCGAAAGACAATGATGAATAGAACAGAATAAACACTGTGCGGTGATAAATACGATGTGTTGTATCATCGAAAGTTGTTTATATTTGAGAACGAACAAGAGCAATATTTGATTTGGTTCATGTTTGGAAATGGGACGTGAAAATATCTCATTCCTGTGATGGGAATGACTGGACTTTTGAATGATTGAAGGCAAGTTATTTATTTATCTGGTATTATTAGAGAATCTCCAAAGTCTCTGGCTATGGCATCCATGGCTAACTCCACACGTGGCGTACTGACTTCCTCCACTCTCACTATGGCATCCAAGGCTAACTCCACACGTGGTGTACTGACTTCCTCCACTCTCACCATGGCATCCAAGACTAACTCCACACGTGGCTTACTGACTCCCTCCACTCTCACTATGGCATACAAGACTAACTCCACACGTGGCGTACTGACTTCCTCCACTCTCACTCTGGCATCCAAGACTAACTCCACACGTGGCGTACTGACTTCCTCCACTCTCACTCTGGCATCCAAGACTAACTCCACACGTGGCGTACTGACTTCCTCGACTCTCACTCTGGCATCTGTTACGGATTCGTCACTTCCGTCTTTGTGGTTTTCATCCACTGGAAGCATTTTTAGTTTCATGTACTATTATTGTTACGGTTTCGGTGTGAAATGGAGATAACTGTCTTCAAAGGTAGAATTAGTATTTCAAAAGAAAAACGAAATGGATCGGGAGAAACCGGAAGAGGAGGAAGAAGAGGCTGGAGCGGATCGAGTGAGATCGGGAAAGGAAGGTCGATCTGCTTCGAGGTGTCGAGCGGACGCTGGTGAACATTGGTCACGAGCGAATATTGGTTTCCCTGGGAAAGGGATTCCTGTGACTGCCGTTATTGCTGTGGCAAATAAACCTGCGTGACGGGTTTTGCTGTTGGTTCCAAAAGTGAATCATCGCTGGAGAGCAGGTACGCCTCCATTACGGACCCGTCCGCCATTTCACCTCGCATCCGCCATTTCATCCCGCACTAGCCATTTTCACCTCGCACCAGCCATTTTCCTGGTTCCCGTGTGTGTCGTGGATTTCGCTTGGAAACTCGCGGTTCTCCGCTTCGGAACTGCTGCTCGTTCATGTCAGCATCATTGTCTGGTGAACCGAAGGTGTGAATTTCCAGTCGCCTTTTGGGTGAACTTTTACCTGACCGACGTCGGCACGACCTCTCACACAGCGGCTCTTCTGCAGCGTCGACTGTCAGTCATCCTGGGTTCAGGTCTCAGTACGACGTTTTTTTTCTTGTGATCACCGGAGTGTGGATCGACTTTGGCCTGGTGTCGTGACAGTGACTTTGGGGGTGTTACAGTTCGCTCACGTGGAGTACCGTGAGTTATTGAGTTAAGAAACTGGTGGTACCATCATAGGAATTATATGGTGTTTGCTGTGCAATCTTGTACTTGCGCAAGTTGTTATTATTGTGCGATTTTAATACAATACTTGGGTTTTGTATCAATTGATTGGTGTGGTTTCACCATTGGTCATTGGCACACATAATAGCACATCTTTCTGCCGTGACTCCTTTAGGGGCTCGGAGGTACACCATGACCGGGGTTTGGGGAGGAGCATGTAACAGAAATTGGCGGCTCGTCTGGGATTGAATTCCCTAACATTCCCAAAATTCCCAAATTTGGAATTTTCTAACATTCCCAAATTTGTATTTCTGAAAATTTGGAATTTTTTGTGTGAAGGTTAACAGGTGCTAACTAATAGTCACCATGGTGTTTGAAGTAGAAAAGTTGGCGACGTCCCCTAACGAGACATAGTTCCAGGTGTTAAAAAGATCGGAACTCATGATATTGGCCAAATATTGTAACTTGGAGGTCCGAGTTAGTATGAAGAAAGCAGAGATTCAGACATTGGTGGTAGAATCTCTAGTGGGACAAGGAACATGGGGAGAGGTAGCCTTGGATAGGTTACCAGAGGAAAAAGGAAATATGGAGCTCCGGAAAATGGAGATGCAACTGCAGAGCCAGGAACGGTTAAAATGTTGGAATGAAAAGCAGAAAAGGAAAGAGCAGAGGAAAGGAGATCCGAAAAGGAAAGAGCAGAACAGGAACGAGAACTCGAGGAGAGAAGAGCCGAGGAAAGAGCAGAGGAAAGGAAAACAGAAAAGGAACTGGAGGAGAGAAGAGCAGAGGAAAGAGCAAAGGAAAGGAGAGCCGAAAGGGAGTTAAAGGAACAGGACATGGAGTATCAGAAGGAACTTAAACTCAAGGAGCTTGAATTACTGGGGGGAACCGAGAGAGGTAGTATCCATGCCGGCTAGTTTGACAACCAGTCAGAACTGTTGGGATGTTGGTAGGCATGTGAGGCTGGTTCCACCCTTTAATGAAAAGGAGGTAGCCAAGTTATTTTTACACTTTGAGAAGGTGGCTCAAATGTTAAAATGGCCTGTGGGGTCCTGGACTATGTTAGTACAAAGTGTTCTGGTGGGTAAAGCTCAATATATCTATTCGGCTTTACCGATTGACCAATGTGCAGATTATGAGATCATGAAGAAAGGCATTCTCAAAGCCTATGAATTGGTCCCTGAAGCTTACCGGCAAAAATTCAGGAATGCCAGGAAGAGGGAGAGTGAGACCCATGTGGAGTTTGCCAGAATGAAGGAAACTGTGTTTGATAGGTGGTGCGACTCGAAGGAGATTGGGAAAGACTTCAACCGTTTACGACAATTGATCTTGGTGGAGGAATTCAAACAGTGTGTCCACGTGGGCATTAAAGTGCATCTGGATGACAAAAAGGTACTAGAGTTGTATGAGGCAGCAACAGTGGCAGATGACTATGCCTTGACACACCGGATGGGGTTCCACAAACCTAACTTCCCGCCTCGAGTTAGCCAGGGGAGTTACGGTAAATCAGGTTCGGAGAACAAATTTTCATGGAGGCGGCCTAGAGAGGACTATGGGGACAAATCTGATACCGCGATTTTTAGGGATCAGAAGACTGCAGTTCCAAGGCAGACCTGTCCTCCGGGGGGCCCGAGGCAGACCACGGGTTTTTCCTCCGGGCCGACTTGCGCTTTTTGCAAGAAACCTGGGCATTTGATGTCCCAATGTTACGCCCTGAAAAGGAAAAATCAGGATCGGAGTCAGGCTAGTGCAACTCCGAATGCGTTGACCAATGCGAGAAATCGTCCTTGGAGGACAGTGCCTTGTGAAGGTTCCCGTGCCAAAGTTACGGCATCACAGAACGACCTTGTCCAAGAGGGTTACAAACCTTTTATTTCCGAGGGGTTTGTGTCACTGGATGGGGACTTAATTAACCAGAGACCTGTTAGGGTATTGAGGGACACAGGAGCACATCAATTTTTGATGCTTGAGGGCATTTTGCCATTGTCCGAGAAGACGGAAACGGGGGTTAGTGTTCTCTTACAGGGGGTTGGTGGCTATGTTAAAGCTCCTCTTCATGTCATCCATTTAAAGTCTGAGTTGGTGTCAGGACCGGTCACTGTGGGGTTACAAGCCAATCTTCCTGTAGAGGGAATCTCTTTTATTATCGGGAATGATTTGGCCGGAGGTCGAGTTTCTGGTAATCCGATGTTGGTTGAAAAGCCCAGTATGGAAAATAACACAGCACAGTTAGAGCAGTTGATTCCGGGTATCTTTCCATCCTGCGCAGTGACTCGTGATATGGGTAAGAAGTGCTCTGAAGAGAAGGAGAAGGAAGGTGATGTGCATTTGGGTTCCATAGAGATATTGGAGGAAAAGTCTGGAAGAGGTAATAGGAAAGGGAGTGACATCAAGGAACCTAAGGAAAAGGTGGCATCTGGACCAAAAGAGAAAATGGAGTGTCCGTCGGAGACATCTGGGAACGAGGCTGAACAAACAGTGCTTGTCCGAAAGAGACTTGTTGAAGAACAACACAGAGATTCGGAGCTCCGGAGTTTGATTGGTAAAGCCGTTACAGAGGAAGAGGCTATGAAGGTACCTGTTGGTTACTTCATGAAAGGGGAAATACTCATGAGAAAATGGAGACCACCAGAGGTGCCAGCAAATGACGAGTGGAAAGTTCATTACCAAATTGTGGTGCCACCGCCGTACCGGAAGGAGATATTGAGTTTGGCACATGAGACACCTTTGGCCAGGCACCTTGGAGTGAACAAGACATGTGACAGAATTTTGGTACATTTTTTCTGGCCAGGATTGCGACGTGATGTGGCGGAGTACTGCAAATCTTGCCATTCTTGCCAGCTGGTGGGAAAACCTAATCAGAAAGTCCCTTCTGCACCTTTAAAACCAATTCCAGCTTTTGAAGAGCCATTCAGCCGAGTCATTATTGACTGTGTAGGCCCTTTACCTAAAACTAAGGCTGGACATCAGTATCTGCTGACCATCATGTGCACTTCCAAGAGGTTCCCAGAAGCGGTGCCTCTTAGGAAAATTACTGCGGCAGTTATTGCGAAGGCCTTGATTAAATTTTTCACTTTGGTTGGCCGACCTAAGGTCATCCACTCTGATCAGGGTTCCAATTTCATGTCAAAGCTTTTTCAGCAAGTGGTACACCTGTTGGGAGTGGAGCAAGTAAGATCAAGTACTTACCATCCCGAGAGCCAAGTACTTACCATCCCAAGAGACAAAGGTTTCACCAGGCATTGAAGAATATGATCAGAACGTATTGTTTTGAATGTGACAAGGATTGGGATGAAGGAATACCCTTATTGTTGTTTGCTACGAGGGAATCTGTTCAGGAGTCATTGGGATTCAGTCCTTTTGAACTTGTGTTTGGACACGCAGTGCGAGGACCATTGAAATTTGTGAAAGAACAGTGGCTGCAGAAGGAGTCGCAGTCAACAGTGCGAGAGTATGTGTCAATGGTTAGGCACAGATTGGCAAAGGCTTGTGAAGTTGCGAGAGGAAACTTGAAAGTGACACAGGATAAAATGAAAGTGAGACATGACAAGAAATCTCAGATAAGAAATTTCAGTCCTGAGGACCGAGTGTTAGTGTTGCTTCCTGTTCCAGGTCAGCCACTACAGGCTAGGTATTTTGGTCCCGATGCAATCGATAGGAGGGTTAATGAAACAGATTATGTGGTGACAACTCCCGACCGATGGAAAAATCGGCAGCTGTGTCAGGTCAACCGACTGAAAAAATATTATGAGAGGAAGCCTGTCTCACCTGTCTCACCTGTCGTGCCTGTAGTCGGGCTGCAAGAGAATCCAGAGTTAAAAGATCCAAGATCTTCACCAAGATCTTCACCGATCACAACCCCTTAACCTTCATTCAAAAAATGAAAAATAAATCAGAGGTTGATGAGATGGAGTTTGGCTTTGCAGGAGTTCAACTTGGAAATTGAGCATGTAAAGGGCATGGACAATGTCGTTGCCGATGCTTTATCCAGAGTGAACTAACTTTGAAAATTCCTGGAGGTTGTTTGGAAGTTTTGTTGCTTTCTTCTGGGGAATATTAATTGTTGTTGCTCACGTGAGTTGATCAGCCATAGGTTGATTGGTAGTGTTTGGGTGTGAGTTTTACTTTTGTTTGTTACAGAGGGTTTTTGCATGAAAAGAAAGTTTTCACTTTGTTCAAACTTTCTTTCTTGAGGGTGGGCAGTGTTACGGATTCGTCACTTCCGTCTTTGTGGTTTTCATCCACTGGAAGCATTTTTAGTTTCATGTACTATTATTGTTGCGGTTTCGGTGTAAAATGGAGATAACTGTCTTCAAAGGTAAAATTAGTGTTTCAAAAGAAAAACGAAATGAATGAATGATCGTTTTAAGGCCATTTTCCCCGCTAGAGCGGGGGTTAGCATTGCGGGCCCCATGACAATCATGGTGCCCTGTTTGAGGCAATGTTTTTAGGGCCGGATGCCCTTCCGGACGCCAACCCTTGGTCACGCTCTTACGATGCGCAGGGATACGGTGTACCTATTCTAAATCGGGGTACACACCGTGATCATTCATCCCAGCAAGCTGGTATTCAATTTGCCGACCTCGGAAGGATGACAGGCTGAGTCAACCCCTCTGGCGTTAATTCAGCGATCGACCGGGATTAGAACCCAGGATCCGAGGATCCCAAGCCGGCACCCTAACCGCTAAGCCAACATCAGGCTAGAAATGCTTTTTAGTTTCATGTACTATTATTGTTACGGTTTCGGTGTGAAATGGAGATAACCGTCTTCAAAGGTAAAATTAGTGTTTCAAAAGAAAAACGAAATGGATCGGGAGAAACCGGAAGAGGAGGAAGAAGAGGCTGGAGCGGATCGAGTGAGATCGGGAAAGGAAGGCCTATCTGCTTCGAGGTGTCGAGCGGACGCTGGTGAACATTGGTCACAGGCGAATATTGGTTTCCCCGGGAAAGGGATTCCTGTGACAGTGTCGTTATTGCTGTGGCAAATAAACCTGCGAGACGGGTTTTGCTGTTGGTTCCGAAAGTGAATCATCGCTGGAGAGCAGGTACGCCTCCATTACGGGTCCGTTCGCCATTTCACCTCGCATCCGCCATTTCACCTCGCACCAGCCATTTTCACCTCGCACCAGCCATTTGCCTGGTTCCCGTGTGTGTCGTGGATTTCGCTTGGAAACTCGCGGTTCTCCGCTTGGGAACTGCTGCTCGTTCATGTCAGCGTCATTGTCTGGTGAACCGAAGGTGTGAATTCCCAGTCGCCTTTTGGGTGAACTTTCACCTGACCGACGTCGGCCCGACCTCTCACACAGCGGCTCTTCTGCAGCGTCGACTGTCAGCCGTCCTGGGTTCAGGTCTCATTACGACCTTTTTGATCCGGTGATCACCGGAGCGTGGATCAACTTTGGCCTGGTGTCGTGACAGTGACATTGGGGGTGTTGCAATTCGCTCACGTGGAGTACTGTGAGTTATTGAGTTAAGAAACTGGTGGTACCATCATAGGAATTATATGGTGTTTGCTGTGCAATTGAGGTTTTCTTGTACTTGAGCAAGTTGTTATTATTGTGCGATTTTAATACAATACTTGGGTTTTGTATCGATTGATTGGTGTGGTTTCACCATTGGTCATTGGCACACATAATAGCACATCTTTCTGCCGTGACTCCTTTCGGAGCTCGGAGGTACACCGCCGGGGTTTGGGGAGGAGCATGTAACACATCCAAGACTAACTCCACACATGGTGTACTGACTTCCTCTACTCTCACTATGGCATCCACGGCTAACTCCACACGTGGTGTACTGACTTCCTCTACTTTCACTATGGCATCCAAGGCCAACTCCACACGTGGCGTACTGACTTCCTCCACTCTCACTCTGGCATCCAAGACTAACTCCACACGTGGTGTACTGATTTCCTCTACTCTCACTATGGCATCCACAGCTAACTCCACAGATGGTGTACTGACTTCCTCTACTCTCACTATGGCATCCACGGCTAACTCCACACGTGGTGTACTGACTTCCTCTACTTTCACTATGGCATCCAAGGCTAACTCCACACGTGGCGTACTGACTTCGTCTACTCTCACTATGGCATCCAAGGCCAACTCCACACGTGGCGTACTGACTTCCTCTACTCTCACTATGGCATACACAGCTAACTCCACACGTGGTGTACTGACTTTGTCTACTCTCACTATGGCATCCATGGCTAACTCCACACGTGGCGTACTGACTTGCTCTACTCTCACGATGGCATCCAAGGTCAACTCGTTGTTGAACCGGGCATCCCAGATTCATCAGTGTGTGTTGAGAGTGCGCAGATTCCCTCGAATGGTCTTTGAACTGCAGACAAAAGGGTGCTGCATACAAAAGAAGGGTGCTGCATACAAAAGCACAAGGGTGCTGTATCCAAAAGAAGGGTGCTGTATACAAAAGAATGGTGCTGCATACAAAAGAAGGGTGCTGTATACAAAAGAACATGGGTGCTGTATACAAAAGAAGGGTGCTGTGTACAAAAGAAGGGTGCTGCATACCAAAGAACATGGGAGCTGCATAGAAAAGAAGAAGAGTGGAACCACCTTTAGAGGCCATTTTTCTCCGCAACGCGGGGGTTGGCCTTTTTCAGGCACCGTGGTCCCCTTTTTGAAGCAATGTTTTATGGCCGGATGCCCTTCCTGCCACCAACCCTGTTAAGTCGCCCCTTGCGACACGCAGGGAATTACCAGTGAACTGGTACTCAATTTGCTGACCTCAGAATGACAGGCTGAGTCAACCCCTCCTGGCGTTCAGTGATCGACTGGGATTCGAACTCGGGATCCTAGGATCCCAAGCCGGCACCCTAACCGCTAAGCCAACACCAGGCTTGACAAAAGAAGAAGAGTGGTGCATACAAAAGAACATGGGTGCTGCAATCAAAAGAACATGGGTGCTGCATACAAAAGAACATAGTTTCTGCATACAAAAGAAGAAGAGTGATGCATACTGGTCATGGTGGTGGATGTGCCGGTCGTGGTGGTGGATGTGCTGGTCGTGGTGGTGCATGTGTTTTGGTCATGGTGGTGGATGTGCTGTTCGTGGTGGTAGATGTGCTGATCGTGGTGGTGCATGTGCTGGTCATGGTGGTGCATGTGCTGGTTGTGGTGGTGGATGTGCTGATCGTGGTGGTGCATGTGCTGGTCGTGGTGGTGCATGTGCTGGTCGTGGTGGTGCATGTGCTGGTCATGGTGGTCCATGTGCTGGTTGTGGTGGATGTGCTGATCGTGGTGGTGCATGTGCTGGTCGTGGTGGTGCATGTGCTGGTCGTGGTGGTGCATCTGCTGATCGTGGTGGTGGATGTGCCGATCGTGGTGGTACATGTGCTGGCCATGCTGGTGCATGTGCTGGTCATGGTGGTGCATGTGCTGGGTGTGGTGGTGGATGTGCTGTTCGTGGTGGTGGATGTGCTGGTCGTGGTGGTGGATGTGCTGGTCGTGGTGGTGGATGTGCTGGTCGTGGTGGTGGATGTGCTGGTTGTGGTGGTGCATGTGCTGGTCATCGTGGTGCTTGTGCTGATCGTGGTGGTGCATGTGCTGATTGTGGTGGTGCATGTGCTGATCGAGGTGGTGCTTGTGCTGGTCAAGGTGTATGTGCTGGTTGTGGTGGATGTGCTGTTCGTGGTGGTGCATGTGCTGATCGTGGTGGTGCATGTGCTGATCGTGGTGGTGCATGTGCTGATCGTGGTGGTGCATGTGCTGATCGTGGTGGTCCATGTGCTGGTTGTGGTGGATGTGCTGATCGTGGTGGTGCATGTGCTGTTCGTGGTGTTGCATGTGCTGTTCGTGGTGGTGCATGTGCTGGTCGTGGTGGTGCATCTGCTGATCGTGGTGGTGGATGTGCCGATCATGGTGGTGCATGTGCTGGTCATGGTGGTGCATGTGCTGGGTGCGGTGGTGGATGTGCTGTTTGTGGTGGTGGATGTGCTGTTCGTGGTGGTGGATGTGCTGGTCGTGGTGGTGGATGTGCTGGTCGTGGTGGTGGATGTGCTGGTTGTGGTGGTGCATGTGCTGGTCATCGTGGTGCTTGTGCTGATCGTGGTGGTGCATGTGCTGATTGTGGTGGTGCATGTGCTGATCGAGGTGGTGCTTGTGCTGGTCAAGGTGCATGTGCTGGTTGTGGTGGATGTGCTGTTCGTGGTGGTGCATGTGCTGATCGTGATGGTGCATGTGCTGATCGTGGTGGTGCATGTGCTGGTCGTGGTGGTGCATGTGCTGATTGAGGTGGTGCTTGTGCTGGTCGTGGTGGTGCATGTGCTGGTTGTGGTGGATGTGCTGATCGTGGTGGTGCATGTGCTGATCGTGGTGGTGCATGTGCTGATCGTGGTGGTGCATGTGCTGATCGAGGTGGTGCTTGTGCTGGTCATGGTGGTGCATGTGCTGGTTGTGGTGGATGTGCTGATCGTGGTGGTGCATGTGCTGATCGTGGTGGTGCATGTGCTGATCGTGGTGGTGCATGTGCTGATTGTGGTGGTGCATGTGCTGATCGAAGTGGTGCTTGTGCTGGTCGTGGCGGTGCATGTGCTGATCGTGGTGGTGCATGTGCTGGTCGTGGTGGTGCATGTACTGGTTGTGGTGGATGTGCTGATCGTGGTGGTGCATGTGCTGATTGTGGTGGTGCATGTGCTGATCGAGGTGGTGCTTGTGCTGGTCAAGGTGCATGTGCTGGTCGTGGTGGTGCATGTGCTGGTTGTGGTGGATGTGCTGATCGTGGTGGTGCATGTGCTGATCGTGGTGGTGCATGTGCTGGTCGTGGTGGTGCATGTGATGATCTTGGTGGTGCATGTGATGATCATGGTGGTGCATGTGATGATCGTGGTGGTGGATGTGCTGATCGTGGTGGTGCATGTGCTGATCGTGGTGGTGCATGTGCTGATTGTGGTGGTGCATGTGCTGATCGAGGTGGTGCTTGTGCTGGTCAAGGTGCATGTGCTGGTCGTGGTGGTGCATGTGCTGGTTGTGGTGGATGTGCTGATCGTGGTGGTGCATGTGCTGATCGTGGTGGTGCATGTGCTGGTCGTGGTGGTGCATATGCTGATCATGGTGGTGCATGTGATGATCTTGGTGGTGCATGTGATGATCATGGTGGTGCATGTGATGATCATGGTGGTGCATGTGATGATCATGGTGGTGCATATGCTGATCATGGTGGTGCATGTGATGATCGTGGTGGTGCATGTGATGATCATGGTGGTGCATGTGCTGGTCGTGGTGGTGCATATGCTGATCATGGTGGTGCATGTGATGATCGTGGTGGTGCATGTGATGATCGTGGTGGTGCATGTGATGATCGTGGTGGTGCATGTGCCGATCGTGGTAAGTGGTTGCCGCAGCAGACAAGTTCTGATCTCCAAACTCTGGCGGCACCATCTCTCTCCAGGTGTTGTTGGAGGCTGATGCGTATGTGTGGTTGTGTGGTTGCCGTGATGTGAACGTGCTGGCGTTGTGGATGTGCTCGTGGTGTCTGCGTGACGAGCACGTGGTCCTGTGTCTGTGTCGTAATCCTGTGCGTGTGCCGGAAGTGAGGACGGACACAAACCGGTACGTGTCGATGACGCGTTCGAGCTGGTGATCGAGGTGGGAGGTGGAAGGAGGAGGATGAGGCGGTTCATGTGAGGGAGAAGCGGCTGTGACGTTTTGTGTCGAGGTGTGCGAGCGGAGCGGTATCACGGGACGAGCACGTGTTCGGACAAAGATCAAGGTGGAGGGACAAATGGCGAGACAGGGTTAGATAGATGGACACACAGACGGAGAGAGAGGTTCACAGGTACCTCCAGGTAGCCATGCCCCGCGAGTTGACGCAAACGCGCATCCAGAAGCTATGGGTCCCCTACAGGGACGGACAAGCCGAGGGCAGCGGTCCCGGATCGCGTCGATGTAAGTCCTTCACTGCGACCATGGACAGAGGTCCACGACATTTGTGAATGGGGACATCCTCGGTGACCTAGACAACCATTCCATTCCCTTCACGCGGTCGAGCACCCGTTGGTCAAACGGGGCGGGGTGGAGTGGTTGGTGGTGGTGGTAGTGGTGGCACCGGTTGGTGAAATGGAGTGGAGTGGTTGGTGGTGGTGGCACCGGTTGGTGAAATGGAGTGGTTGGTGGTGGTGGCACCGGTTGATGATGCGGAGCAGAGTGGTTGGTGGTGGTGGCACCGGTTGATTATGCATAGCAGAGTGGTTGATGGTGGTGGCACCGGTTGATGATGCGGAGCAGAGTGGTTGGTGGTGGTGGCACCGGTTGTAATTTGCCAGCGGTAATACTACCACTTGGTTTTGTGGTGCTGCTGCCAGTGTCATTGTGGCTTGACCTTTTTGTGGTGGTGCTGCCAGTGTCATTGTGGCTTGACCTTTTTGTGGTGGTGCTGCCAGTGTCATTGTGGCTTGACCTTTTTGTGGTGGTGCTGCCAGTGTCATTGTGGCTTGACCTTTTTGTGGTGGTGCTGCCAGTGTCATTGTGGCTTGACCTTTTTGTGGTGTTGCTGCCAGTGTCATTGTGGCTTGACCTTTTTGTGGTGGTGCTGCCAGTGTCATTGTGGCTTGACCTTTTTGTGGTGCTGCTGCTGCCAGTGTCATTGTGGCTTGACCTTTTTGTGGTGGTGCTGCCAGTGTCATTGTGGCTTGACCTTTTTGTGGTGGTGCTGCCAGTGTCATTGTGCTTTGACCTTTTTTGTGGTGGTGCTGCCAGTGTCATTGTGCTTTGACCTTTTTGTGGTGGTGCTGCCAGTGTCATTGAGCTTTGACCTTTTTTGTGGTGCTGCCGCCAGTGTCATTGTGGCTTGACCTTTTTGTGGTGGTGCTGCCAGTGTCATTGTGCTTTGACCTTTTTGTGGTGGTGCTGCCAGTGTCATTGTGCTTTGACCTTTCTTGTGATGGTGCTGCCAGTGTCATTGTGGCTAGACCTTTTTTGTGGTGCTGCTGCCAGTGTAATTGTGGCTAGACCTTTTTTGTGGTGGTGCTGCCAGTGTAATTGTGGCTTGACCTTTTTTGTGGTGGTGCTGCCAGTGTCATTGTGCTTTGACCTTTTTGTGGTGGTGCTGCCAGTGTCATTGTGCTTTCACCTTTTTTGTGGTGGTGCTGCCAGTGTCATTGTGGCTAGACCTTTTTTGTGGTGGTGCTGCCAGTGTAATTGTGGCTAGACCTTTTTTGTGGTGGTGCTGCCAGGGTCATTGTGGCTAGACCTTTTTTGTGGTGGTGCTGCCAGTGTCATTGTGCTTTGACCTTTTTGTGGTGGTGCTGCCAGTGTCATTGTGGCTAGACCTTTTTTGTGGTGGTGCTGCCAGTGTAATTGTGGCTAGACCTTTTTTGTGGTGGTGCTGCCAGTGTAATTGTGGCTAGACCTTTTTTGTGGTGGTGCTGCCAGTGTCATTGTGGCTTGACCTTTTTTGTGGTGGTGCTGCCAGTGTCATTGTGCTTTGACCTTTTTGTGGTGGTGCTGCCAGTGTCATTGTGCTTTCACCTTTTTTGTGGTGGTGCTGCCAGTGTCATTGTGGCTAGACCTTTTTTGTGGTGGTGCTGCCAGTGTAATTGTGGCTAGACCTTTATTGTGGTGGTGCTGCCAGGGTCATTGTGGCTAGACCTTTTTTGTGGTGGTGCTGCCAGTGTCATTGTGCTTTGACCTTTTTGTGGTGGTGCTGCCAGTGTCATTGTGGCTAGACCTTTTTTGTAGTGGTGCTGCCAGTGTAATTGTGGCTAGACCTTTTTTGTGGTGGTGCTGCCAGTGTCATTGTGGTTTGACCTTTTTGTGGTGGTGCTGCCAGTGTCATTGTGGTTTGACCTTTTTGTGGTGCCCTGTTGTTAATCCACCAATGTTGTGCTTTCTTCATCCAAGACCGTTTTTCTGGAAGTTCCCGTAGCACAACCAAAGCCGGACGTGTCCCCACTCTGTTTCAGGGTACAGAAGGTTCCGATACAAAGGACACCCAGCTTAACGTCCTCCTGAAGGACCCAAACCGATGGCCTTCCAGGAAACATGAGGACGAGTTTGTAGTTGTGTCTGGAGTCGAACCCAAACTCCCTCCACGTCTGCGCAGTCGTTGCGATTTTGAGATTGTCCACCTGCGCCAAACTCGTTCTTTGTCCGTCGGACGTACCTGATGCCCACCGATGCCAAATCGAAACCCACCATCGCTCGGATGAATGCACCAGCTATCGAGTTTCGCATGACAATGGCAACCCTCTTTTGGGCTTGATCGTACATCACGCACCTCTTGTAAATCAAAGTGTGGGAGGTGGACGACACCTGTTCGAATGTACGAGGATGGCACGACCTCCTCCACTAAAAGACCCCATCCCGTTTGTAAAGGCCTACTTTGTCTGGGTGTGGGATTGTGAGCGGTGCCAGCACGCACGGATTCTAATCGCGATGCCCGTCTCTTTGCAGCATGCGTCCCACGTCTCACCAACTCTCCGTCCATCATCGTGCTGGTCGGACTGCCAGCCAGGGGCAAGACCTACATCTCCAAGAAGCTCACGCGCTACCTCAACTGGGCCGGTGTCGCCACAAAAGGTAAAGGGTTCACCTTGTGACCGACGAGCGGTATGAATACAGTGGTGTTTTTCGATGTGCTCATGTGGCTGAATGTTGTATGTGGTGAGCAGTGTTCAATGTTGGCACCTACCGCAGGAAAGCCACCACCTCGTACAAATCTTGTCAGTTTTTCCGCCACGACAATGAGGGAGCCATGAAGATAAGGAAGTGAGTGACGATGTGTGAAAACAAGATTGATGTATGGATATTACCTTCACCATGCCTGTGCTGCTAATGTGTGATGTTACCACCACCATTGGTATTGCATTTTGTATCGATCACAATTACAGCGACATTTCCAACGTTACCCTCGACTCCATCTTTATATCGACCTCCTCTCCTGGTGTGCAGACAATGTGCCCTCGAAGCATTGCAGGATGTACAGACTTACCTGTCGCACGAAGGTGGCCAAGTTGCGGTGAGCTCGAGTTTCTTCCGTTTCTGTAATGGATACCAGCAATGTGGAATTGGGGAAGAATGTGGACTTATGAAGAGTCTGGTGTTGGCCTAGCGGTTCGGGTGCAGGCCTGTGATCCTAGGATCCTGGGTTCGAATCCCGGTCGATCGCTAAATTAACACCAGGGGGTTGACTCAGCCTGTCATCCTTCCGAGGTCGGCAAATTGAGTACCAGCTTGCTGGGATGAATGATCACGGTGTGTACCCCGGTTTAGAATAGGTACACCGCATCCCTGCGTGTCGTAAGAGGCGACTAAAGTGTTGGCATCAGGAAGGGCATCCGGCCATAAAAACATTGCCTCAAAAAGGGGACCATGATGATTGTCATGGGGCCCGCAAGGCTAACCTCCACTCTAGCGGGGAGAAATGGCCTTAAAAAGGGAACAATGATGATTGTCATGGGCCCCGCAAGGTTAACCCCCACTCTAGCAGAGGGAAATGGCCTTAAAAAGGGAACAATGATGATTGTAATGGGGCCCACAAGGCTAACCCCCACTCTAGCGGAGGGAAATGGTCTTAAAAAGGGAACAATGATGATTGTAATGGGGCCCGCAAGGCTAACCCCCACTCTAGCGGGTGAAAATGACCTTAAAAGGGGAACAATGATGATTGTCATGGGGTCCGCAAGGCTAACCCCCACTCTAGCGGGGAGAAATGGCCTTAAAAAGGGAACAATGATGATTGTAATGGGGCCCGCAAGGCTAACCCCCACTCTAGCGGAGGGAAATGGCCTTAAAAAGGGAACAATGATGATTGTTATGGGGCCCGCAAGGCTAACCCCCACTCAAGCGGGGGAAAATGGCCTTAAAAAGGGAACAATGATGATTGTCATGGGGCCCGCAAGGCTAACCCCCGCTCTAGCGGGGAAAAATGGCCTTAAAAATGGAACAATGATGATTGTCATGGGGCCCGCAAGGCTAACCCCCACTCTAGCGGAGGGAAATGGCCTTAAAAAGGGGACCATGATGATTGTCATGGGGCCTGCAAGGCTAACCCCCACTCTAGCGGGGAAAAATGGCCTTAAAAAAGGAATAATGATGATTGCCATGGGGTCCGCAAGGCTAACCCCCACTCTAGCGGGGGAAAAATGGCCTTAAAAGGGGAACAATGATGATTGTCATGGGGTCCGCAAGGCTAACCCCCACTCTAGCGGGCGAAAATGACCTTAAAAGGGGAACAATGATGATTGTCATGGGGCTCGCAAGGCTAACCCCCACTCTAGCGGAGGGAAATGGCCTTAAAAAGGGGACCATGATGATTGTCATGGGGCCCGCAAGGCTAACCCCCACTCTAGCGGGGAGAAATGGCCTTAAAAAGGGAACAATGATGATTGTAATGGGGCCCGCAAGGCTAACCCCCACTCTAGCGGGCGAAAATGACCTTAAAAGGGGAACAATGATGATTGTCATGGGGCTCGCAAGGCTAACCCCCACTCAAGCGGGGGAAAATGGCCTTAAAAAGGGAACAATGATGATTGTCATGGGGCCCGCAAGGCTAACCCCCGCTCTAGCGGGGAAAAATGGCCTTAAAAATGGAACAATGATGATTGTCATGGGGCCCGCAAGGCTAACCCCCACTCTAGCGGAGGGAAATGGCCTTAAAAAGGGGACCATGATGATTGTCATGGGGCCTGCAAGGCTAACCCCCAATCTAGCGGGGAAAAATGGCCTTAAAAAAGGAACAATGATGATTGTCATGGGGTCCGCAAGGCTAACCCCCACTCTAGCGGGGGAAAAATGGCCTTAAAAAAGGAACCATGATGATTGTCATGGGGTCCGCAAGGCTAACCCCCACTCTAGCGGGCGAAAATGACCTTAAAAGGGGAACAATGATGATTGTCATGGGGCTCGCAAGGCTAACCCCCACTCTAGCGGAGGGAAATGGCCTTAAAAAGGGGACCATGATGATTGTCATGGGGCCCGCAAGGCTAACCCCCACTCCAGCGGGGAAAAATGACCTTAAAATGGAACAATGATGATTGTCATGGGGCCCGCAAGGCTAACCCCCACTCTAGCGGGGAAAAATGACCTTAAAAGGGGACCATGATGATTGTCATGGGGCCAGCAAGGCTAACCCCCACTCTAGCGGGGAAAGATTGCCTTAAAAAGGGGACCATGATGATTGTTATGGGCCCGCAAGGCTAACCCCCACTCTAGCGGGGAAAAATGGCCTTAAAAAGGGGACCATGATGATTGTCATGGGGCCCGCAAGGCTAACCCCCACTCTAGCGGGGAAAAATTGCCTTAAAAAGGGCACCATGATGATTGTCATGGGGCCCGCAAGGCTAACCCCCACTCCAGCGGGGAAAAATGACCTTAAAATGGAACAATGATCATTGTCATGGGGCCCGCAAGGCTAACCCCCACTCTAGCGGGGAAAAATGACCTTAAAAGGGGACCATGATGATTGTCATGGGGCCCGCAAGGCTAACCCCCACTCTAGCGGGGAAAAATAGCCTTAAAAAGGGGACCATGATGATTGTCATGGGGCCCGCAAGGCTAACCCCCACTCTAGCGGGGAAAAATTGCATTAAAAAGGGGACCATGATGATTGTCATGGGGCCCGCAAGGCTAACCCCCACTCTAGCGGGGAAAAATGGCCTTAAAACGATCATTCATTCATTCAATGTGGTGAGCACTCCATGACCTTCGCCAATGAAAGTGGACGAGGTTATGTTTTCGTCCGTATGTTTGTTTGTGTACAGGATATCGCAAAAAGTTGTGGACTGATTCGGCTAAAACTTGGTGGACAGGTTGGGTGTTTGACAAGGACAAATTGATCTGATTTTAGGGAAAATCCGAATGTGGATCTGGATACGAGGATTATTTAATTTTAAAGCGGTTCTTCACCATGGAGAGATGGGGCCAGAAAAAAAAACAATTCAAAAAGTTGTGGATGAGTTGCTTTGGCGACAAGAACAAGCCGAGGAGATTTGGGTTGAGGTCTGAATGGTCGTTCGTCCGAGGGTGTGTGTACCGGCTCGAGATTCATCGGCCTCGTCAGTGGGATACAAAATGGGATACTATCAGTGGGATACAAAATGGGATACTATCAGTGGGACACAAAATGGGATACTATCAGTGGGACACAAAATGGGATACTATCAGTGGGACACAAAATGGGATACTATCAGTGGGACACAAAATGGGATACTATCAGTGGGACACAAAATGGGATACTATCAGTGGGACACAAAATGGGATACTATCAGTGGGACACAAAATGGGATACTATCAGTGGGATACAAAATGGGATACTATCAGTGGGACACAAAATGGGATACTATCAGTGGGACACAAAATGGGATACTATCAGTGGGACACAAAATGGGATACTATCAGTGGGACACAAAATGGGATACTATCAGTGGGACACAAAATGGGATACTATCAGTGGGATACAAAATGGGATACTATCAGTGGGATACAAAATGGGATACTATCAGTGGGATACAAAATGGGATACTATCAGTGGGATACAAAATGGGATACTATCAGTGGGACACAAAATGGGATACTATCAGTGGGATACAAAATGGGATACTATCAGTGGGATACAAAATGGGATACTATCAGTGGGATACAAAATGGGATACTATCAGTGGGATACAAAATGGGATACTATCAGTGGGATACAAAATGGGATACTATCAGTGGGATACAAAATGGGATACTATCAGTGGGATACAAAATGGGATACTATCAGTGGGATACAAAATGGGATACTATCAGTGGGATACAAAATGGGATACTATCAGTGGGATACAAAATGGGATACTATCAGTGGGATACAAAATGGGATACTATCAGTGGGATACAAAATGGGATACTATCAGTGGGATACAAAATGGGATACTATCAGTGGGATACAAAATGGGATACTATCAGTGGGATACAAAATGGGATACTATCAGTGGGATACAAAATGGGATACTATCAGTGGGATACAAAATGGGATACTATCAGTGGGATACAAAATGGGATACTATCAGTGGGACACAAAATGGGATACTATCAGTGGGACACAAAATGGGATACTATCAGTGGGATACAAAATGGGATACTATCAGTGGGACACAAAATGGGATACTATCAGTGGGACACAAAATGGGATACTATCAGTGGGACACAAAATGGGATACTATCAGTGGGACACAAAATGGGATACTATCAGTGGGACACAAAATGGGATACTATCAGTGGGACACAAAATGGGATACTATCAGTGGGACACAAAATGGGATACTATCAGTGGGACACAAAATGGGATACTATCAGTGGGATACAAAATGGGATACTATCAGTGGGACACAAAATGGGATACTATCAGTGGGATACAAAATGGGATACTATCAGTGGGACACAAAATGGGATACTATCAGTGGGACACAAAATGGGATACTATCAGTGGGACACAAAATGGGATACTATCAGTGGGATACAAAATGGGATACTATCAGTGGGATACAAAATGGGATACTATCAGTGGGATACAAAATGGGATACTATCAGTGGGATACAAAATGGGATACTATCAGTGGGACACAAAATGGGATACTATCAGTGGGACACAAAATGGGATACTATCAGTGGGATACAAAATGGGATACTATCAGTGGGATACAAAATGGGATACTATCAGTGGGATACAAAATGGGATACTATCAGTGGGATACAAAATGGGATACTATCAGTGGGATACAAAATGGGATACTATCAGTGGGATACAAAATGGGATACTATCAGTGGGATACAAAATGGGATACTATCAGTGGGATACAAAATGGGATACTATCAGTGGGATACAAAATGGGATACTATCAGTGGGATACAAAATGGGATACTATCAGTGGGATACAAAATGGGATACTATCAGTGGGATACAAAATGGGATACTATCAGTGGGATACAAAATGGGATACTATCAGTGGGATACAAAATGGGATACTATCAGTGGGATACAAAATGGGATACTATCAGTGGGATACAAAATGGGATACTATCAGTGGGATACAAAATGGGATACTATCAGTGGGATACAAAATGGGATACTATCAGTGGGATACAAAATGGGATACTATCAGTGGGACACAAAATGGGATACTATCAGTGGGATACAAAATGGGATACTATCAGTGGGATACAAAATGGGATACTATCAGTGGGATACAAAATGGGATACTATCAGTGGGATACAAAATGGGATACTATCAGTGGGATACAAAATGGGATACTATCAGTGGGATACAAAATGGGATACTATCAGTGGGACACAAAATGGGATACTATCAGTGGGATACAAAATGGGATACTATCAGTGGGATACAAAATGGGATACTATCTGTGGGATACAAAATGGGATACTATCAGTGGGATACAAAATGGGATACTATCAGTGGGATACAAAATGGGATACTATCAGTGGGATACAAAATGGGATACTATCAGTGGGATACAAAATGGGATACTATCAGTGGGATACAAAATGGGATACTATCAGTGGGATACAAAAT
The DNA here is from genome assembly GCF_964187855.1 of Myxine glutinosa. Classification (NCBI taxonomy): domain Eukaryota; kingdom Metazoa; phylum Chordata; class Myxini; order Myxiniformes; family Myxinidae; genus Myxine; species Myxine glutinosa. The sequence continues at coordinate 447,518,530 of NC_136261.1, read as the reverse complement.
GGGATACTATCAGTGGGATACAAAATGGGATACTATCAGTGGGATACAAAATGGGATACTATCAGTGGGATACAAAATGGGATACTATCAGTGGGATACAAAATGGGATACTATCAGTGGGATACAAAATGGGATACTATCAGTGGGATACAAAATGGGATACTATCAGTGGGATACAAAATGGGATACTATCAGTGGGATACAAAATGGGATACTATCAGTGGGATACAAAATGGGATACTATCAGTGGGATACAAAATGGGATACCATCAGTGGGATACAAAATGGGATACTATCTGTGGGATACAAAATGGGATACTATCAGTGGGATACAAAATGGGATACTATCAGTGGGATACAAAATGGGATACTATCAGTGGGATACAAAATGGGATACTATCAGTGGGATACAAAATGGGATACTATCAGTGGGATACAAAATGGGATACTATCAGTGGGATACAAAATGGGATACTATCAGTGGGATACAAAATGGGATACTATCAGTGGGATACAAAATGGGATACTATCAGTGGGATACAAAATGGGATACTATCAGTGGGATACAAAATGGGATACTATCAGTGGGATACAAAATGGGATACTATCAGTGGGACACAAAATGGGATACTATCAGTGGGACACAAAATGGGATACTATCAGTGGGACACAAAATGGGATACTATCAGTGGGATACAAAATGGGATACTATCAGTGGGATACAAAATGGGATACTATCAGTGGGATACAAAATGGGATACTATCAGTGGGATACAAAATGGGATACTATCAGTGGGATACAAAATGGGATACTATCAGTGGGATACAAAATGGGATACTATCAGTGGGATACAAAATGGGATACTATCAGTGGGACACAAAATGGGATACTATCAGTGGGATACAAAATGGGATACTATCAGTGGGACACAAAATGGGATACTATCAGTGGGATACAAAATGGGATACTATCAGTGGGATACAAAATGGGATACTATCAGTAGGATACAAAATGGGATACTATCAGTGGGACACAAAATGGGATACTATCAGTGGGATACAAAATGGGATACTATCAGTGGGACACAAAATGGGATACTATCAGTGGGATACAAAATGGGATACCATCAGTGGGATACAAAATGGGATACTATCAGTGGGATACAAAATGGGATACTATCAGTGGGATACAAAATGGGATACTATCAGTGGGATACAAAATGGGATACTATCAGTGGGATACAAAATGGGATACTATCAGTGGGATACAAAATGGGATACTATCAGTGGGACACAAAATGGGATACTATCAGTGGGATACAAAATGGGATACTATCAGTGGGATACAAAATGGGATACTATCAGTGGGATACAAAATGGGATACTATCAGTGGGATACTATCAGTGGGATACAAAATGGGATTCTATCAGTGGGATACAAAATGGGATACTATCAGTGGGATACAAAATGGGATACTATCAGTGGGATACAAAATGGGATACTATCAGTGGGATACAAAATGGGATACTATCAGTGGGATACAAAATGGGATACTATCATTGGGATACAAAATGGGATACCATCAGTGGGATACAAAATGGGATACTATCAGTGGGATACAAAATGGGATACTATCAGTGGGATACAAAATGGGATACTATCAGTGGGATACAAAATGGGATACTATCAGTGGGATACAAAATGGGACACAAAATGGGATTCTATCAGTGGGATACAAAATGGGATACTATCAGTGGGATACTATCAGTGGGATACTATCAGTGGGATACAAAATGGGATACTATCAGTGGGATACAAAATGGGATACTATCAGTGGGATACAAAATAGGATACTATCAGTGGGATACAAAATGGGATACTATCAGTGGGATACAAAATGGGATACTATCAGTGGGATACAAAATGGGATACTATCAGTGGGATACAAAATGGGATACTATCAGTGGGATACAAAATGGGATACTATCAGTGGGATACAAAATGGGATACTATCAGTGGGGTACAAAATGGGATACTATCAGTGGGACACAAAATGGGATACTATCAGTGGGATACAAAATGGGATACTATCAGTGGGATACAAAATGGGATACTATCAGTGGGATACAAAATGGGATACTATCAGTGGGATACAAAATGGGATACTATCAGTGGGATACAAAATGGGATACTATCAGTGGGATACAAAATGGGATACTATCAGTGGGATACAAAATGGGATACTATCAGTGGGATACAAAATGGGATACTATCAGTGGGATACAAAATGGGATACTATCAGTGGGATACAAAATGGGATACTATCAGTGGGATACAAAATGGGATACTATCAGTGGGATACAAAATGGGATACCATCAGTGGGATACAAAATGGGATACTATCAGTGGGATACAAAATGGGATACTATCAGTGGGATACAAAATGGGATACTATCAGTGGGATACAAAATGGGACACAAAATGGGATTCTATCAGTGGGATACAAAATGGGATACTATCAGTGGGATACAAAATGGGACACAAAATGGGATTCTATCAGTGGGATACAAAATGGGATACTATCAGTGGGATACAAAATGGGATACTATCAGTGGGATACAAAATGGGATACTATCAGTGGGATACAAAATGGGATACTATCAGTGGGATACAAAATGGGATACACTCAGTGGGATACAAAATGGGATACAAAATGGAACACAAAATGGGATTCTATCAGTGGGATACAAAATGGGATACTATCAGTGGGATACAAAATGGGATACTATCAGTGGGATACAAAATGGGATACTATCAGTGGGATACAAAATGGGATACTATCAGTGGGATACAAAATGGGATACTATCAGTGGGATACAAAATGGGATACTATCAGTGGGATACAAAATGGGATACTATCAGTGGGATACAAAATGGGATACTATCAGTGGGATACAAAATGGGATACTATCAGTGGGATACAAAATGGGATACTATCAATGGGATACAAAATGGGATACAAAATGTGATACAAAATGGGATACTATCAGTGGGATACAAAATGGGATACAAAATGGGATACTATCAGTGGGATACAAAATGGGATACAATCAGTGGGATACAAAATGGGATACTATCAGTGGGATACAAAATGGGATACACTCAGTGGGATACAAAATGGGATACAAAATGGAACACAAAATGGGATTCTATCAGTGGGATACAAAATGGGATACTATCAGTGGGATACAAAATGGGATACTATCAGTGGGATACAAAATGGGATACTATCAGTGGGATACAAAATGGGATACTATCAGTGGGATACAAAATGGGATACTATCAGTGGGATACAAAATGGGATACTATCAATGGGATACAAAATGGGATACAAAATGTGATACAAAATGGGATACTATCAGTGGGATACAAAATGGGATACAAAATGGGATACTATCAGTGGGATACAAAATGGGATACAATCAGTGGGATACAAAATGGGATACTATCAGTGGGATACAAAATGGGATACCATCAGTGGGATACAAAATGGGATACTATCAGTGGGATACAAAATGGGATACTATCAGTGGGATACAAAATGGGATACAAAATGGGATACTATCAGTGGGATACTATCAGTGGGATACTATCAGTGGGATACTATCAGTGGGATACTATCAGTGGGATACTATCAGTGGGATACAAAATGGGATACTATCAGTGGGATACTATCAGTGGGATACTATCAGTGGGATACTATCAGTGGGATACTATCAGTGGGATACTATCAATGGGATACTATCAGTGGGATACAAAATGGAATACAAAATGGGATACTATCAGTGGGATACTATCAGTCGGATACTATCAGTGGGATACTAGGATACAAAACATAAACTGTTCAGCCTGGCGGAGGTATGCGCTCTACCGAGTGCAGTTCTAGTTCCCTTGATTACACTGAGCAACACCGATGTCATGGTAAACGCTTCGTGTTATGTCATGTTAAACGATGACATGGTAAACGCCTCATGTTATGTCATGTTAAACGATGTCATGGTAAACGCTTTGTGTTATGTCATGTTAAACGATGTCATGGTAAATGATGTCATGGTAAACGCTTCGTGTTATGTCATGTTAAACGATGTCATGGTAAATGATGTCATGGTAAACGCTTCGTGTTATGTCATGTTAAACGATGTCATGGTAAACCATGTCATGGTAAACGCTTCGTGTTATGTCATGGTAAACTATGTCATGGTAAATGATATCATGGTAAAGGCTTCGTGTTATATCATGGTAAACAATGTCATGGTAAACGCTTCGTGTTATGTCATGGTAAACAATGTCATGGTAAACGCTTCGTGTTATGTCATGGTAAACGATGTCATGGTAAACGCTTCGTGTTGTGTCATGGTAAACGATGTCATGGTAAACAGTCATGGTAAACGATGTCATGGTAAACGCTTCGTGTTATGTCATGGTAAACGATGTCATGGTAAACGCTTCGTGTTATGTCATGGTAAACAATGTCATGGTAAACGCTTCGTGTTATGTCATGGTAAACGATGTCATGGTAAACGCTTCGTGTTGTGTCATGGTAAACGATGTCATGGTAAACAGTCATGGTAAACGATGTCATTGTAAATGCTTCGTGTTATGTCATGGTAAACGATGTCATGGTAAACGATGTCATGGGCAGCGATGTCATGGCAAGCGATGTCATGGTAAACGATGTCATGTTATTTCATGGTAAATGATGTCATGGTAAACTATGTCATGGTAAACGCTTCATGTTATGTCATGGTAAACTATGTCATGGTAAATGATGTCATGGTAAATGATGTCATGGTGAACTCTGTGTTATGTCTTGGTGTGGAATTATGTCATGGTAAACTATGTCATGGTAAACGCTTCGTGTTCTGTAACTTGGCATATCTCGGTTTCTCAAATTGACCGCAATGCATGATGGTCCGTCCAGTCGTTATTGCTTCGAGTAAAGTCACGACTCAGCTCGGCCATTTATATGTCCCAGGTGTTTGATTTTGAGTAAAGTCACGACTCAGCTCGACCATGTGTGTGTCCCAGGTGTTTGATTTTCAGTAAAGTGACGACTCAGCTCGACCATGTGTGTGTCCCAGGTGTTTGATTTCGAGTAAAGTCACGACTCAGCTCGCCCATGTATGTGTCCTAAGTGTTTGATTTCGAGTAAAGTAACGATTTAGCTTGACCATGTGTGTGTCCCAGGTGTTTGATTTCGAGTAAAGTCACGACTCAGCTCGCCCATGTATGTGTCCCAGGTGTTTGATTTCGAGTAAAGTCACGACTCAGCTCGCCCATGTATGTGTCCCAAGTGTTTGATTTCGAGTAAAGTCACGACTCAGCTCGACCATGTGTGTGTCCCAGGTGTTTGATTTCGAGTAAAGTCACGACTCAGCTCAACCATGTGTGTGTCCCAGGTGTTTGATTGAGTAAAGTAACGACTCAGCTCGACCATGTGTGTGTCCCAGGTGTTTGATTTCGAGTAAAGTAACGACTCAGCTCGACCATGTGTGTGTCCCAGGTGTTTGATTTCGAGTAAAGTCACGACTCAGCTCGACCATGTGTGTGTCCCAGGTGTTTGATTTCGAGTAAAGTAACGACTCAGCTCGACCATGTGTGTGTCCCAGGTGTTTGATTTCGAGTAAAGTAACGACTCAGCTCGACCATGTATGTGTCCCAGGTGTTTGATTTCGAGTAAAGTAACGACTCAGCTCGACCATGTATGTGTCCCAGGTGTTTGATTTCGAGTAAAGTAACGACTCAGCTCGACCATGTATGTGTCCCAGGTGTTTGATTTCGAGTAAAGTAACGACTCAGCTCGACCATGTATGTGTCCCAAGTGTTTGATTTCGAGTACAGTCACGACTCAGCTCGACCATGTGTGTGTCCCAGGTGTTTGATTTCGAGTAAAGTCACGACTCAGCTCGACCATGTGTGTGTCCCAGGTGTTTGATTTCGAGTAAAGTAACGACTCAGCTCGACCATGTGTGTGTCCCAGGTGTTTGATTTCGAGTAAAGTCACGACTCAGCTCGACCATGTGTGTGTCCCAGGTGTTTGATTTCGAGTAAAGTAACGACTCAGCTCGACCATGTGTGTGTCCCAGGTGTTTGATTTCGAGTAAAGTCACGACTCAGCTCGACCATGTGTGTGTCCCAGGTGTTTGATTGAGTAAAGTAACGACTCAGCTCGACCATGTGTGTGTCCCAGGTGTTTGATTTCGAGTAAAGTCACGACTCAGCTCGACCATGTGTGTGTCCCAGGTGTTTGATTTCGAGTAAAGTAACGACTTAGCTCGACCATGTATGTGTCCCAGGTGTTTGATGCGACCAACACAACCCGTGAGAGGAGGCAGATGATCATGAACTTTGCCAATGAGAACGGATACAAAGTGTTCTTTGTGGAATCGGTGTGCGATGACAAGGACGTGATCGCTGCAAACATTCAGGTGAGTCTTGAGGTGCGCACACCCTCAATTTGACACTCGGGAGAGCTCGGAAGAGCAAATCGGTGGGACTGACGTGCATCTGTTTTACAGGACGTGAAAGTGAGTGGACCCGATTACCAAGACTGCAACAAAGATGCCGCAATGGATGACTTCATCAAAAGAATCGCCATCTACGAGCTGACGTACGAGCCACTGGTGGATGATCTCGACAGGTATGTTGTTCATTATTATTATTATTATTATCCATACGAGTCTATAAGCTGCTGACAGGATGGCCTACTTGGACACCTTCTCACCCCTAAGCTGTCGGGCCTAGGTTTGAATCCCAACCCAGATAAAAAACTGTCATCCTTTGGAAACAACCAGCAGCAGGGCTGAGGGAAAAATAGAGGGAGACGAACGATTGAGGGATACAGGAGGATGTACAAATTGGACAAGATGGCCCCAGAAGCAAACTCTCAGGAAAGAAAGAACAGAAATTCAAAAAAACGTGGTTTGGATTTTATGGGTTTCACCAGAAGGGAGTTGCTGGAGCACCTGCAATGTGAGGGCACCAGACATTGTGCTTCAGCCTCGTCGCAGGAGATTCCAGTGATTTTGAGAGCTTTAGATTCCACATAATGCATGACAGACACATGTAAAGCTGGATTCCACATAATGCATGACACACACATGTAAAGCTGGATTCCACATAATGCATGACACACACATGTAAAGCTAGATTTCACATAATGCATGAGACACATGTAAAGCTGCATTCCACATTATGCATGAGACACATGTAAAGCTGCATTCCACATAATGCATGAGACACATGTAAAGCTGCATTCCACAAAATGCATGAGACACATGTAAAGCTGCATTCCACAAAATGCATGAGACACATGTAAAGCTGCATTCCACATAATTCATGACAGACACATGTGAAGCTGCATTCCACATAATGCATGAGACACATGTAAAGCTGGATTCCACATAATTCATGACAAGACACATGTGAAGCTGGATTCCACATAATGCATGACACACGTAAAGCTGCATTCCACATAATGCATGAGACACATGTAAAGCTGCATTCCACATAATGCATGAGACACATGTAAAGCTGCATTCCACATAATGCATGAGACGCATGTAAAGCTGGATTCCACATAATTCATGACAGACACATGTGAAGCTGCATTCCACATCATGCATGAGACATGTAAAGCTGGATTCCACATAATTCATGACAGACACATGTGAAGCTGGATTCCACATAATGCATGAGACACATGTAAAGCTAGATTCCACATACTTCATGACAGACACATGTGAAGCTGCATTCCACATCATGCATGAGACATGTAAAGCTGGATTCCACATAATTCATGACAGACACATGTGAAGCTGGATTCCACATAATGCATGACACACGTAAAGCTGGATTCCACATAATGCATGACAGACACGTGCGAAGCTGCATTCCATATAATGCATGAGAGATACATGTGAAGATGGATTCCACATAATGCATGACAGAAATGTGAAGATGGATTCCACATAATGCATGACAGACATGTGAAGCTGGATTCCACATAGTGCACGAGACGCATGTAAAGCTGGATTCCACATAATGCATGACAGACATGTGAAGCTGGATTCCACATAGTGCACGAGACGCATGTAAAGCTGGATTCCACATCATGCATGAGAGACATGTGAAGCTGGATTCCACGTAATGCATGACAGGCACATGTAAAGCTGGATTCCACATAATGCATGAAAGACATGTGAAGCTGGATTCACCATAATGCATGAGAGACATGTGAAGCTGGATTCCACATAATGCATGACAGACACATGTGAAGCTGGATTCCACATAATGCATGACAGACACATATGAAGCTGGATTCCACATAATGCATGAGACACACATGTGAAGCTGGATTCCACATAGTGCACGAGACGCATGTAAAGCTGGATTCCACATCATGCATGAGAGACATGTGAAGCTGGATTCCACATGATGCATGACAGGCACATGTAAAGCTGGATTCCACATAATGCATGAAAGACATGTGAAGCTGGATTCACCATAATGCATGAGAGACATGTGAAGCTGGATTCCACATAATGCATGAGACACACATGTGAAGCTGGATTCCACATAATCCACAACAGACACATGTGAAGCTGGATTCCACATAATGCATGACAGACACATGTGGAGCTGGGATACCAGTGGAGGAAGAAGAGCAGTACTCCATTGGGTTACAAACAAGACCTTGTGCACAGTGAGTAGCTCTGTTTCTTCCAAGGAAAGACTTGGTTTGATTGAGGATGTCCAACCTGCAGCTGGCTTTGGAGGACAGTTTTGCTATGTGGTCAGGCCAGGAAAGGTCATGGTTAATGGTGAGACCTAGAAGTTTGAGACAACCTGTTCCAATGGATGAGCAAGGAATAGATAGGTGGGTTTGTTTGACCTTCCTAATTCAGGGCCACTAATCGTTTCTGAGAGAGAAGCAGCATCATGTTCAGGGTTCAGTGACAAGGATGGAATCCAATTTGATGGTTTGAGATTAGGCTGTTTATAAAGAAGGATTCATGAGCAATGATGGATTCCATGTCTCTGCTTGTTATTAGACGTAAGATCACTGGTCTGTCGTTGGAGGGTCGGTTTTGGCACCTAATTGCAGGCGAGAGCGGTTTTCCGACAAAAGAATACAACACAACAACAACATGCATTTTAAAGGCCATTTTCCCTGCTAGAGCGGGGGTTAGCCTTGCGGCCCCCATGACGATCTTCTCCATTTTGCCCTATTTTCTGCATCTCCCCTTGTTAACCCCCTTGCCCGCATTTCTTCTTCCACCATCTTTAGCCAAGTCTTTCTCGGTCTTCCCCGTCTTCTACTTCCTTCTACATTCATTTCCATCACTCTTCTCAACCAGTCACTTTCATCCTTCCTCAACACATGACCAAACCATCTCAACCTGTTCCTCTTCACAGCATCAATCACAGGCTCTATTCCCATCATCTTTCGCAATTCATCATTTGTCTTCCTCTCTCTCAACGATACTCCGCACATCCATCGAACCATTCGCATTTCCACCCTTTCCAACCTTCGTTGCTGCTCTACGTTCATTACCCATGTCTCGCTCCCATAAATCATAACACTTCTCACACATGCAGCATACACCTTTCCCTTCAGCTTCAACGACACTCCCCTCATCATCAGCACGCCACTCAATTCCCGAAACTTCTTCCATGCACATCTCACTCGAGCAACCGTTGCCGAGTCTGATCCATTCCGACAAAAGAATGGAGACGCTAAAGGAGGACAAGCTGAAGAACACAGACACACACCAAGAGTTTATAGCAGGATTCGAGGACACAGGAACCGGTGCTATCCGGGTCTCTCGCCGACGCAGGACAGAATGGGATGGCTTGGGTGCACAAGATTTGGAGGCAAAGACAGATTGGAGACTTTCTGCCTTTTCACGGGCAGAGTTTGCAGTGGAGCCGTTTTAGGTCAGGGACTGGATGGATGGGGAGCGGCCACCCGAGACGGACTCGACAGGGCGTCTCCACGACGTGGAGGAAGGACACCGATTGGAGACTTGACATTTTCAAGATGGTGTTTCTCACTTCCCTCAGGATGGACACACTTGTTGCGAGCCTTATAGAACGAAAGTTACCCTCCGTCTCTCCATAGGATTCAATGTACCAGCATGGAGAGGATGGATAGGAAAGCCACAGGTATGATGGGATAAACCTGTGCTAAATCGGCTTTTGTGAAAGTATTCCCACGTGGAATCGATATCAGGTGTGGAGGTGGGTACTCCGATCCTTTTGTGAGGGCAGATTGAAATCCCTTCCAGTTGGCCTGTATAAACAGCCTTATCCCTGTGTTGTTGAGGTCACTCCCTTACAATGGCCTTGGCAAGAAAGTGATCAGAAGAACGAATATGGGTGGAAGAGGAACAAGAGATATTGGATTGGAAGTTAGTCATTACTAGGTCCAGAAGGGGCGACGCATTGCATCAAAATCCCGGTTGGTAAGTTCACAAATTGGGTCAAGTTTGCCGTTGTAAACATTGGGCCTGTAACGCCATGGCCAGTTGTTGCACAGCTAACACCGAACCAGCTGCCATGGTGGCCTATGAAGACCCTGTCGATAAGGAACAGAGTCGGGATGGATTAAGACTATTTTTTTTCTCCATGTTGGAGGAAATCAAGGCATGTATATATGGAGGAGGTTTGACGAGGTTGGTGTGAGGCAGCATGCTGGAGAATGGCAAGGCATGTAATGGGGGGTGTGGGGTTTCTGAGGGGGAACATGTGGTTGTGGTGACAGCATGGTGTGTGGTGTGTGGTTGGTGGCAGCAGCAGTTCAGACATTAAAGCCAAACAACAAATAGAATCCAATTCCAACGAGGAACACCTAACGAATACCACGGATTGGATAAGCAATGCGCGGTCATGAAAAAAGTATTGTCAAGTGCGTGGCAGATGAAGACCAGACTGGGACAGATAGCTGAACGTTGCTTTAACTCCGAGGCGTATACCCGAACTTGGCGGGATTATGTTTTTGCGCGCGCGGGAAAGGCCCGAAGCCTTAACTGATCGGATGGCCGCCACAGGTTTTAATCCTCGAACCCACAAACGAGTAAACGGACACGACACACAAAAGTGAGATGCAACAAATAATGAATTTATTAAAATAAACGTGAACGAAAAAATGGCAAATTAAATGTTGAGGTAAAGAAACAACGTATAATTCCTAATTTGAGACGTCTCCATAAAGACACACGAAACAGACAAGGGAATGATCCAAGAAAATAAAAATAAAATCCCCCCGCCCTCCCTTTTAGTTTTGGTACTCAGCTCTGGTCTCGACGAGCACTTGGTGGGGTCGCCTCGAACCATCGCAAGGGAAATGCACAAGATGGCGTGGAGTCGCTCCCCACGACGCCACTAACGTGAGGTAACTTGTGCAGGTTGTCCTCTTTCACTCTCCTCTCCATCGAAAAGGCCAAGAGCCCCACAAACCACCACCTTATTGCTCATCCTTAGATGGGAGTTGTCCACAAAAGCTCTCCTCGTGATGCCGACTGCCCCAAACCGCTCTTGCTCAGTCTTTTTCCACAGGCGCACGTGAACCAAAGAAAAATGCGACCACCGCGACCAAGCCCAGAATGAGAGAGAGTAACAAAAATATGACCGCTCGCGCTGAGCACCAGAATGACAGAGTGAAAATGTGACCGCTCGCCACAAAGCCCAGGACACACACAGAGAGAGAGAAGAGAGAGAGAGAGATGCACCCTCCCCTGTCCTCGTTGACGTCACACTCGACCAATCCCCACGCCCCAGTACATCAGTCCATCTCTCCGACCAATCATCCCCTTCAGGGCGGAGCCTCACGGCCTTCTTGACGCCCATCGAGAATGTTCAGGGGGCGGGGTTTACTTGCCGATTGGTAAATAATCGGGTCTTTGTCGGCATGACGGTGTTGTGGCTAACACAAAAACTGCCCTCCATGTGGTGACATGCAAACATTCTTAACCTCAACATTTACCCTGCTTATGTACAACGAGGTGGGCTTCTTCTTCGCGTCACACGGTCCATGCTAAATTAAACCATCTGACCTTTCCTAAGGTATTCCATGCCAACCCCCACAAACGTAACAGTACGAAACGGTGTGGCTATTGGTTGTTGAGAGGAACACTTCCCCAAGCTCGATACGATTTGATAAGCATGCAGAGCGATTAAGATTTCTGGTAAATACTATAAATCGTGATAAAATCATGTACACAACAGGATGTGATGTGGTGATCATGTGACCCTCGCACAATCGTGGATCAACCAAGATCTGAATGGATGGTCAGCGATTCCGTTTGCTTTGCCCCATGGTGATGTCGTACAGCCTTTGTGAACATTTTGGTTTGACTCATCATTTTCCTGTGTGATGTTAAGGGATCTTTCTTACATCAAGATCATCAATGTCGGGCGGCAGTTCCTGGTGAACAAGGTGATGGACCATGTGCAGAGCAGAATCGTGTACTATCTCATGAACATTCACATCCAGCCACGCTCCATCTACCTCTGTCGGCATGGCGAAAGTGAACTCAACACCAAGGGTCGCATCGGCGGGGATTCCGGTCTTTCTTTGAATGGGAAGCAGGTGAGCCGCTAGCGTGCAGAGAGATTTTGTTTAATCCCAGTACTCAAGGGAATGAGTTGATGTTTTAAAATGGTACCGGTATCTTCGTCCTTCGTAGTTTGCGAAGACGTTGGCAGAATTCATAAATGAGCAGAACATAAAAGAGCTGAAGGTGTGGACCAGCCAAATGAAGAGGACCATCCAGACGGCGGAGGACCTGGGCGTGCCATACGAGCAGTGGAAAGCACTGAACGAAATTGACGCAGTGAGTCCATTTGGATTTTCAATACTGAACCACCAGATACATCGACATGTCAGCACTCTCTCACCACTTTTACTGTGCCCTTTTGATTATCCTTGAACTGTCTGGCAGGATGGTACAGAGGTGTGGTCATTGAAATTAACTTAGTCATCAAGCCTGGTTTTGAATCCCGATGCAGTTATAACCTGGTATTCCGCAGGCTCAGCGAGAAGGGACATCCTGGTATTCCGCAGGCCCGGCGAGACATCTATGTGTGTGCCGTCCCTTGGACGGACGTTAAACCGGGCATCCTGGTATTCCCCAGGCATGGCGAGACATCTGTGTGCCATCCCCTAGAGCCTAGACGGACGTTAAACTGGGCGTCCCATCTGTCGGCAGTTGTTAGTAAACGTTGAAGATCCCACGGTGTCCTCCGTGAAGAGTAGGTGAGCTATCACCGGCACCTGGTACAAATTCCTAATCTCACGACTGCTGGGAAAGCAAGGACAAACCACCCAATCCTTGCTGAGGGGCTGCTTTGACAGCACTGTACCTGCCTCGGGGCACAACACTACAAGATGGAGAAGCCCTGAACCAAAACACTAAGAGGGGGGATATTATTAGTATTAATTTTGTTTTGTAATAACATATTATGCTATTATCAGCAGTATTGTTATTAGTCCCCTACCGGTGTACACCGGAGGGGACTATAGGTTTGCACTCCGTCCCTCCGTCTCTGTCCATCCGTCACGCAAGGAACAGTTTTCCCGACTTTTTTTCTAAACTCTTAATGCTAATTATTTCAAACTTGGTACATGGTTTCCTCATAAGTTACAGATCAAGTTCGAACTTCACGACGTTTCGATCATGTTTCACAAAGTTATGGCACTTTGAACTTTGGTAATTTCCTCAACAGTTTTCTGGACGACAGACTGCCAGTAGGGGACATGTATTGCAGCGCAATACTCAGAATGCTTGTTACTTTTGTTGTTACAAGCAGCCTTGGATAAGCTATCTTAACACGGATATACACCTTAACACAGATTTCCCCCTTTGCGGAGGGGGGCAAATGAAGTCACTACAACCTCCATCATGTGACCCTTCGACTTCCTGTCCAGTTTGGTTGAGATTGGATAAGTAACGACTAAATGTATCACGGTCAAAAATCAGTCAGACTCCAATTTGCATATTTTAGTACACCCCTGCTCACTACGGGAGAGACAGGAAAGGTCATTCCTCTTTGAGGTATAAAGATTACAGTCGATCTATGGTCGGGTCTCAAGAACATTGGGTGTGTGTTGATTTACCAAGTTTCTTATGGAGAGATCGCCAAGTAGTTTAAGCATTCGAGCAAGCACTTCATTCAAAACCGTTAAGGAACGGCTGGCTTGGCAACCGCTAGCTAGCTGCTTTGTAAATGAGCACATCCTGGGTTTCCTCCTTTTCAGTTTCGTGTTACATAGCAGGAGCGAGTTTCAAAAGTTCGCTACGAAAAACGCCACATTAGCACCAGGAAGGGTCATGTTTTTAATACAACCCTTGTGGGGTTATATACATTACAGTAGATCTTTGCTCAGTTCTGCAAGTAAAACCTACCTCACGGATGTCGGGATTCCTCCAAATTTCTTCATTTAGTGTTATAAAGAGCATTAGCGACTGTTTAAAAAGCTAATCATATGTTTTTGTGGTTTATAATATTTTTACTTCCTGTAGAGGCCGTTGCTCCCACGAAAAGGCCATTATGAGCTATTAAAAATGTTGACTCGAGGTTTGTTCGAGCAAAAACCCCTTGGGGAGGTCTGGCATTATTGGTATTAATATTGTTTTGTAATAACATTAACATTACATTCTTATCGTTAGTTTTGTTATTTGAAGCGGCCTTGGAAAAACGACATGATAAAGCTAAATTAATATGGCTATACACCTCAACACGCAACCCATTGCCGGCAAGGGTGGGGAAAACCCGCTCGGGGGAGAAAATCCCCTCAGGGATGGGGGCAAATGAATGCGCGACAACCTTCATTATGTAACCCTTAGTCATCCTGTCAAGTTTGGTTGAGATTGGATAAGTAACGACGGAATGTATCACGGTCAAAAATCAGACACCAAATTGCATATTTTAGTATGATGATGAAACTCCATACTCCTCAAGCATCCGAATCATCAAATATTAACCTTCGACCGACACACGAGGAAACAAAATGGGGGAAGTTTATAAAAATCACCGCTTTCCCTCCGTGCCCCAAAAATGGAAGAAGTACATTCCCCTTATACCTCCTCATCTTAATCATTCTTCCCTTCCCACCTCTTTTCCCGACTACTGCTGTCCCAATTATTCCCCTCTCATAGTTTTCCTTCTGCTATATTCCACCCTCCTCTTGTTGTTGCTGCTACTGCTGCTGCTACTGCTACTACTACTGTTGTAAGAATCAGATCTACAACATTGTCCCAATAGTGAGTTTAATTCAGAATCGATCTCGAGCAACACCTGCAAGAAATCCACAAGCATCATATCAGTATTCAGTAATCATAGAAGTAATGATGGATTTGCAATTAGTACAAGCAAGCCTGGAACATCTAGTAATACGCACCATCTGAGTATGCACTACACCACACAGAATAAATGTCACAGGAATTATCGGAGTGCTGTCCGTCCGAGTTCTTATGGGAGCCGCTCAGTGGTCAGAGGCAGCATAGCACCTGGGTTCAACTTAGACACAATTTCAATACATTCTCCCCGACGTTAAAACTTCACCACCTCGAGGACGGAAATCAAGCCAGCAAAGCATAGCACCAGAGTAATCAGCTAGCAACGGTCCATGTCAGTCAGTCCAGCCATAGCGGTCGGGGCGGCGAATTTCTCTCCCGGTGCGTGTCCGATAGACACCGGATACCACATCCCCGAGGCCGGAATCCCCCGCATCAGAATGTCCGCCTAAAGCAGGTGACGGCGGTGGCCCCACAAAGACATCCGGATCGGGTGCATGTGGCGATGGGGTAGCCGGTAGATTCTCCATTGTCAGATCAACTGTACCGCAAGCCGGCTCGTCAATATCCCCACATGGGGCAAGATGGCACACCGAGACTGTAGACTCCCGTCCATTGGGCAACAGTACACGAGCGTGCTCGGGATTGGTTTGGAGAATACGCACCTTGTGAACGAGCGGGTCATATTTACTTGAGCGAACCGCGCGTTTGAGGAAGGCCGGTCCGGGCTCAGCAAGCCAGCCCGACAGAGGACGGGTACCACCCAAACGACGCGAGTAACGAAACATGCGGTCATGGGGAGTTTGATTAGTAGCGGTGCACAATAAAGTCCTGATCGAACTTAACGCCCCGGGTAGCGACCAAGCCCATCGGTCCAGTCCTAGTCCACGGGACTTAAGGCTCAGAGTAACGGCACTCCATATGATGCCATTAAATCGTTCCACCTGTCCGTTCGCCTGTGGCCTGTATGGAGTAGTATAGCGAGTAGCGATGTTACGCTGGAGCAAGAAGTTTCTCACATCCTGGGACAAGAACACCGCGCCTCGATTGGTGTGCACATAGGCCAGATTCCCAAACATAGAAAACAAGTTCTGCAGACACCGGATAACCATAGCAGCAGACATATCACCGCACAGGAAACAAAAGGGAATCTGGAGAACTCATCAACTATCGTGAGTAGATAACGAGAACTACTCGAAGCCGGTGAAGCCGGCAGGGGTCCTTTGAAGTCCATTGCCAATCTCTCCCACGGCCGAGTGGCCCGGACCAGCGTACCCATCCGAGGGTTGTAGAAACGAGGTTTGAGTTCAGCGCAAACGGAACAAGTGCGACAGAGCCGACGAATATCCTCAATGGAATAGGGCAAGTTACGACTGTGCACATAATGAGCTAAACGCGTCACGCCGGGATGGCACAAGGTGTCATGAAGGATGCGCAGATCCTCAAAGGAGGTGAGACTCGCACACACCGCAGGCCGTGATAAAGCATCTGCAACGAGGTTATCCCTCCCGGGGCGATATTTGATTTTGTAACAGAAATCGGCTAGCTCAATCCGCCAGCGAGTGATTTTCTCATTCTTAATGCATTGAGCATGTTGCGTGTCGTACATAAAGGCAACACTCTGTTGATCCGTGATGATCTGAAAACATCGACCGAGCAAATATAGACGCCAATGCCTGATCGACTATGATGGCATACGCCTCCTTTTCGACAGACGTGTCTTCGTTCCGCGGAGGAGAGAGTCCTTGAAAAGAAGGCCACAGGTCGCCCCCCTTGAGAGAGTGCAGCAGCAATCACGTGGTCCGACGCATCGCTTTCCAAAACAAAGGACTTGTTTTCGTCAATCGTCGACACAGCGGTGCCAGCTATGTCGGACTTCAGGCCATGGAAAGCGGCCTTAGCAGCGTGACTCATGGGGAACGCATTGCAATCCACAAGTGGATGAAACTTCTCGGAAAAAATTTGAACCCACTTGGAGTAATGAGTAAACAGCCTGAGAGCGCGCTTCAAAGAAGCACGATCGTGGGGCGGGGCCATGTCAAGCAAGGGTCGCAGACGCTCCTTATCCGGAGCGATAGAGCCGTGGGTCACGGTGTACCCCAGGAGATCTATCGTTCGAGCAGAATAGCGACATTTAGCCTCGTTCATAGTCAGTCGATACTTGTGCGCAACCTCGAGGAAGTGCTTCAGATTAGCATCATGATGTTCTTTGTCGTACCCACAAACCGTGAGATTATCCAGATAAGCAAATACATCGGTTAAATTCTCCTTCGCAATGAGGTCGTCCATGGCCCTTTGGAAGAACGAAACCCTATTTGTGACCCCGAAAGGCAGCCGGGTGAACTGGTACAACGTCTGTCTGGATTCAAACCCAGTGTAGATGTGATCTGCCTCGGAGATTGGAATCTGGTGATACACGCTATGTAGATCTAGAGTGCTATATACCGAGTACTGTACCACCTGTCGTACCAGAGAATCCATTCCCTGGAGTAGGTAGGCGTCCAATTGGGTAAACCGATTAATCGTCTGCGAATAGTCGATTACCATACGTTTGCGGTGCGATTCGGTTCGAACCACCAAAACTTGGGCCCCCCAAGGCGACCGACTAGGTTCAATGATACCTTCCTTTAATAGCCACGCAGTCTCTTCAGCAATGAATTGCATGTCAGCCCGTGAGTAGCGTCGCGATTTAACAGCAACCGGTGTACAGTCAGTAGTCATTTTGGGAAACAGCGACAGTGGTTCAATTTCCATTCCTGCAAGAGCACACACAGCAAGAGTATCAGCACCACCAAATTCCATTTCCAAACGCCCATGTCACAGGAGAAAATCGTGTCCCAGCAAAACTTCTGCACATAATGCTGGTAAGACCATTAAATGCACATCCGGAGACATTCGACCCTTAATCACAAGCTTCAGTCGACATCCCCCCCCCCCCCACCCCGAGTGCTGAGTGAGCCATAGCCCTTGAGAAGCCATGAAGATTCTGCGTTGTGTCCCGAGAATCGGCCAGCCATGCTTCTGAACGAGTCGTAAATCGACATAACTATCAGTGGATCCCGTGTCGATTAAGGCGTTTGCAAATTTCCCTTTAATCATGAGTGGAATAACAGTGCTGAAGAGGCCAGGTGGCCCTGCAGATGTGGAGTCGTTGAGAGGTGGCGCTCGAGCCTCGCGTGTGGATCCGACGCCCGCCAACGTCATCCGTGCAGTTGAAGTCGATTGTGGGCCGGTCGAGCCGTCGGTCGAGGGCGCTCGAGCCATGCGCGGAGATCGCTTCTTTCATGTAGTCAAAGTCGATCGTAGGTCGATCGAGCCCCCGCCTGAGGACGCTCGAGCCACGCTCGGAGATCCGACGCAAGCTTGCGCCGTCCGTGAGGCCAAAACCAGAAGTGGGCTGGGTGACGAAAGAATTCCCGTCAAGGACGTTCGAGCCATGTGCAACTGTGATCGCGCCACTTGTTTAGTCGGCGTGGTGATCCTCATCAAGGTCGAGCGCTCAGCGCGGGGCCCATGGAGAGGGGCGATTCCAATCAAGGCCGTGCAAGGCGCCGATTGTTTCTCGGGCAGAGAGAGAAGCACATTCAGCGTTGAGCGAGGTCGCCGGCCCCGGGACGAACGACAAGCCTTCGCAAAGTGACCTTTCCGAGAACACGAATGACACGTCGCCTCCTTAGCCGGACAAACTGACCTTAGGTGATTTTGGTTCCCGCAGAAAAAGCACTTAACGTTACTTCCGGCCTTGGGTCCAGCCGCTGGCACACTCGGGTTGAGGTCCTCGAGCGCGTCGGTTGTCTCCGATCCCGGCGAAGATGCAGCATCCGCTTGCTCGGCGGTTGCTCTCTCTGGTCGTGTAGCTCCCATTAATCCTGCAGTGACGTATGGACGGTCATACGCGTCGGCTTGTACCTGCGCTTCGTTGTACAGGAGGGATAGCCGATGAGCCCTGTCTTGTGTCAAATCTTCTTCTTCAAGTAATCTCTGTCTGATGACTGGAGACCGAATCCCAGAAACAAAAGAATCCCGCACAAGATCATCACAGACTTGTGCATGAGTGCGGGTTTCTGTAGTACAGTCCTTCACTAACCGGCGGAGGTCTTTGTGGTCCCGGGGTCAGTGGTCGACTGTCATGTAAATGGGTGTATTGTCACATTTAGATAAATTATTGTGGGAACCGAAAGGGTAATTTCAATGTGACATTATAGGGGTTTTCTAAGAATAAACTTTTTGTCTATTTGTGTATTAGCATTTCTAAAATTAAAGGACAAATTTTACGAAATTGAAATAAAATTGACACCCATCTTGATCTGTAAATAATGGTGCCAACGCAAACAAATATACATAATAAATAGAAATAGATAGTTTCATGTGGATGGGATCGAATATCCAGAGAATCCGTAAAATAAAATCTTCTGCTGTCTCAACAATGGATGGAGGTCCTGAATGCCAAACAGGAAATCAGAGCTGTCTCCCTTGACATATCAAGGGCCTTTGATACGGTCTGGCACCCAGCTCTGCTCACCAAACTCTCCTCCTATGGTATCCATGGAAATCTCCATGCATGGCTTGCGGACTTCCTCTCTGGTCGTAGTCAACGTGTGGCCCTGAATGGATTTCTCTCATCTCCCCTTCCTGTTCAGGCTGGAGTTCCCCAAGGAAGTGTGCTGGGCCCTGTGCTTTTTCTGGTCTTTATCAATGATCTCTCTGACTCTCTGGAAAATCCTCTCTATCTCTTTGCTGATGACTCCACTCTCTGCCGCTCCATTCCTCTTCCCTCAGATAGGCAGTCTGCAGCCTCCTCACTCTCTGAAGACCTGGACAAAATCACAGACTGGTCAAACAAGTGGAACATGTCTTTCAATCCTGCCAAATCTCACTCTCTTACTATGTCTCTCCGAAAAGATCGACTGGACAACCCTCCCATCTACTTTCTCAACAATCCTCTCCAATAAGTTCTGTCACTCAAGCTTTTGGGTCTCACTATCTGCCATGATCTTTCTTGGGAAAACCACATTTCCAAGCTGGCCTCCAAAGCCAGTCGCCGACTGGGCATCCTCCGTCGTGCGAAGTCCTTCCTCGGCACACCTGAGCTCCTCACCACATACAAGGCTTTCATCCGCAGCTCAATGGAATACTGTTCTCCCCTATGGGCTGGTGCTCCTGCCTCACACCTGGCTCGGCTTCACGCTGTTGAATCCAAAGCTTTCAAAATCATTGGAATCTCCCGCGATGAAGCTATCTCTGAGGGCCTTTCACTCACTCACCGCAGGCAGGTAGGTGGTCTTTCTGTCTTCTACCGACTCCTCTCCGGCCTTGCTCCCCCAGCTCTCTCCGTGCTCTGTCCCCCAAATATTCCTACAGGTCGCACAAGATCTGCCAGCAACCCTCTGATGGTTAAACTGCCGAAATCTCGGCTCTCTGCTCACCTTCACTCTTTCATTCCTCTTTTCTCCCGCCTGTGGAACAAACTCCCACACTCCCTTCAATCCCTCTCCTCCCTCCAGGTCTTTAAAACAGCTGTTCACCACCATCTCTTATCTTCCCCCATCCATAACCTTGATCTTTTCTACCCCCACTAATTCACCCCAGATCCACCTTATTTGAAATTCCAACTTATTTCCTGGAAATCCTGGCAGTGTCCATATGTTTATACCTCTCCCACCCCCCCCCCCTTCACATGCCTCCCCCCCTTCACATGCCTCCCCCCTTCACATGCCTCCCCCCCAAAGCCCTCTCCCTCCCACAGATCTCTCGATGTCTCCATGTCTCTCGGTCCCTGCTCTCAAATGTTGTGTTTGTGTCCTTCCCCCTCTCTCCCCATCTTGTCTACCGCTCCCGATGTTATTTGTTTTATGTGTCTGTTTGTCTTTCTGTGTGATTAATTTTCGCTCTTTCACGAGCCTCGATCTTGTATACAAAAAAAAAAAAAAAAAAAAAAAAAAA
This sequence comes from Myxine glutinosa, assembly GCF_964187855.1. Lineage (NCBI taxonomy): Eukaryota > Metazoa > Chordata > Myxini > Myxiniformes > Myxinidae > Myxine > Myxine glutinosa. The sequence goes on along the minus strand of NC_136261.1, from coordinate 447,497,227 downwards.
AAAAAAAAAAAAAAAAAAAAAAAAAAAAAAAAAAAAAAAAAAAAAAAAAAAAAAGTCTTGAATGAACTGGTCGATGGTTTCCGAGGGTTCCTGCCGCCGAAACGCGAGCAGATTTCAAGTATAGACCACGCTCCGAGTTTTGATGTAAATACGTGTCATTTCTGCCACAGCCGTATCGTACGTTCCACATTGGGATATATATGCGTACACAGGTTCACTTTGGAATGCAGCACTGCCAGCTTGGTGACATCGGTGAGTGCCTCCTGAGCGTCCAGATGGCTGGTCAGTCGCTTCAGCCAGTGAAGTAGTTGAGCCGGCGCGTCGGGCGCCTGGGGATCCACTCCAAAGATCGGGACTTGCATGAGCTTATGAGCCATGATGGTCTCGTTCAAGTCCAAGAGAAGATTCTGAATTAATTGTTGTAAGAATCAGATCTACAACATTGTCCCAATAGTGAGTTTAATTCAGAATCGATCTCGAGCAACACCTGCAAGAAATCCACAAGCATCATATCAGTATTCAGTAATCATAGAAGTAATGATGGATTTGCAATTAGTGCAAGCAAGCCTGGGCCATCTAGTAATACGCAGTAATACGCACCAATTAGTGCAAGCAAGCCTGAGTATGCACTACACCACACAGAATAAATGTCACAGGAATGATCAGAGCGCTGTCCGTCCGAGTTCTTATGGGAGCCTCTGTGGTCAGAGGCAGCATAGCACCTGGGTTCAACTTAGACACAATTTCATTACAACTACTACTACGACTACGACTACTACTATCCCAATTATTTCAGCACCTTGCCTCTTTTCTCTTCCTGATGTAATTTTTTTTTTTTTTTTTTTGGATACAAGATCGAGGCTCGTGAAAGAGCGAACATTAATCACACAGAAAGACAAACCGACACATAAAACATATAACATGGGGAGTGGTAGACAAGATGGGGAGAGAGGGGGAAGGACACAAACACAACATTTGAGAGCAGGGACATCGAGAGATCTGTGGGAGGGAGAGGGCTTTGGGGGGGGGGAGGCATGGGAAGGGGGGGTGGGAGAGGTATAAAACATATGGACACTGCCAGGACTTCCAGGAAAGAAGTTGGAATTTCAAACAAGGTGGATCTGGGGTGAATTAGCGGGGGTAGAAAATATCAAGGTTTTGGATGGGGGAAGATAAGAGATGGTGGTGAACAGCTGTTTTAAAGACCTGGAGGGAGGAGTGGGATTGAAGGGAGTGTGGGAGTTTGTTCCAGAGGCGGGAGAAAAGAGGAATGAAAGAGTGAAGGTGAGCAGAGAGCCGAGCTTTCGGCAGTATAACCATCAGAGGGTTGCTGGCAGATGTTGTGTGACCTGTATGAATATTTGGGGGGTAGAGCACAGAGAGAGCTGGGGGAGCAAGGCCGGAGAGGAGTCGGCAGAAGACAGAAAGACCACCTACCTGTCTGCGGTGAGAGTGAAAGGCCCTCGGAGATAGCTTCATCACGGGAGATTCCAATGATTCTGAAAGCTTTGGTTTCAACAGCGTGAAGCCGAGCTAGGTGTGAGGCAGGAGCACCGGCCCATAGGGGAGAACAGTATTCCATTGAGCTGCGGATGAAAGCCTTGTATGTGGTGAGGAGCTCAGGTGTGCCTAGGAAGGACTCCGCACGACGGAGGATGCCCATTCGGCGACTGGCTTTGGAGGCCAGCTTGGAAATGTGGTTTTCCCAAGAAAGATCATGGCAGATAGTGAGACCCAAAAGCTTGAGCGACAGAACTTCTTGGAGAGGATTGTTGAGAAAGTAAATGAGAGGGTTGTCCAGTCGGTCCTTTCGGAGAGACATTGTAAGAGTGTGAGATTTGTCAGGATTGAAAGACATGTTCCACTTGTTTGACCAGTCTGTGATTTTGTCCAGGTCTTCAGAGAGTGAGGAGGCTGCAGACTGCCGATCTGAGGGAAGAGGAATGGAGCGGCAGAGAGTGGAGTCATCAGCAAAGAGATAGAGAGGATTTTCCAGAGAGTTGGAGAGATCATTGAAAAAGACCAGAAAAAGCACAGGGCCCAGAACACTGCCTTGGGGAACTCCAACCTGAACAGGAAGGGGAGATGACAGAAATCCATTCAGGGCCACACGTTGACTACGACCAGAGAGGAAGTCCGCAAGCCATGCATGGAGATTTCCATGGATACCATAGGAGGAGAGTTTGGTGAGCAGAGCTGGGTGCCAGACCGTATCGAAGGCATGTGATATGTCAAGGGAGACAGCTCTGATTTCCTGTTTGGCATTGAGGACCTCCATCCATTGTTGAGACAGCAAAAGCAGCATGTCCAGAGTAGAATGACCTGGTCTGAATCCAAATTGATGATCGAAGATCAAGCCATTGGAGAAGAGGAAGGATTTGATATCCGAAGCAATGATGGATTCCATGACTTTGCTGATTAATTGGGAGCAGGCTGATTGGTCTGTAGTTGCAAGGATCTGTTTTTGCACATTTTCTGTGTAAAGCGGTAATGTTTGCTGATTTCCAGGATGCTGGCAGATGACCTTGAGCAAAAGAGAGGATGAAAAGAACAGAGAGAGGGTGAGATAGAGCGGCAGAGCAGGATTTTAGGACCCATGGGCTGATGCCGTCTGGTCCAGTTGCAGAATCAGAGTCGAGGTTTGACAAAAACAACTCCACCTTGTCAGGAGAGAAGGACACCGTCCAGGAGCGTTGGGTTCGACTGGGAAAGGTGGGAACAGAGAGAGATGGGTTTGGGACACAAGATTTTGAGGCAAACACAGAGTTGAGGCATTCGGCTTTGTCACGTGCGGTGTCAACTGTTTAGCCATTTGAGGTAAGGGAGGGGATGGAGGGGGAACAAACACCAGAAACAGATTTGACCAGACGCCACCAGGATTTGGAGGAAGGAGACAGGTTTCAGAGTTCATTCTTGAGTGTGGAGAGATAGTGCTTCCTGGCACTCCTGAGGGTAGACACACATTTGTTCCGAGCTTGGTGGAAGGAACTGAGATTGCCTTCAGTTGGATTAGCCTTCCAAGAGGCAAAGGCAAGTTGTTTCAGGGCAACTGTGCGCATCTTTCATCGCGATCATCTTCGAGTGCGCATGCGCAAGATTGGAGGTCACGTTTTTCGAAGCTGTCCTGGCGCTGACGCTTTTGAAGTTAGGTAATTGTTCACAATTGTGTTTTTGTCGAAACTGTATCTATCTTTCGGTGTGTGTACCTGTAGTGTTTCTTTAGTAAGATTCTCGGTGTTAATTTTTCATACATGTATACAAAATCGTCGGTTAATTCGTGTCGCGTATTCTGAGGCCTAGTAGGCTACCGTGTCCGACCTTGAGGCTTTGTTTTTCTCTCAGCGATTCGTCGATTGCGCTGCAATTACTTTCGTTCTCTGTTTTTTGTCCCAGTCTTTCACCCCATACTTCATTGTTTAAAATCTCAACTCAAAAAAAAAAAAACCAAAAAAAAAATTTCCTTCTCTGTTTTTATTCGTTTATTCGTTGTTCTTATTTGTTCGTTCATTCTTCGATCACGTTGCTCATGATCACGTGATCACGTTGTTCGTGATCACGTTGTTAAAAATGATTAAACTAGTCCCCTGAAGAACTGTATTCTGTCATATATTATAACACCTTTTTCTTCTTCTTCTATAAAAGGATGCTTTCGACTTGCTCACCAAATCTATTCATTCCAAAAAAAAATTCCATCTCTTACAGTTCCTTTTTTCTACATTCCCGAAACTCTCCTGCACTCTACCCCTCCTTCAGCGTCCTCAAACGTATTTTTGACTCGAAGGTCACAAGAAACTCATTTTGCAATAAATGTTCGTTTCCCATTAATCGTACCCTTTTCAAAATCCAATCTCACCCCTCCCCTCCAAATCTTCCCCATCACCCATCCCTTTCAAATCTTCCCCCTTGCCTCTTGCCCCTCCCCTCCAAATCTTCCCCATCACCCCTTCCCTCCAAAACTTCCCCATCAACCCTCCCCTCCAAAACTTCTCCATCACCCCTCCCCTCCAAATCTACCCCCATCACTTTCAAATATCCCCCCTTGCCCCTCCCCTCCATATCTTCCCCATCACCCATCCCTTTCAAATCTTCACCCTTGCCCCTCCCCTCCAAATCTTCCCCATCACCCCTCCCCTCCAAAACTTCCCCATCACCCCTCCCCTCCAAAACTTCCCCATCACCCCTCCCCTCCGAAACTCTCCCCACACCCCTCCCCTCCGAGACTCTCCCTCGCTCCTCCCCTCCTAGACTCCCCTCTCACCCCTCCTCCTCAAAGCGTCCTCCCCGCTTCTTCCCCCTTCCAACTTTCACCTTCATCTCCCCCAACCTTCTGCCTCGATATTCCCCCTCCTCAAATAACACCTCACTGTGCCTCACCCAATCACCATCAAACCTTTTGTCAGCCCCATTCTTCCCTTTCTCCAAGCTATTCGGTGGGGTTGCTATTTTTATTAAAAACTCTTCCTCACTCGCCCTGCACTGCCCTCTCTCCACTTCACCGCCAGGAATACCTTTGGCTACGGCTTCCCCTTCGCTCCCACCTTTTGTTCATATGTGTGTTGTACCGTCCACCAAACAGTGATGACTCAATCTACATCTCGCTGTCTGATAATATGGACCAACTTCTATCTACCCATCCCAACTCTCTCTTCCTCATATGTGGTGATTTCAATTGTCACCATGCCAGTTGGCTGGGTGTCGGTACCTCTCTCACCAGCCATGGCTCTTCAGCAAAGGACTTCTGCGACTCACTGGGACTGACACAATCTGTCAATTTCCCGACCCGGATCTCAGTCAACGGAGCATCTTCTCTTCTGGACTTGGTTATGACTAACTTCCCTGAAAATGACTGCTGCTCTTCTTCTGCTCCAATCGGCTCATCTGATCATGTGCTTGTTAAAGTTGACATCTCTCTGACCATTCTCAGAGAGCCTCCTCATCGTCGACGAGTCTGGCATTTCACTCAGGCCAACTGGCACGGTCTTCAAGCAGCCATCGATCATCTGGACTGGTCTCCCATCTCTACCGCCTCTGACATCAACTCATCCTGGGTATTCTTCCAAAGTAAATTGCTCTCTCTCATGCACAGATTTATCCCATCTCGTCTTCAGTTGTCATACCCTTCCTCCCGTCCATGGTACAGGGAATCTTGTGGTGAGGCTGTTGCCCAGAAACAACTTGCTTTCGTCTCCTGGAAAGCAAATCCAACGGAAGGAAATCTCATTTCCTTTCACAAAGCCCGAAACAAGTGTGTGTCCACCCTCAGGAGAGCCAGGAAACAATATCTCTCCGTTCTCAAGACCAAACTCTCTTATCTGTCTCCCTCTTCCAAATCCTGGTGTCGTCTGGTCAAATCTGTTAAGGGTGTTTGTTCCCCCTCCATCCCCTCCCTCACCTCAAACGGCTACACGGCTGACTCCACACGTGAAAAAGCTGAATGCCTCAACTCTGTGTTTGCCTCTAAATCTTGTGTCCCAAACCCATCCCTCTCTGTACCCACCGTTTTCAGTCGTACCCAGCTGCTCCTGGACTCTGTGTCCTTTCCTCCTGACAAGGTGGAAAAGTTTCTGTCAACCCTCGACTCTGATTCTGCAACTGGACCCGACGGCATCAGCCCAAGGGTCCTAAAATCCTGTTCTTCCGCTCTTTCACTCCCTCTCTCTGTTCACTTCACCCTCTCTTTTGCTCAAGGTCATCTGCCATTTGTTTGGAAATCAGCCAACATCACTGCTTTGCACAAAAAAGGTGCAAAAACAGATCCTAGCAACTAGACCAATCAGCCTTCTCCCAATTATCAACAAAGTCATGGAATCCATCATTGCTTCAGATATGAAATCTTTCCTCTTTTCAATGGCTTGATCTCTGATCATCAATTTGGTTTCAGACCTGGTCACTCTACTCTGGACATGCTGCTTCTGCTTTCTTAACAATGGATGGAGGTCCTCAATGCCAAACAGGAAATTAGAGCTGTCTCCCTTGACATATCATGTGCCTTCGATACGGTCTGGCACCCCGCTCAGCTCACCAAACTCTCCTCCTTTGGTATCCATGGAAATCTCCACGCATGGCTGGCAGACTTCCTCTCCAGTCGTAGTCAACGTGTAGCCCTGAATGTGTTTCTCTCATCTCCTCTTCCTGTTCAGGCTGGAGTTCCCCAAGGCAGTGTTCTGGGCCCTGTGCTTTTTCTGGTCTTCATCAATGATCTCTCTGACTCTCTTGAAAATCCTCTGTATCTCTTTGCTGATGACTCTACTCTCTGTCGCTCCATTCCTCATCCCTCAGATCGACAGTCTGCAGCCTCCTCACTCTCTGCAGACCTGGACAAAATCACAGACTGGGCAAACAAGTGGAACGTGTCTTTCAATCCTGACAAATCTCACACTCTTACGATGTCTCTCCGAAAAGTCCGACTGGACAACCCTCCCAACCACTTTCTGAATAATCTTCTCCAATAAGTTCTGTCACTCAAGCTTTTGGGTCTCACTATCTGCCATGATCTTTCCTGAGAAAACCACATTTCAAATCTGGCCTCCAAAGCCAGTGTGCGACTGGGCATCCTCCGTCGTGTGAAGTCCTTCCTTGGCACACCTGAGCTCCTCACCACATACAAGGCTTTCATCCGCAGCTCAATGGAATACTGCTCTCCCCTCTGGGCTGGTGCTCCTGCCTCACACCTAGCTCGTCTTCACGCTGTTGAAACCAAAGCATTCAGAATCATTGGAATCTCCCGCGATGAAGCTAACTCAAAGGGCCTTTCACTCACTCACCGCAGGCAGGTTGGTGATCTTTCCGTCTTCTACCGACTCCTCTCTGGCCTTGCCCCCCCAGCTCTCTCTGGCCTGTCCCCCAAATATTCCTACAGGTCGCACGAGATCTGGCTGCAACCCTCTTATGGTTAAACTGCCAAAATCAAGACTCTCTGCTCACCTTCACTCCTTCATTCCTCTTTTCTCCCGCCTCTGGAACAAACTCCCTCACTCTCTTCAATCCCACTCCACCCTCCAGGTCTTTAAAACAGCTGTTCACCACTATCTCTTATCTTCCCCCATCCAAAACATTGATATTTTCTACCCTCGCTAATTTCACCTCAAATCCACTTTTTTGAAATACCAACTTCTTTCTGTCCTGGAAGTCCTTGGTGTCCTTGTGTCTTATACTTCTCCCACCCCCCCCCCCCCCCCCCCTTCCCACGCCTCCTCCCCCCAAGCCCTCTCCCTCCCACACATCTCCCTGCTCTCAAATGTTGCGTTTGTGTGCTTCCCCTTCTCTCCCCATCTTGTCTTCCGCTCCCTCTTGTTATATATTTTGTTTGTCTGGGTGATTTGTTTGTGAAATAAATGTTCGCTCTTTCACGACCCTCGATTCAGTATACAAAAAAACCCAAAAAAAACTGCCTCACCACAAGATTCAGTGCACCCTGGATGGGAGGAAGGGTAAGACAACTGAAGACGAGATGGGATAAATCTGTGCATGAGAGAGAGCAGTTTGCTTTGGAAGAATTCCCAGGAAAAATTGATGTCAGAGGCAGTGGAGATGGGAGAACAGTCCAGACGATTGATGGCTGCTTGAAGACCGTGCCAGTCGGCCTGTGTGAAATGCCAGACTCGTCGACGCTGAGGAGGCTCTCTGAGAATGGCCAGAGAGATGTCCACTTTAACAAGCACATGATCAGAAGAACCGATTGGGGCAGAAGAAGAGCAGCAGACATTAGCAGGGAAGTTTGTCATAACCAAGTCTAGAAGAGAAGATACACCATTGGCTGAGATCCGGGTCGGGAAATTGACAGATTGTGGCAGTCCCAGTGAGTCGCAGAAGTCCTTTGCTGAGGTGCCATGACTGGTGAGAGATGAACCCACACCCAGCCAGCTGGCATGATGACAGTTGAAGTCGCCACATATGAGGAAGAGAGAGTTGGGATGAGTGGATAGAAGTTGGTCCATGTTGTCAGACAGTGAAATGTAAATGGAGTCATCACTGTTTGGAGGACGGTACAGAACACATGTGAACAAAAGGTGGGAGCGGAGAGGAAGCCGTAGCCAGAGGTACTCCTGGGGGTGAGGTGGAGAGAGGGCAGTGCAAGGAGAGTGAGGAAGAGAGTTTTTTATAAAGATGGCCACCCCACCACCAGGACGAGGCTCAGGTCTATCATACCGGAGGAGGGAGTAACCAGGAAGAGATATTAAGGAATCAGAGACATCTTGAAGGAGGAAAGTTTCTGTTAAGCAGATCAAGTCTGGATTGTCAGAAGCAACCTGTATGGAGAGATCAGTCAGGTTTGAGCGAAGGCCCCGGATGTTTGAGGTCCATACTGTGAATGAAGAGAGAGGGGGAGCATCGGGTACAGGACAAGGGAGGGGAGGGGTAGGGTAAGATAGAGTACCTACATAAAGAGAGTAGCGACATAGGGGGACCAGAAATTTAGGGTCACGTGACTCCAGGTGCCATTTTGTTTCACACGCCATCGCGTATCAATCAACGCCGTACGCAGCTTAAAACGAATTAGTACTGAAAGTTTGGTGATCAAAAAATCTGACAAAATGACGGGATGTTGCGCCTTTGGATGCAGCAATAAATCAGAGAATGGGTACAAGATGTATAGGTTCCCTGCAAATCCACAAAGACGGAAAGTATGGGAGAACAAAGTGAGCAGAGTGGGATGGAAACAAACTTCGTCATCGTGTTTGTGCGAGGTAAGCAGTGGTGATATCGGTCCCATGTATTAATATTGGCGTATGTATCGGTTCGCACGAAAAGGGAGGAGCTTAATCGTATGACGTCATGAAAAAACGCGATTACGCAGAACAAGAGCGGAATCTCCATACAGTTCCAGGGGTGTGTGTGTGTGTGTATATGTGTGTGTATGTGTATATGTGTGTTGGTGTATATGTGTACGTGTGTGTGTGTGTGTGTGCACGTGCATATATGTGTGTGTGTGTGTATATATGTGTGTGTGTGTATATATATGTCTGTGTGTGTGTGTACGTGTATATATGTGTGTGTATATGTGTGTATGTGTGTATTTGTATTATTTAATTATTTACCAAGAAGACAATATCTTTTTTTCCCTTCATTTTGCTTATAAAACTCAATAAGACATACTCGATATAATAGTACATTATTTCCAAAAACCGTATTTGTAATCATCTTACCCTCAGTCATAAAATGATTTTGCCATGACAATATGTGATCTACCATTGCCTCGACTAAGAAATTTACTTTTCTCGAGCAAACGAACTTGGGGCACCACCTTATGGACCACTTGTTTGTGGCCGAGCACCACCATGGACCCCAATGTTTTGGGATGTCAATGTCCCAGTCGCACACACCCAGTCCCAGTCGCACACACCCAGTCCCAGTCGCACACACCCAGTCCCAGTCGCACACACCCAGTCCCAGTCGCACACACCCAGTCCCAGTCGCACACACCCAGTCCCAGTCGCAAACACCCAGTCCCAGTCGCACACCCCGAGTCCCAGACACCTAGTCGCACGCACCCAGTCCCAGTCGCACGCACCCAGTCCCAGTCGCACGCACCCAGTCCCAGTCGCACGCACCCAGTCCCAGTCGCACGCACCCAGTCCCAGTCGCACGCACCCAGTCCCAGTCGCACGCACCCAGTCCCAGTCGCACGCACCCAGTCCCAATCTCACACACACACGCACCCAGTCCCAATCTCTCTCTAACACACACACACACCACACACACCGAGTATTTTGTGTTAAATATGTCCCAAAGACCGTCTTTGCAATGCATCAAATCAACTGAGGAACTGCAAGGCGTGCATGGACGATAAAAGACGTGCACGACAGGGACACAGAGAGAGAGAGAGAGAGAGAGAGAGAGAGAGAGAGAATGAATAATGAGTTGCATAAAGGGGGGGGGGGGGGAGGGACGACTTTGCCATACAGCCAAGGTTTGGACCATGTAGATATTAGTTCACTGGCGGTGCGGCAAGCGCTCGCACTGCGCGCTGGGGAGTGAAACAAAATGGCGTCAATGCGGAAGTTGTCGCTACTCTCTTTATGTAGGTACTCTAGGGTAAGATGAAGGATGAGAGGCGGAGGTAGGGAGAGCAGTTGATAGTGTGTCAGAGATTACAGAAGAGTTACAAGAAATGGAAGGATGAGGAGAACGAAAGGTTTGATGGTGCGGGATGAGGCACAGTGAGGGGGGCAGAGGAAAGTAGTAGAAGGTTGGGGGAGGTGGAGGTATGAGATAGAAGGGAGACGAAGTGGGGAGGAGGCAGCTTTGAGGAGGAGGGGGAGGAAGGAGAATTGGAGAAGAATGGTATGGGGGGAGATTTGAATGGGAGGGGTTGGGGGGGAGGAGTGAGGGGGGAGTTTAGGAGGGGAGGGGCAAGGGGGGAGTTTAGGGGTGGAGGGGCAAGGGGGGAGTTTGGGAGTGTAGGGGCAAGGGGGGGGGGGATTTGGAGGGGAGGGGCAAGGGGGGAGTTTCAGACGGGAAGGGCAAGGGGGGAGTTTAGGAGTGTAGGGGCAAGGGGGGGATTTGGAGGGGAGGGGCAAGAGGGGAGTTAAAAAAGTGGATGATTAATGAAAGACGAACATTGATAACAAATTGGGTTTATTGCGATTTTCAAGTTAGCAATCCGATTAAGAACGATGGAGGAGGGATGGAATGAATGCGAATTTAGAACATGTAGTGAGGGAGACGTATAAGAGATTGAATTTATTTTTTTTGAAATGGAATGAGTTGGAGAGGAAATTGAAAAAATCCTTTTAAATATGAAGAAAAACAGCATGTTGTAATATACCAACCACTGAATAAAACACTGCAGGGGAAAGTTTGAACATATTTAAATAATATTTAAACAGAACCGTGAACAATCTTATATGCACAAAATACCAACGGGGGGAGGGCCGAGAGGGACCACCACGAGTCACGTGAACAGGGCAAAAGGTGGATGGCAAGGAGATAATGGAAGCGGGGCGAACAGCACACCTGGACAGAAGTACAGGATGAGACAACACCACACGTGGAGAAAGGAACATAAATGTTTTTGGTTTTTTGGGGGGGGGGGGGGGGGATTTTTTTTTTTTGGAGGTGGGGATTTAAAACGTTAAACAAAGAGTATTATGTTCGGGGTAGAAGGGAAAAATCTAAGAGCCAAGCAAAACACGAAGTAGGGGACTTAAGTTAACAAACACCGATGGGGGTACAAGGCCGCACACGAGGAGCAGGACACGATTAATTACGGTATTTGCCAGACGGTATTTAAAACGTTAGACAAGTGGTCGATGTTCGGGGAAGTGAGGGGGAGAAGAGAAAATCTAAGAAATAAGCAATACAGCAAAGGAAAGAACTTAAATTCACAAAACACCGATGGGGGGAAGGAAGCCGAGAGAAACCAGGCCGCGCACGTGGTGGGAACAGAAAACGATTAATTATACAAAAGTTTGCATGAATTGCAAATCAACACCAACTAGAAAACACACTGCAACACATGCACAATAAAATAATGAGTAGAAATTTGACGAAGACACAAATGGAAAAAATACTTTAACTTTGCTGCCGTGCAGAGGTCGAAGTCGCTTCCTTGCTCGAGGGACCGGAAACGGAAGGCCAATTATAAATGATGTGTAACTGAACCAATTATAAATGATGTGTAAAATGGCTGCCTGTTTGCCCCACAAAACTTCCCCCACAAATTCCTCACTTGCGCCCTCCCTCTTGACACGTACCATCCTTTCCATCTCAGATTGTCCCCTTTCCTTAAACCGCTACTCTCCCCCCTCTGGCACGTGTACATTGTCTAGATGCAAAACATACGATCAGAGCTTAACAAGAGGAGATTTAAAAAGGGGAAATTCACCAATATCAGTATTTCATCACTGTCGGGTTTAATCAGATCACAATGTGACGTCATCACACCTTACTCATCGTTCCTTTCTGCTGTACTGTATCCTTCAGGGTGTATGTGAGGAATTGACTTACGAGGAGATCCAAGAGAAGTACCCAGAGGAGTTTGCTCTGCGGGACCAAGACAAGTTCCACTACCGGTACCCCAAGGGAGAGGTGGGCTCATTAACTGCAAGGGCAGTATGTGTGTGGAGATGCCAACTGAGGCCCAGTGTCCACGTTGGTGGGCCGGCACTTTGTGTTCCGGCCGAGTGGTGGAACACGTACAGACCTAACCGCACGCCACCCTCTTTCCCATTGTTCGAAACCAGTCATACCAGGACGTGGTGCATCGGCTTGAGCCAGTCATCATGGAGCTCGAGCGACAGGAAAATGTCCTCGTGATCTGTCACCAAGCAGTCATGCGTTGCCTCCTCGCTTATTTTCTTGACAAAACTTCAGGTAATCTCTTCAAAAACAGCAACAGATGATGTAACCCCCACCTTGCATCACGCATTGATACCAGACAAATGGATAATGGAAATAAACAGAGGTTAGAATAACACCTTTTAGTTGTTATTGTTCTCGTGGATCACTACCATTACTTTGAGCAGTCGGGTACATGTGTCGATAACTCTACCAGATTCCTCCAATTCTCCCACACAATTGATGGTGCGCGAGGTGCTCTACCCTGATGTATGAATGCCCTTTGATAAAGGAGATTGACATGCTCCACTCCTGTCCGAAAGCTTATTCTTTATTTATCGGCGGTACCTTTAAACCTGCTGCAATGATAACATTGGCCACCTGTTGCAACGATAACATCCCTCTGGGATTTATTATAGAGCTACCTTATCGCCATATAATGTGGTAATTTACAGAAGCAATAACTGGCAAGGACTTAAATGTGGCTGCACCACATCACATGAGTGACAAGATAAGCTGTGATGGATGAGGGGAGAGGAGGGACTTCATCACCTGAGAAGCGACGTTTTCTTTCATGGTTAGGGCGGCGGGTTTGGGATCCTAAAATCCTGACTTTGAATCCCGTTCAGCTGTTGAATTAATACCAGGTGGGGTTGACTCAGCCCGTCATCCTTCTGAGGTCAGCACAATGGGCACCAACCCACTCGGTCCTCTCTCAAAGAGGTTGGTGGCAGGATTTGCACTCTGGCCGCCGTAAAAACACCTCATTCCACACAGTGATGTGTGTCGGGATGGTGCTGAGGAGTCGTCCAAGGACGCAGCGACGGGCTGATCCAGTGTATGCTCCCATATGTATATATATAATCTCTGCCCAGTACGAGTCTACCCTCCTATGGAATGGAACTACCCAGTCTCTTCCTAGAGCTGGCTGACCAACCAGGCAACAAAGACCTTGGTCAAGGAGGTGACCAAGAACCCAATGACCACTCTGAAAGAACTACAGAGTTCCTTGGCGCAGATGGGAGAACCAGCTGGATGGACAACAGTCTATGCAGCACTTCACAAATCTAGGCCTTATGGGACAGTGGCCAGACAGAAGCCACTCTTGAGAAAAAGGCACATGACAGCACACCTTCAGTTTGCAAAAAGGCACGTGAAAGACGCAGAGCACGAGGCAGAACTTTTTGGCCTGAATGCAAATCACTACGTCTGGCAGAAAACTAGCACAGCATCATGCTATGGGGATGCTTTTCAGCGGTAGAGACTGGGAGGCTGACAACGATAGAGGGAACAATGAATGCAGCAAAAACAGAAAAATCCTTGAGGAGAACCTGCTTGAGAACATGAAAATCCTTGAGTGGCCCAGGCAAAGTCCAGACTTGAATCCCATTGAGAATCTGTGGAAAGACTTGAAGACTGCTGTTCACCGACACTCCCCATCCAACTTGTCAGAGCTTGAGCAAATCTGCAAAGAAGAATGGGAGAAACTCCCCAAATCCAGATGTGTGAAGCGTATAGACAGGTCACACAGCGAAGCTGGCCTCCAAATCAATCCACAAACTGAGCATCATCCATTTTTCAGGATTTCCTTGATAAATCCAAACTATTCATCCAGTAGGCTTTGTCCATGGAACCCAGACTACTCATGCAGTAAACTACCCCATGGAGTACTGCTTTCTGCTATGGGCTGGTGTACCAGCATCACTTGAACATGAGTACGTCAAAGTAGATACTATTAGAATGTGAGTGCATCTAGGTACATACAATTAGAACGCGAGTGCATCTAGGTACACACTATTAGAACGTGAGTGCATCTAGGTACATACTATTAGAACATGAGTACGTCCAGATATGTACTATTAGAACGTCAAGGTATGTCTAGGTGCATACTATTAGAACGTGAGTGCATCTAGGTACATACTATTAGAACGTGAGTGCATCTAGGTACATACTATTAGAACGTGAGTGCATCTAGGTACATACTATTAGAACACGAGTGCATCTAGGTACATACTATTAGAACGTGAGTGCATCTACGTACATACTATGAGAACTTGATTGCATCTAGGTACATGCTATTATAATTTAGTGCATCTAGGTACGTACCATTAGAACGTGAGTGCATCTAGGTACATGTTATTAGAACATGAGTGCATCTAGGTACACTACCGGTCAAAAGTTTTAGAACACCTCAATTTTTACAGTTTTTATTGAAATTTACACAGTTTAATGTCTCAATGTACTCTGAAATTAAGCATAGAACAAATAAACAATTGGAGATAAAAGAGAAATCATAGAATCATTTTGTTTAACAAAGTTTTATTTAAATTTTTAACTCAGCAAAGTAGCCACCTTTTGCAGATATAACCGCCGAACACACTCGTGGCATTTTTTCTACAATGGAAATCAAATATTGCTCGGGAAGTTCTTCCCAACACTTGCAGAAGTTCCCACAAATGTGTTGCACTTGTAGGTTGCTTTTGCTTTCACCCTTCTGTCCAGTTCATCCCAAACCAGCTCGATGGGGTTTAAGTCTGCAGACTGTGCTGGCCATTCCATGATTTGAAGCCTACCGTCTTGTTCTTTTCCTCGAAGGTAGTTTTGACATATTGTAGGTCTTTCCTTCAGAGAAATTGCAAAGAAAGCCAAGGTGTCAGTGAGTACAGTTTCCTACACCATCAAAAGGCACTTGGAAACTGGAGGAAACTCTGACAGGAAGAGGTCTGGCAGACCCAAAGCCACAACAGAATCAGAAGACAAGTTTCTGAGAGTCAGTCAACAGCTTCCGTGATAGGCGGCTCACAGGACAACAGCTTCAAGCACAGCTTAACACTGGTCGAAGTAAGCAAGTCTCAGTTTCAACTGTGAAGAGAAGACTTCGAGCTGCAGGTTTGACAGGTCGCGTGGCAGTAAGAAAGCCATTGCTAAGATGGCAAAATAAGAAAAAGAGGCTTGCCCGGGCCATGAAGCACCGCCAGTGGACGACTGAAGACTGGAAAAAGGTCTTATGGACCGATGAATCAAAATTTGAAATCTTTGGTTCATCACGCAGGGTTTTTGTACGCCGTCGAGTAGGCGAAAGGATGGTTCCTCAGTGTGTGACACCAACTGTCAAACATGGAGGAGGAAACGTGATGGTCTGGGGCTCTTTTGCTGGATCCAGAGTCGGCGACTTGCACAGAGTGACTGGCACCCTGAACCAAAAGGGCTACCACAGCATTTTGCAGCCCATGCAATACCCTCTGGTATGCGCCAAGTTGGTCAGCGGCGGTTCATCCGACAGCAAGATAATGACCCTAAACACACCTCCAGGCTATGTCAAAACTACCTTCAAGGAAAAGAACAAGACGGTCGGCTTCAAATCATGGATTGGCCAGCAGTCTCCAGACTTAAACCCCATCGAGCTGGTTTGGGATGAACTGGACAGAAGGGTTAAAGCAAAGCAACCTACAAGTGCAACACATTTGTGGGAACTTCTGCAACAGTGTTGGGAAGAACTTCCCGAACAATATTCGATTTCCATTGTAGAAAGAATGCCACGAGTGTGTTCGGCCGTTATATCTGCAAAAGGTGGCTACTTTGCTGAGTCAAAAATTTAAATTAAATTTTGTTAAACAAAATGATTCTATGATTTCTTTTTTTATCTCCAATTGTTTATTTGTTCTATGCTTAATTTCAGAGTACATTGAGACATTAAACTGCATAAATTTCAATAAAAACTGGAAAAATTGAGGTGTTCTAAAACTTTTGACCGGTGGTGTACATGCTATTAGAACGTGAGTGCATCTACGTACATGCTATTAGAACGCGAGTGCATCTACGTACATGCTATTAGAACGTGAGTGCATCTAGGTACATACTATTAGAATGTGAGTGCATCTAGGTACATACTATAAGAACGTGAATGCATCTAGGTACATACTAGATGGAAATCTCCACGCATGGCTGGCGGACTTCCTCTCTAGTCGTAGTCAACGTGTGGCCCTGAATGGGTTTCTCTCATCTCTTCCTGTTCAGGCTGGAGTTCCCCAAGGCAGTGTTCTGGGCCCTGTGCTTTTTCTGGTCTTCATCAATGATCTCTCCGACTCTCTTGAAAATCCTCTCTATCTCTTTGCTGATGACTCTACTCTCTGTCGCTCCATTCTTCATCCCTCAGATCGGCAGTCTGCAGCCTCCTCACTCTCTGCAGACCTGGAAAAAATAACAGACTGGGCAAACAAGTGGAACATGTCTTTCAATCCTGACAAATCTCACACTCTTACGATGTCTCTCCGAAAAGACCGACTGGACAACCCTCCCATCTACTTTCTGAATAATCCTCTCCAAGAAGTTCTGTCACTCAAACTTTTGGGTCTCACTATCTGCCATGATCTTTCCTGGGAAAACCACATTTCAAATCTGGCCTCCAAAGCCAGTCGCCGACTGGGCATCCTCCGTCGTGCGAAGTCCTTCCTTGGCACACCTGAGCTCCTCACCACGTACAAGGCTTTCATCCGCAGCTCAATGGAATACTGCTCTCCCCTCTGGGCTGGTGCTCCTGCCTCACACCTAGCTCGTCTTCAAGCTGTTGAAAGCAAAGCATTCAGAATCATTGGAATCTCCCGCGATGAAGCTAACTCCAAGGGCCTCTCACTCACTCACCGCAGGCAGGTTGGTGGTCTTTCCGTCTTCTACCGACTCCTCTCTGGCCTTGCCCCCCCAGCTCTCTCTGGGCTCTGTCCCGCAAATATTCCTACAGGTCGCACAAGATCTGCCTGCAACCCTCTTATGGTTAAACTGCCAAAATCAAGACTCTCTGCTCACCTTCACTCCTTCATTCCTCTTTTCTCCCACCTCTGGAACAAACTCCCTCACTCTCTTCAATCCCACTCCACCCTCCAGGTCTTTAAAACAGCTGTTCACCACCATCTCTTATCTTCCCCCATCCAAAACCTTGATCTTTTCTATCCCCGATAATTTCACCCCAATTCCACTTTTTGAAATACCAACTTCTGTCCTGGAAGTCCTTGGTGTCCTTGTGTTTTATACTTCTCCCCCCCCCCCCCCCCTTCCCACGCCTCCTCCCCCCAAGCCCTCTCCCTCCCACACATCTCCCTGCTCTTAAATGTTGTGTGCTCTCAAGTGTTTGCGTGATTCCCATTCTCGTCTTCCGCTCCCTCTTTTTATATATTTTGTTTGTCTGGTTGATTTGTTTGTGAAGTAAATGTCAGCTCTTTCACGAGCCTCGATTAAGTATACAACAAAAAAAAAACAAAAAAAAAAAAAAAACTATTAGAACGTGAGTGCATCTAGGTACATTCTAATAGAACGTGAGTGCATCTAGGTATGTACCATAAGAATGCGAGTACATCTAGATACGTACCATTAGAACGTGAGTACGTCTAGACACGTACTATTAGATCATAGTTATTGCTTTGGTTCTTTTCAGACACACGTCGCAAATCACTTTAGACCCTGAAATCACAGCCATCTCACCTTCGTTTAGCAAACATTGCACTGTACTTCAATTTGCCATTATATACAAGTAGTATACGTAACATTATATACAAGTAGTATACATAACATTATATACAAGTAGTATACATAACATTATATACAAGTAGTATACATAACATTATATACAAGTAGTATACATAACATTAAATACAAGTAGTATACATAACATTATATACAAGTAGTATACATACCATTATATACAAGTAGTACACATAACATTACATACAAGTAGTATACATAACATTATATACAAGTCGTATAAATAACATTAAATACAAGTAGTGTACATAACAGCTCAGGTTGAGCAAGTTAAATTTCCCCTGTTTTTCATGTTTTCCATAATCCTCTCCGTTCTGTTTCAGGGGAACTTCCGTACCAAAGGTGCCCCCTGCATGTGGTATTGAAACTCACACCGGTTGCTTACGGTAAGTTTTTATCCATCAGTTTTCTCCATTTTGCTTTTAACTCTCTGTGGGGAGGGAGAGGATGGGGTATGGGGGGGGGGGGGGGGGGAGGGGGGTGCAAAAATAAATAAATGTAATCCCTCCCCAACCCTCATTCTTGTGCTACCTGCAGGCTGCAAGGTAGAAAAGATACCTCTCAATGTGAAAGCCGTGAATACTCACAGGGACCGCCCAGTGGTAAGTAGATCCTCAGCAGCCGTCAAAACACAGACCTTGCCCTCGGGATAAAATCCAGGCTGCCCGTGTTAATGTGCTCGCACTTCATCTTCTCTGGACATTAGAATAATGTAAAACAAGCGTTACGCCTAGGTCCCCCGTCGGTGAAGTGATGCGAGTTGCCAAAGTGGAAGACGCAAGGCGGCCATCTTGGATTTTGACGAGGCGACCCAATTTTCAATAGCGTTCTTCCTTATGCCTAGATACACACACACCAGATTAGAAGTTGGTACTTCTCTTATTTTTCAAGATATTCCGCTCACAAGGTTCAGACATACATGGCGGCGGCCATCTTGGGTTTTGACATGGCGACCCAATTTTCAATAGCGTTCTTCCTTATGCGTAGATACACGGACACACCAGATTAGAAGTTAGTAGTTCATTTATTTTTCAAAATATTCCGCTCACAAGGTTCAGACATCTATATGGTGGCGGCCATCTTGGATTTTGACATGGCGACCCAATTTTCAATAGCCTTCTTCCTTATGCCTAGATACACCCACACACCAGATTAGAAGTTGGTACTTCGCTTATTTTTCAAGATATTCCGCTCACAAGGTTCAGACATACATGGCGGTGGCCACCTTGGATTTTGACGTGGGTTGCACCCACACCAAATTAGAATTCGGTCCTTCACCTACGTGCGCACGCACGGACGGACGCACACACGGACGGAGGGGAAAACCATAGTCCCCCTTTCGCTCCGTGGTGCGACGGGGGACAATAAATAACCTTGTGTGGGCTGATGGTCAGCTCTTGAGGTAGTAGTCCAGACCTCTGCTAATGTGGAGGAATCCCCTGCGAGGCCCCCTGATCTGAAATTGGGAAAGGTAAGACTTTGTGATCCTGCGGAGCATCGAGTAGAAGGGTTGTATTGGGTTTCAGAGCAATCGGTTGGTAAATAAGGGCTAAGTATGGATCCAAAGTTTGGGGGGTAACCCCTCGTCCCCCTCACCCCTCCCCTCCCCTCCCTCACTCCTGGAGCTTCCACGATCCGAGATAAAAAAAATCAAAGCCAGAGTGATTGTGCAGGCTACTATCATACATTCATGCGTTAAGTTTCAGAACAATCAGCCAGGTGATAAGGGAGAAGCAAAAATAGCAAAAAGTTAATGGACAGATGACCGGACGAATGGACAGACAGCCAGACATCACGGCCCATTTTATAAGTTCATCTCTTTGAGAATAGAGATCAGATGACATATTCATTTGGAATAATAATCTTCGATAAGTCAGAATTGCTTTATTTATTTATTTTCAATCGGCAAACTCCACAGATAAGTTTACACTGAGGCAAACCAAACAAAGTGGACATCAAAAACATCCAATGATAAAAATGCTCGTTAGTCTTACCATTTGGTTTAAATCTAAACAGAGATGTTCAAAATTAAGCACCCAGAGGGGGCGGTATTCAAGGCAGATGTGAATGTGGATTGTACCAATGAGAAGAACCACAAACGGGAAACAAAACCTGACAACTACCTCCTCACCCTGGCCAAATTCAAAGCTGAACTCTCCAATCTGTCTCCTTTGAAGAGCTGGGGTGCCGTGTCCTAAAAAGCTGAAATAATTTCCTCTGGATACGTTTCCGACTGCCTGGAAGTCAGCGTACATCACTGCAATACACAAGCCTGGCGCAAAAATGGGTCTTCCTAATCACGAGCTTCGCAGCGTGCTTTTAATTGCAAGCAAGGTCATGGAATGTATCGTCACAGGTGACATCAGTTCCTTCCTTTTCTCCATTGGTCTGATCTCAGATCATAAGTTCGATTTCAGACCCAGTCATTCCACTTCGGACATGCTGCCTCTACTCTCCCTACTTGGCAACACAGCCAACACCGCATGTGAAAAATCTGAATGCCTCAACTCTGCATTTGCCTCAAAATATTGTGTCCCAAACCCGTCTCTCTCTGTACCCACCTTACCCAGTCGAACCCAACTGCTCCTGGACTCTGTGTCCTTCTCTCCTGACAAGGTGGAGAAGTTTTTGTCAAACCTCGACTCCGATTCTGCAACTGGACCAGACGGCATCAGCCCACGGGTCCTAAAATCCTGCTCTGCCGCTCTATCTCACCCTCTCTCTGTTCTCTTCACCCTCTCTTTTGCTCAAGGTCATCTGCCATCAGCTTGGAAATCGGCAAACATTACCACTTCACACAAAAAGTTGCAAAAACAGATCCTTGCAACTACAGACCAATCAGCCTGCTCCCACTTATCAGAAAAGTCATGGAATCCATTGTAGTGAAATTATACCAAGGTGAACCCAGGGTGTGCTCGCTACAGAAGGGGCGTCTATAAGACCCGGGACAACCGGGGCGCGCGGACACTCCAGCGGAACTCACTGTGACATAGTCCTGTAGTTTGAATGGTATGTACGCCCCTAAATGCTGCGCTGACTGTCCTCTCTGTTGGACCATTGTTATATTGAATCGAGCATTGCTGCTCATGAAATACTCTGATTTTAATGCCTGTTGCATGCATGTATTCTTACAGGATGTACTACAGATCTAAATGATATTAAACCTACCCAGAGGTCAAGTCGTGTCTGAGCTTGATTTTCACGACATCCATCATTGCTTCTGATATCAAATCCTTCCTCTTCTCCAATGGCTTGATCTCTGATCATCAATTTGGATTCAGACCAGGTCACTCTACTCTGGACATGTTGCTTCTGCTGTCTCAACAATGGATGGAGGTCCTCAATGCCAAACAGGAAATTAGAGCTGTCTCCCTTGATATATCACGTGCCTTCGACACGGTCTGGCACCCTGCCCTGCTCACCAAACTCTCCTCCGATGTTATACATGGAAATCTCCACGCATGGCTTGTGGACTTCCTTTCTGGTCGCAGTCAACGTGTGGCCCTGAATGGATTTCTCTCATCTCCCCTTCCTGTTCAGGCTGGAGTTCCCCAAGGCAGTGTTTGGTACCTGTGCTTTTTCTGGTCTTCGTCAATGATCTCTCCGACTCTCTGGAAAATCCTCTCTATCTCTTTGCTGATGACTCCACTCTCTGCCGCTCCATATCTCATCCTTTTCTGTTTCAGCCCCACTTTCCCCTTCCTCTTCCTCCTGTTTCATTCACCTTGTGTACAGCTTGTTCACTCCCACGTGTCCTTTCCCCCTCCTTCTGATCTGTCTTACTCTGCTGTTGGTGTTTCTCCCTTTCCATTTTGCTCAGCTATTCCACACACATCAACCATGTCTACAAAAACACCTCACCCTGATACCATATCAAGAAGAAACAAAACGAAACTACAACTACCTCACCCTGATAACAATGACAATGTATTTTCAAACATTCCAAAAATTGCACAAACAATAAATAAAAATGGGAGAAACAAACGATTGATGGCAATAAACAGGAAGGCTGAGGACAAGCCCAAAAAAAAGTCATATCCATGTACAAGTGCACCAGTATCTGTCCTGCAATTTCATTTAATGTCTGCAAGACAGACACAGGTTAAAGAAGTCATTTCACTTCATCACAATTTTGCTTTGTTCAAATGGCTCGAATTTGAAGGATTGGAGAAACTCAGAAATCCATGACATTTACGCGCAAGAGACGAGATTTTTGCTGTAGTTACACAAGTGAGGGAATTGTGTCGTCCAGAAGATCGATTTCAGCCACAGCACGTACTCCGTAGAATCTGCGTCACATTTCATCCTTCCGTTAGGTTTAATTCAAGGGATAAAACTTTCATGTTAGACAATCATCTTTTTCTGTGATGTCATTTCCTCTCTGGGAGAAGTTCCATCCACCTTCCCCACCACCCAAATCAATCCCAGGAATTACACGTTCTTCGATATTATCTGCACATGGAGTATGGGAATATGATCTTCACACGACCATACAAGATTGGGGCGTAGCCCCCAGAGAGATGCACGTTAGGGTTATTGGATGAAGCGAACCCATGCGAGGGAAAATTAAAATTTCCACACCGACGCTACTGCTCTCGTAACTATAACCACAAGAGGCCCCCATACGAACAATCAGTAGTTTTATTGCAATAAGAACTGGAGTGTTAACAGAACCCGTTACGCCACGCAGTCTTGAATGAAAGACACGGGAAGGGTCTTTTAAACTCTTGATTTGCATTTCTGAGCACGATATATACTTCCTTGGAAATATGATTTTGTCTGAATCTCGATATTCCCCAACGGTGAGAGTGTGAGCGGGAAATTTGATTCAACATTGAACTGAAATCAAGTAGTTCCTCGATTAGAGACGAACGGACGTCTGTAGACCGATTTCTAATTTATAATGGGGTAATGATAATGATTTATAACAAGAGGGAGAAATTGCTTTAAAATACATGTCCCCTTCCAAGTTTCAGTTCAACATGTTTAATGGTAAGGGGAAAACGTCTGGAAAATTCCATACCAGCAGGCATATCCCTTTATTTGGGCGGTGCATAATGCTGCGTTCGGTGCCAAAAATAATAAAAACAACCCGATGTACATACATGAAGCAAAAACATGTGTACGGCTTATGTGCAATATATAATATACATCGTGCTTATATATGTGGGATCGTTCTAATTGCACTGACCCGTGAACTAACATCCAGGCCTAAGGCCTGAGGCCTGCCGATCTGCCAAACGCAATAAAACTAACCCGATGTACATACAAGAAAACAAAAACATGTGTACAGCTTATGAGCATATACAATACATCGTGCTTGCATACGTGGGATCATTCTAATTGCACTGAGCCAAAAACTAACACCCGGACCGAAGGCCTGCCGATCTGCCGAACGCAATAAAAACTAGAACGCCACTCAGTAGAGCGCATACTCCCGCCGTGGGTTTAGTTGGAATAATACGTTTTGTTTAACATCCCCTCTCCACAAAACAATAAATGAAAAAGAAAGTAGGCCCTTAACTGTCAGAGAATTTATTTTGATATATCTTGGAATTAGAGGAGAAAAACATCATTTAAGAATTAGAATAAAAGCTTTAATGCAGTAAAACAGAAAAAAATCTTTCCCCAAAAAATTCCTGAATCCGGAATAAAATCCTGAGCTTCACCAAAAACTAATCAATTATTCGTTATCCCAAGGGCAATCATCCCACCAACTTTCATCCAAATCCGTTCAGAACTTTTCCAGATATCTTGTTCACAAACACACGAACATAGGACACGATTGAATGCATTACTCCCTGGCGGGAGTAATAAACCTGATAATCGCAGAGCCAGAACCAGAATTATTTATTTGGTCTGGGAAGCCCATGTGAGGTTTCTTCTTCTTCAGCCTCTCACAACCCTGGATGAATATGCGATCTTTTTTTTTTAAAGTTGGAATTTTGCCAAATCTGTTTATTCCTTTGTTATTGACACCTCAGCTATTGACAAATCTGGAATTATAATTTTATTTGATGTTCAAATTAACCCGGGAGATTGTGTCAAACGATGCCTGTAAGTCTGTACATGTGATAAATAATTAATCGTCCACAGTCGAAGACTCTTCTTCTTCACGCAATAACAACTTCGAGCTTCCAGACCGTATATCCAATCATCTTCAAATTTTGCACACTTGTTGTTCTTCATGACATACTGCAGTATGAAGTTTCACGTCGATCAATGAAGTGGTTCAAGAGATATAAATGTTTTTATTATTTGCGTTTAATTAACGATGTCTGCCAAACCACGTGACCTATCGCAAATTCCAAAAGGACATTTTAGTAGAGTGATATGCTGAACAGATCTGTGAAGTTTCCCCTCGATTGGATCACAAGTGAGGGAGGAGCTAGGTTTTAAAGGTTTGTGCTTAAAAACGTCATAACTCTGAAACCATGTGATGCATGACATCATGCTCGCTGACCTTTTTGTTCGTCATGGGTATGCGATTCTGCCTGCAAAGTTTGGCCTCGATCTGTTCAGGCGTTTTGGAGAAAATTGGATTTTAGTGTTTTTCACTCAAAACAATATGGCGGCCGAACCACGTGACCTGTAACGTCATAATTGCCATTAAAATATTCTACAGACCGAGTCCCTCCTATGGTGAAAATTTGCTCTCAATCGGTCCAATTATTGCAGAGAAAATGGTTTTTAAAGGAAAACAGAAAAAAAATTCCCAAAACAATTCCTGGATCCGGAATAATATCCTGAGCTTCACCAAAAACTAATCAATTCTTCCTTATCCAAAGGGCAATCATTCCACCAACTTTCATCCAAATCCGTTCAGAACTTTTCCAGATATCTTGTTGACACACACACACACACACACACACACACACACACACACACACACACACAAACACAAACACACACACACACAACTCCCTAGCGGGAGTAATAACCCGATGTACATACATGAAACAAAAACATGCGTACGGCTTATGAGCATATATAATACATCGTGCTTGTATATGTGGGATCATTCTAATTGCACTGAGCCATGAACTAACACCCAGGCCTAAGGCCTGCCGATCTGCTGAACGCAATAAAAAATAACCCGATGTACATACATGAAACAAACAAATGCGTACGGCTTATGAGCATATACAATACCTTCACCCCCTTGACTTCTTTTGCATTTTGTTCTGTTACAGCCTAAATTTAAAATGAATTAAATTGAGATTTTTGACACTGATATACACATATTAATACCCCATTAATGTCAAAGTGGAATTTTGTTTTCGAATTTTTTACAAAATAATTAAAAATGAAATATAGTAATATCTAGTTTACATAAGTATTCAGCCCCGAGTCGATACCTTGTAGAAGTGCCATTGGCAGCGATTCCAGCTTCAAATCTTCTTGAGTATGTCTGTATCAGCTTTGCAGACCTGGATTTGGGGAGTTTCTCCCATTCTTACGTGCAGATTTGCTCAAGATCTGTCAAGTTGGATGGGCAGCGTCGATGAACAGCAATCTTCAAGTCTTTCCAGAGATTCCCAATGGGATTCAAGTCTGGGCTTTGGTTGAGTCACTCAAGGACTCTCACGTTCTTGTTCTGAAGCCATCCAAGTGTTACTTTGGCTCTATGCTTGGGGTCATTGTCCTCTTGGAACATAAATCTTCGCCATAGACTAAGGTCTTTTGCACTCTGAAGCAGGTTCTCTTCAAGGATTAGCCAGTATTTGGCTACATGAATTGTTCCCTCTATCCTTACAAGTCTCCCAGTCACTGCCACTGAAAAACATCCCCACAGCACGATGCTGCCACCACCATGCTCCAAGGTAGGGATGGTGTTAGATGGGTGATGACTGATGAGCTGTGCTTGGTTTCTGCCAGACGTAGCACTTTGTATTCAGGCAAAGAGTTAAATCTTCGTCTCATCAGACCACAGAATATTTTGCCTCGTGCTCTGTCTTTCACGTGCCTTTTTGCAAACTCCAGGTGTGCTGTCATGTGCCTTTATCTCAGGAGTGGCTACCATCCGGTCACTCTCCCATAAAGCCTGGATTTGTGAAGAGCTGCTGAGACTATTGTCCTTCTGGCAGGTTCTCCCATCTCAGACAAGGAACTCTGTAGTTCTGTTGGAGTGGTCTTTGGGTTCTTGGTCACCTCCCGAACTAAAGTCCTTCTTGCCCGGTTGATCACTTTGGTCAGATATCCAGCTCGAGGAAGAGTCTGGGTAGTTACATATTATTAATATTTCCTAATGATGCTCACCATGCTCTTGGGAACTTTCAACACTCGAGAAATTGTTTTATACCCTTCCCCAGATCTTTTCCTCCTCACAATTCTATCTCAGGTTCCACGGACAGTTCCTTGTGCAGGAGTTCTACTGTAGAGTTTCTGCTCTGATATGCGCGGTCAACTGTGGGACCTTGTACAGAAAGGTGTGTTTCCCTCTAATCATGTCCAATCAATTGAATTGGCCACAGGTGGACTCCAATCAAGTTGGAGAGACATGTCAAGGATGATCAAAGGAAATTGGATGCACCTGAGCTCAATTTGGAGTGTCATAGCAAAGGGGTTGAATACTTAATTACTCGAGACATTTCAGCTTTTCATTTTTCATTTTGTAAAAAAATTATAAAAACAAAATCCCACTGACATTATGGGGTATTATTACATATAGACCAGTGACAAAAAAAACCTCAATTTAATCCATTTTCCATTCAGGCTGGAACACAACAAAATGTGAAAAATGTCAAGGGGTGTGAATACTTTCTGAACTCACTGTATTGTACCCTCGGACCCCGCTATTCATGGGGTATATGTTCCTGGAAAATCTGCAAATAGCGAAACCATGAATAGGATACCAAGCAACCGGGAAACCAAGGATAGGTTCCCGAGTCATGAAAATCCACGAATAGAGGACTAGACCACGAATGGCGAGGCAAATCCCACGAATGTCGATGATATAATCCGCGAAGGTCGATGAAAATCCTGCGAATGTATGCCACGGCATTGTTTCAATGTCCCTGAAAAACCACGAATTTCCGGAACACGGCTGCGAATAGGAAAAAAACCGCCAATTCGCAGGACACTTTTCTGCGAATAGAGAAACCGGTCACATTTTATCACCCACAAATACGCGGAACCCCAAATAGCGGAACAGTGAATAGCGGGGTCCGACAGTATATTACGAGTACATGGTGGTTATATACCTGGAATAATTGCAATTGCACTGGACCATGGATTAACACCCCAGCCTGAGGCCTGTCTATCTGTGCTGCTTCATTTGGGGTGGAGTCAGGGGCAGCTCAAAACTGATCCATGCATTATATGTGATATTTACCAAGTTCAAAAAGGGCAGAACTCTGTGAAAAATTGGCGAAATTAACTTTCATGCCGGGTAGGTAACCTGAGGGTGTGTGAGGGGCACGGTGTCACACCGAGCAGCCAGTGGTGAGAGATGGAACCCGTTAGGGTGCAGTTAGGTTAGCGTATCTTATGGCGTAGTTGGCTGTGCCGGAAGAGAAGTTTTATATCCGCATCCACAACACCGGCAGTTAACATAAGGCATGTACCTGCATGATTTGAAAGTACGTAGTTTTGGACCTAGGAAACGTTCCCAGGGTATGATGTAGACATATTACAGTTGAGGGAATGGGACGGATTATAATCAAAAAGGAGGAGTAGGTATATGGCAAACCGGGCTTACAGTATGTCAGTGGCATTCTATCTCATAATTGATCTCCCACTTATATCCATCCACACAACACGGCATGAGTGGTGCTTTACCTCAACATGTACACTACGTTGTGAGATACTATCACAAACTAAAATTTTATATCTACCTAGTGTGGTGGATTAATCACAATTTGCACGTCGCAGAAACCAAACCCCCAACATAATCCCAGCCTGCACACCCGCAGCCCCCAACATAATCTCAGCCCACACAATCTTAGCCTCCCAACATAATCCCAGCCCGCATACCCATAGCTCCCCAACATAATCCCAGGCCGCACACCCGTAGCCCCCCTCCCCCCCAACATAATCCCAGCCCGCACACCCATAACACCCGTAGCCATTTCTCTGACCACGAGCTAGCAATCTGGTTCATTAGGTGGATTTGACAAAAGTTTTGAACCAACACCTGTCCTCATATTTGCAAAGATGTGCTGCTCACATGCTGGAGGATTGGGGGGACAGAGAGGAGGTTGCACATGCATGGACATCATCATGTTGCTGTCTGTGTGTGTGCAGAACGTGAAGGTGACACGCACGCGAGCAGATGCACTCACAACCGTGCCGCACCACGAGTGATCCTTTTTCTGCTTTCAAACGGGCACGTTGGCTCCATCAAAGCACGTGTTGCCAGCAAGTTTGGACTTTTCCAATTTCTTGTACAACGTTACAAATTCATTTTTGTCATTGTTGAACGGCATCTTTGATCTACTACAAATTGTGGGTGAGGTGGTGTGTTATTTTATATTATTCTCATGGTGTGTAACTGTTTGCTTTGAATTTACCCTCCACTACAGACTGGGAAATGAGTTAAACCACAACAATCATTAAGCCCTAGCACTCAACTTTTTGTTTACTGAAAACAAACTTGCCCATAACAGAAGCATTTGGGGGTGAGAGAAACTTAAGTAGAAGTTATAGGTATGAGGCAGCAATGCCAAAAGGATGCCGGGCACATTGGGACGACACCATATCCACTTTAATATAAAGCACATCAATTTTAATTATATAAATCACCGCACATTGTCGACACCGCACCTGATCACTGCACGTCGTCGACACCACACCTGATCACTGCACGTCGTCGACATCGCATCTGATCACTCCACGTCGTCGAGACCACACCCGAGCACCGCACTAGTTATGACCGAGCACCACACATTGTGGAGACCGCACGTCGCCGAGACCGAGCATCACACGTAGTTACGACCGAGCATCACACGTAGTTTTGACCGAGCACCACACATTGTGGAAACCGAGCCCGAGCACTACACGTCGTTGAGACCACACCCAAGCACCGCATGTTGTCGTGACCACACCAGAGCACTACACCTTGTGGAGACCGAGCACCACACCTCATCGAGACCACACCCAAGCACCGCACATCGTCGAGATCAAGCCCGAGCCTCACACGTCGTGATGACCGAGCACCGCACGTCGTCGAGACCAAGCCCGAGCATCACACGTCGTTATGACCACACAGGAGCACGACACGTTGTGGAGACCGAGCACCACACGTCGTCAAGACCAGACCCGAGCACCGCACATCGTCGAGAACGAGCCCGAGCATCACACGTCGTTATGACCGAGCACTGCACATCGTCGAGACCGAGCCTGAGCATCACACATAGTTATAACCGAGCACCACACGTTGTCGAGACCACACATGTGCACGACACGTTGTGGAGACCGCGTCCAAGTACCGCACGTCGTCGAGACCGAGCATCACACATTGTCGAGACTGAGCCTGAGCACCGCATGCCAACGAGCCCGAGCATGTCATTGAGACCGTATCCGAGCACCACACGTCGTCGAGACCGAGCCCAAGCACCACACATTGTCAAGACTGAGCCCGAGCGCATCATCGACACAGAGCCTGAGCACCACACGCCAACAAGCCCAAACACCGCATGTCATCAAGACTGTCCGAGCGCCACACATCATCGAGACTGAACACGAGTCGCACATAGTCGAGACCAAGCACCACCTGTCGCCGATTCCCTACGAGGATTACATGACCATTTTGAGGGCCAATGGGATGTTGTATGCTCCCCTGGTAAATGTACTTTGAACCATTAAGGGTTCATGATGGAATGTGGTTCTGTGGTTTGTACATGAGTTGCAGAAATTTTTAGAGAATGTATTCACAATTGTGTACCAGACAATCGCAAAAGGTGCAATAATAATAATAATAATAAATAATGGCATAACGGTGGAATCAAAGGACTGACCCTGAGTGTGCAAGTGTGATGCAGCTGTACCTTGAAAACGATCATCCTCGCCCTGGTGTTTGAGTTGCAGATCCAGTGTGGTTTGTTGCAGATCCAGCGTGGTTCGTTGAATCTCTGTACTGTAACCAATCCTGAGGTCCGTTACCGAACATCTTGACACACCCCAGGGAAAGAAAGTCAGCCAACAATATCTATATCCCCCTCACCACCCCCACCCCTCCCCGTTTTTTTTTTGTTTTTTTTTGTATACAAGATCAAAGCTCGTGAAAGAGCTAACATTAATCACACAAAAAGTCAAACCGACACACAAAACACAAAAAACAAGGGGAGCGGCAGACAAGATGGGGGGAGAGGGGGAAGGACACAAACACAACATTTGAGAGCAGGGACATCGGGAGGACTTGGGGGGAGGTGGGAGAGGTATAAAACATATTAACACTGCAAGGACTCGGGTGAATTAGCGGGGGTAGAAAAGATCAAGGTTTTGGATGGGGGAAGATGAGAGATGGTGGTGAACAGCTGTTTTAAAGACCTGGAGGGAGGAGTGGGATTGAAGGGAGTGGGGGAGTTTGTGCCAGAGGCGGGAGAAAAGGGGAATGAAAGAGTGAAGGTGAGCAGAGAGCCTAGATTTTGGCAGTTTATCCATAAGAGGGTTGCAGGCAGATCTTGTGCGACCTGAAGGAATATTGGGGGGACAGAGCACAGAGAGAGCTGGGGGAGCAAGGCCGGAGAGGAGTCGGTAGAAGACAGAAAGACCACCAACCTGCCTGCGGTGAGTGAGTGAAAGGTCCTCGGAGTTAACTTCATCGCAGGAGATTCCAATGATTCTGAAAGCTTTGGCCTCAACAGCGTGAAGCCGAGCTAGGTGTGAGGCAGGAGCACCAGCCCAGAGGGGGGAACAGTATTCCATTGAGCTGCGGATGAAAGCCTTGTATGTGGTGAGGAGCTCAGGTGTGCCAAGGAAGGACTTCGCACGACGGAGGATGCCCAGTCGGCGACTGGCTTTGGAGGCCAGCTTGGAAATGTGGTTTTCCCAAGAAAGATCATGGCAGATAGTGAGACCCAAAAGCTTGAGCGACAGAACTTCTTGGAGAGGATTGTTGAGAAAGTAGATGGGAGGGTTTTCCAGTCGGTCCTTTCGGAGAGACATT
Organism: Myxine glutinosa; assembly: GCF_964187855.1. Taxonomy (NCBI): domain Eukaryota; kingdom Metazoa; phylum Chordata; class Myxini; order Myxiniformes; family Myxinidae; genus Myxine; species Myxine glutinosa. The sequence goes on along the minus strand of NC_136261.1, from coordinate 447,466,305 downwards.
GTAAGAGTGTGAGATTTGTCAGGATTGAAAGACATGTTCTACTTGTTTGACCAGTCTGTGATTTTGTCCAGGTCTGCAGAGAGTGAGGACGCTGCAGACTGCCGATCTGAGGGATGAGGAATGGAGCGGCAGATGGTGGAGTCATCAGCAAAGAGATAGAGAGGATTTTCCAGAGAGTCGGAGAGATCATTGATGAAGACCAGAAATAGCACAGGGCCCAGAACACTACCTTGGGGAACTCCAGCCAGAACAGGAAGGGGAGATGAGAGAAATCCATTCAGGGCCACACGTTGCCTACGACCAGAGAGGAAGTCCGCAAGCTATGAGTGGAGATTTCCATGGATACCATACTCGAGTTTGGCGAGCAGAGCTGGGTGCCAGACCGTATTGAAGGCACGTGACATGTCAAGTGAGACAGCTCTGATTTCCTGTTTGGCATTGAGGACCTCCATGCATTGTTGAGACAGCAGAAGCAACATGTCCAGAGTAGAATGACCTGGTCTGAATCCAAATTGATGATCAGAGATCAAGCCATTGGAGAAGAGGAAGGATTTGATATCCGAAGCAATGATGGATTCCATGACTTTGCTGATAATTGGAAGCAGGCTGATTGGTCTGTAGTTGCAAGGATCTGTTTTTGCACCTTTTTTGTGTAAAGCGGTAATGTTTGCTGATTTCCAAGATGCTGGCAGATGATCTTGAGCAAAAGAGAGGGTGAAAAGAACAGAGAGAGGGTGAGATAGAGCGGCAGAGCAGGATTTTAGGACCCGTGGGCTGATGCCGTCTGGTCCAGTTGCAGAATCAGAGTCGAGGTTTGATAAAAACTTCTCCACCTTGTCAGGAGAGAAGGACACAGAGTCCAGGAGCAGTTGGGTTCGACTGGGAAAGGTGGGAACAGAGAGAGATGGGTTTGGGACACAAGATTTTGGGGCAAACACAGAGTTGAGGCATTCGGCTTTGTCACGTGCGGTGTCAACTGTGTAGCCATTTGAGGTAAGTGAGGGAATGGAGGGGGAACAAACACCAGAAACGGATTTGACCAGATGTCACCAGGATTTGGAGGAAGGAGACAGGTTTGAGAGTTCAATCTTGAGTGTGGAGAGATAGTGCTTCCTGGCACTCCTGAGGGTAGACACACACTTGTTTCGAGCTTGGTGGAAGGAACTGAGATTGCCTTCAGTTGGATTTGCCTTCCAAGAGGCAAAGGAAAGTTGTTTCAGGGCAACTGCCTCACCACAAGATTCAGTGTACCATGGACGGGAGGAAGGGTAAGACAACTGAAGACGAGATGGGATAAATCTGTGCATGAGAGAGAGCAGTTTGCTTTGGAAGAATTCCCAGGAAGAATTGATGTCAGAGGCAGTAGAGATGGGAGACCAGTCCAGATGATTGATGGCTGCTTGCAGACCGTGCCAGTCGGCTTGAGTGAAATACCAGATACCAGTTTAACAAACAAGATGGTGAGGGGTGCAGGGGAACACAATAACGAGTGTGCAAAGAAACAGCCTGACCTTGCTGACAAACTCCAGGATCTTCAGCTTGGATGATTCAGCAAATGCTCGAGCACCCCAGCTGACATTGTACTCAGGAACATCTGTGTTCAAGACTCGTGTGTGCTCCAGGTACCTGTAACAAGCAGCAGTGTGTGAATCAAGCCATTAAAGCGTTCGCTGTTAACGTGCATTCTAGCAAAGGCCTGGATGTCTAACAGAGCCGCTGTACGAGTCACGAGCTCAATAAGGCCTGGATGTCTAATGGAGCCGCTGTACGAGTCATGAGCTCATTAAGGCCTGGATGTGTAACAGACCCGCCATATGAGTTGACCTCATTAAGGCCTGGGTGCCTCATTAAGGCTAAACTGAGCTGCCATGATGGCCATGAGGCTCAGGCCTGGACATTTAACAGCACCACCATCCTAAGCAAGGGACTAAACCCTGGATGTTTAATCAAGCCGCCATATTAGCGGTGAGGCTAAACCCTGGATGCTTAATCAAGCCACCATATTAGCGGTGAGGCTAAACCCTGGATGTTTAATCAAGCCGCCATATTAGCAGTGAGGCTAAACCCTGGATGTTTTTTAATCGAGCCGCCATATTAGGGGCAGTGGGGAACAAAAAGACCATTTGATTTAACATCCCTCACGTGCTCAGTATGTGGGGTTCAGAGGCAGGCAGGCTGCATACCCTGGAACAGCATTGCCAACGACGCACCCTGTTGATTTGTGGTGCAGTTTAAATGGACAGGTCCATATAGTTGGGACCGCCATGCTGAATACACCAGATAATCAGTAGTGTGTCTGGGTCAATGTGTTTGGTGGGCTGCCAGGATGGCCCACAGGTACGCACACTCACCTCCACGCTGTCTAACCTGGGTTGGAATCCCAACCCAGATATATATTGTAACCACGGTCTTTTATAGGCAGGGGGATTCATCAATGTGCGCCCCTCGGATGGACGTTAACCAGGCGTCCCATCTGCCGGCAGTAGTTGGTGGACGTTAAAGATCCCACGGTGTCCTTCACAAATCGAAGGCGAGCTATCGTTGACACCATGACCAAATTACAAATTCCTGCTCTAACATATTGAGGGCACTGCATCAGCGGCACCCTCAGCCGATGATGCTACCCCGCAGCCTTGTGCTGCATACGGAAGAAGTCTGTTTGGCATTTGCATCACCAGGATGGAATGAATCCTCAGTTTAAATACCGTACTCAGTGTTTTATATCTATTCTCCACTTACACCATCAGTCTCATGCCCATACATGGTAATCCTGCTGAAAAAGCTTCAATCACAAAATTAAAATGCATGATTTACATGGATAATTTAAAACTTTCTGCACCAAACAATGAAAAATTGTCAGAACAACTCAAATTAATGAAACAGTACTCCAACGACATTCAAATGGAATTTGGCCTAGATAAGTGTGCCAAGTGCACATCCGCATACAACAATATAGGAGCTAGACAACGAAGCATCATATAAATACCTTGGAGTAAAAGAGGGCCACCAAAATTATCACAAACAAATGCGCAAAACAATTACCAAAGAATACCTGCATAGAACGAGGCTGATCCTGAAAACAAATCTCACCCCGAGAAACAAAATCAGTCATAAACCAACTACAAGTACTAGTATTCCAGAACAGCTGCGGAATAATAAACTGGTCACTATCAGAAACTACAACGGCACTCAGTAGAGAGCATACCTCTGCCGGGCTGAACAGTTTGCGTTTTGGATCCCATCGATAGGCCGGATCTGAATCAAAATCGCATCTGCTTATTCTCGTCACTGAACCAACTCATCCACCGAGTTTTGTCATAACTCGTTCACAGCGTTTTCAAATATTGTGCTCTATATCACTTTGGGCCCATCTCTCAATGGTGAGGAATCACTTTAAAAATTCTCATATCCCGATTCGGATCTTCACCAAAATCGAATTAATTTGTCCTCGTCACTTCCCCAACTTGTCCACCAAGTTTTAACTGAATCCATCCACAACCTTTTGAGATATCCTGTCGCAAACAAAGAAACAAAAGGACAGGGGTGAAAAACCGAACCTTTGTCCATCGCAGATGGTAGAGGTAATCAACAAACTCGACACCAAAACAAGGAAACTACTCACGATCCACAAAATGTTATACAGATGCAAGGCATCCTGAGAATATACCTGCTGAGGCGAGAACAAAGTGGTGGCCTGATGCAACTCAACCAAATCAACTTCCACATCACATCCTCTTCAATCGCAATCTTCCCTTCAGGTCTTCAAGACAGCTGTGAAACACCATCTCAGATCGTCCCCAATCCTAAACCACGATATTTTCTGCTGTCGTTAACCCCACCCGAATCCCCCCTCCTTGCAAGCTTCCAGTTTTCCATTCTTGGAATTTCCTTCTGGATCCATTTTGTCCACCCCATGCATGCGTGTTTTGCAACCTGTTTTTGTCTGTTACGTCCTTCCACGAGTTTAGACTATGTATGGGTATAAAAACAAGACCAAAAGTCTAACAGCGGCGTAGCCGGGCTTGTAAAATATTATAAACCACAAACATGTATGATTAGCTTTTCAAACAGTCGCTAATGCTGCTTATAACATTAAACAAAGAAATTTGGAGGAATCCAGACATCCAAGAGGTAAGTTTTACTTACAGAACTGAGCGAAGATCTCCTGTCATCTATATACTCCACAAGGTTTGGAGATGTACTCATTTACCAAGCAGCGAGCTAGCGCTTGACAAGCCAGTCATTCCTTAACGGCTTTGAACGGAGTGCTTGCTCGAATGCTTCAATCACTTGGCGATCTCTCCACAAGAACATTGGTAAATGAACACACCCAAAGTTCTTGAGCCCCGACCATATATCGACTGCAATCTATGTACCCCACAAGGGTTGGAGGTGTGCTCATTTACCAAGCAGCTAGCTAGCGCTTGACAAGCCAGCCATTCCTTAACGGCTTTGAACGGAGTGCTTGCTCGAATGCTGAAACCACCTGGTGATCTCTCCACAAGAACCTTGGTAAATGAACACACACCCAATGATCTTGAGACCCGACCATAGATAGACTGTAATCTATATACCCCAAAGAGGAATGACCCTTCCTGCCACCCCAGTAGTGAGCGGGTGTACTTGCAAATTAAAATGTCGGTCGGTGGAGTCAGCCGTCGTAATGACATCATAGACGTAACGGACACAAAACTGCCGCTAGTTTAATATGTAGAAGATGATATATTTTAACTTCCAGTAAGTTTGCAGTCACTACGAAAGGATTAGTGTTACAATTAGATTTACAATAATAACGTTACGTTATCATTATTTCGAAAATGATATTACGATCAAAAAACCGAGACTAATTCCTTAGTTCCTCAGTTATTAATATTAGTGCCGAACAATGCATCATTGATCATGAACCATACACCGCTTCAATCCATAAACCTTCAATTCACGACATTGGGATTAAAGTATTATGGTTCTATTTGTTATATTATTATTATTATTATTATTATTATTATTATTATTATTACGAAAACGATACACTACTGTATTAACAAACCTGGGCTTAATTTGTCCGAAGACGAGTCATAACGCCTAAGGCCTATACGTACCGTATTGTTGGAAGAGACATAACGCCGATGCTTTCGATATTTGATGGTCATTTTAACAATCGGTTTGTTTGTGTTTCACACTGAATGAAAAACGTCAAGGTAGAGCATGGCGATTGTGATATATGACAGGTTCGATGATAGTTCGGCATGAACGGCATATAAAACAAAATGGCGGTGTGTGGAGAGTCAACCAGCTTTACGCCGTAATGACTTAATCATTATGACTGATTAATGACTTAATCACATCACCCTGTCATGTGACCAGATTCTCAGCTCTGATTGGTATACGTTTGACGGGACATACAAACACACAGACGGACAAACACTGTTCTAGACGGCTCTGCCCGATGGGCTACGCCGTAAAAACTGTAGGATTGGCCGAGTACATAAAGTTCAACAGACTACCAAATCCAATTTGAAGCAAACACGAAGACAGGGACCAGAGAAGGTATCCCTGACCCACTTAACCAAAAATATATACCGTAAAACTTCGACTACAACGCACACTTTTCTTTAGGACAAAACAAATAGGTTTAATTATTATGCACGTATTTACAGCTCAGGACGAAGAGACACAGGGAAGCTTAGACAGTCTTAATTATTAATACCCAAGGACAAACGGGCCCGTCTCACACACTCACACGGGGATTGCAGATGGGCAGGATGATGTTCTCCAGTGCCGCGGTGGTCGTCCAGGCTCGGCCCCGTCCGGCTCTCCATGGTCCCCGGCACGTCCCGCGGAGATAGAGGTAGGCGAAGGCAGGAACTCGTATCGTGTCGCTCGAACAAACGGGTAATCTCGGGACGAACGGTAGAGGGCGGACTTAGCGCGGCTGGCGGTTATTCAGCCGCGTTCATTCAGTTTGGCTGAACCGCGCAAGTTATCAACGCCTTGGCTGCGCCCACGTATCCCTCGAACCAAGTTCATACAGTGCGAGTGATCCTCTTCAAGCACGTCTCCCTTCTCAGAACTCAGAACTCACGACTTCCTTCAGCACACCTCTCCCATAACTCAACTGAGGTGGGGACTTCGCGCAATCGGTTTTATTGCCACGCCCTTAGCCCGATCGAATGTTCCAACCACGCCCTGTGATGCAGTGCTGCAGCCACACGCTGTGAGCCCTGATTGGTGGCTCATTCTTACCGTCATTGCCTCGCCGCTGCGCCGACCTCAACCCTCCTCCACCTTCCGAGGCCCACCTCGTGTTAACTCACGCCCAACATAACCAGGGCTTTTTAGCCGCAATGGATCGAGCCTATGGACGTGGAATGGTTTGTAGAAGTAGGGCCTATCCTCCTGTCTTTACACAACGCAGGATTAACATTGGAAGGGGCCTACTCTCACATATACTAAGACATAACTATACTACAAATGAAGCTACATGTTGCTATGGGGGGCAAACCTTTAACCTTTATTGAATTTACTGTACAAATCTCAAAACCGTAGCAATATATATGTATATATATAATCTATCTATATATATAATCTATCTATATATATAATCTATCTATATATATAATCTATATATATATATATATATATATATATATATATACATATATACATATATATATACATATACATATATACATATATATACATATATATACATATACATATATACATATATATACATATATATACATATACATATATATATATATATATATATATATACATATATATATATATACATATACATATATATACATATACATATATATATATACATATATATAAATATACATATATATAAATATATATATATATATATATATATATACATACATATATATATATATACATATATATACATATATATATATATATATATATATATATATATATATATATATATATATATATATATATATATATATATATATACATATATATATACATATATATATACATATATATATATATACATATATATATATATATATATACATATATATATATATATACATACATATATATATATATATACTAGGGTGGTGCTCAAAATAATTTTTTTTAAATATTTACTGGGACATGGATTTATGTTGTTCCTTTTGTTCCAAAATGAAAAGACACCAAATATGAAAGCAATCTGATTTTATTTAGGGGTGCCACATCAGCCTTCAAACTAAAGGTGTCTACACAACATTTCTATATATGGATCGAAAGCAAAACCAGAATTTTGTTTTATGAAAATCCACCCTCCACTCACTTTCTTTGTATTCTAGCAAACACAAGTTACAATAGCTGCACAAATAGCACTATATTGCTATGAAAACTCAAATTCAATGATAACAATCCAAATGTTCAGTTCATAAAATGAAGAGACACCATATCACATAATATTAAAAAACCCAAATATAATGAGAAATGTAACTCCTATTTCTGGGCCTGTTTCACCACTGTTGCCTTCTTGGCATCGGGGTACATCTTCCTGTGAGCAGCAACAACTTGGAGCAGAGCTTGCTTTTGCTCTTCATCCTTTGTAAGGAGCTTATTGTAGTCTTGTATCAATGCGACACCCCTTTCTGCCCTGTCGTTCACCACGACGAAGCCACTGGCGGCTTTCTTTGCTTCCTGAAAGCTGGTTTCTTGCTCCCATGAACCACGATCCTTATCCATCCAATCAGTTGGGGTCCCTAGGATGCTGAAGAAATGCTTGGTGTGTTTTGTTATGAGGCCAGCGATTGACAGGGCGGGTCCTCGTTTGATAGCTGGTCTCTTTAGAGAGGGGTTTTCACCATCATTTTTCAATGCTTCAATCATATTGATCTTGCTTTCTTTGTCAATTCTGGTGTCAAAGAATGCAAATGCCACTAGTACTGGGCTCATGTACCACGTGTGGCGGCCAAGTGCCTTCAAGGCTGCCTGAGCCATCTTCTGATTGATTTGTTCAAACTTTTCCAACTTCTTGAAGAGGTTAATGTCATTCAGGGGAGCCTCAATAGCTTGTGGAGCCCGAAACCAAGCCTGTACATACACAAGGCAGACAAAAATGTTGAAGGCTCGGAGTTCTCTCGCCTCTCGAAGTGTCAAGTGGAACTCTGACCGAAACATGAACACCTGTAGTGAATATAGTGCTTTTGCCATCCATCTGGCTCTGTGCATTGCTCCTGGAGCCATGATCCGGATTCCACGAGGTGGGATTCCTCCCATGTAGATGACAGTCAGTTCTAGGAGTTCACGATAATAATCTCGTGGCTGCTGATCTTTCAAACACACAAGAACGTTTTTGCTTCCAACACAGTGTCTACAGATCCCATTGAAGCCTTCCTCTCTGAGAATTGATCGTGAAGAAACTTCCTGTCCTCGGGGTTGGTGATTATGGCCTCCGAATCTGCATGCCTAAGATCAAACGTCTTCTCCAAGGAGGCCTTGAAGGATGCTTCCTTTTTCTCTTGGGTCGCACCACCCCGCTATGCACCTTTTTGGAGGCTCCTCCATTCTTCATATAGCCTCTCCAAACGATGGATGCAGTGCTGCTTCGTCGTTGTAGGTAGGTGAGCTTTTTCCCAGAACTTCACAACCTCTTCAATGGTGAGGGTTGCACTCTCCCGGGCAGTGCGATTCTCCTTCTTCAGGTGATGGAAAAACAGGACAAGAGATTGATGCACAGTCGGGAGCTTGGCACCTTTGATGGCATCTCCAGAAGTGGACCAAATGAGATACACATTATCCTGAGCCCGAGTTTTCAATGAAACACTGGTACTAGCACATGCCATATCTGCAAAATAAGCAAGAATGTGGGTAAAATCCTGTTAATTCTTACTCCACAGGGTCACTCTCTACAAAAGAGCCACAGTCAATAAGTTAGGCCTACATATTACACACTAAAAAAGCGTACCCCTGACCACGGGAACCTGTACAAAACATGCATGAAAATTGCCTAGATAGTGATCATAGGAAGTCTCAAAACTGTATGTATAATATATTGTATATATATAATGTATAATGTGTATTTATGTATATTTATTATTTAATGTATATTTACTATATATTTATTTTTAATATTATATTTAATGTATATATATAATTATGTATTTCTTTTGTGTATATACAGCCCAAAAAATGGGAATTCCTATTTTTGCATGGGGGAAAATTCATCACTGATGTGGCACCCCTAAATATTAATGGATTCCATTCAAATTTGGTGTGGTTTCCTTTGACACCAAAAGGAACAAAAATAGACCATGTCCCGGAGAAAATCTGCATTTTGCTTTTTTGAAGCCCACCCTAATATATACATATATATATATATATATACATATATATATATATATATATATACATATATATATATATATATATATACATATATATATATATATATATATACATATATATATATATATATATATATATATATATATACATATATATATATATATACATATATATATATATATACATATATATATATATATACATATATATATATATACATATATATATATATACATACATATATATATATATACATATATATATATATATACATATATATATATATATACATATACATATATATATATACATATATATATATACATATATATATATATACATATATATATATATACATATACATATATATATATATATATATATATATATATATATATATATATATATATATATATATATACACATATATATATATATACATATATATATATATATATACACATTATATATATATACATATATATATATATATATATACACATTATATATATATACATATATATATATATATATATATATACATATCTGTGCCTCTTCCTCTTTCCACTATTTTACCCATCACTATGGCATCAGTAGGTTAGGTAGTTGGTAGTAGGTACCGTACCTAGTTCAAAATGACACCATTTGCATTCTGGATGAGATTAAAATTTAAAAAATTTCCTTCTTGATTAATTCAAGCCTGGTGTTGGCTTAGCGATTAGGGTGCCGGCTTGGGATCGTAGGATCCTGGGTTCGAATCCCTATCGATCGCTGAATTAACGCCAGGGGGGTTGACTCAGCCTATCATCCTTCCGAGGTCGGCAAATTGAGTACCAGCTTGCTGGGATGAATGATCACGGTGTGTACCCCGATTTAGAATAGGTACACCGTATCCCTGCGCATCGTAAGAGGCGACTAAGGGTTGGCGTCAGGAAGGGCATCCGGCCATAAAAACATTGCCTCAAACAGGGAACCATGATTGTCATGGGGCCCGCAAGGATAACCCCCGCTCTTGTGGGGAAAATGGCCTTAAAACGATCATTCATTCATTCATTCATTTCATTCTGTGCAGTGTCTGTCCTGTCCTGTCCTGTGTTGTCCTGAGGTGTGTTGTCACTGAACTACTTTCTCAAACTTTTGTGAAATCGTACCAAATTTATGGTGTGCACATATCTCTCCCGTCGGTATGTCCTAAGGGTATTTATTTTGAAAAATTTTCGATTTATTTTTATGGAATTTTTTGGGGGAAATATTTTTTTTCAACTTAAGTTTTCAACTTCAATTGTTCATAAAAGGTAATATCACGTATATTACAAATACATTTGTGCAAAATAATTGTTTGAATTATGATTGGTTTAAACCATGACAAAACAGCAACTCGGGTACAGTCATTTATCTATATACAGTCACGTGAAAAAGTAAGTACACCCCATGTAAAGTTTTGACTTTTTAAACATATTTCAACATACAGCTATTTGATCTTCATTTCAACAATATTGATAGATAAAGGTGATATAATATAACAAATATCATGAAACATTTACATTTTGTAGTCCATTGTATAATTTAAATAAACATAAATGCAAATTTTGCATGTGGAAAAAGTAAGTACACCCCTACATTTATCACTACTTCAAACACCTAAAATTAGAATCAGGTGCAGCAGTTCAGGTGCAAATGATTAGAACATCGTTAGAGAGGATCTTGGAGGAACCTGTCTTATTTAAACCTCAGACATTTAGTTTGGTTTGCTCTTTGTTGTTGAAGTGTGCGGCGTCACCATGCCTAGTTCAAAACAGCTCTCTGAGGCCTTCAGAAAGAAGGTTATAGATGCCTACGAGTCTGGGAAGGGATTTAAAAAGATCTCCAAACAATTTGAAATCAATCATTCGACTGTCCGGAAGATCATCTGCAAGTGGAGAAGATTCCAAACAACTGCCAACTTGTTCAGGCCAGGCCGCCTCAGCAAGTTCAGCCCGAGAGCAGACCGCAAGATGCTAAAAGAGGTCTCTAAGAACCCCAGAATGTCATCATGGGACCTACAGGTAGCTCTTGCCACTGTTGATGTCAAAGTGTACGAGTCCACCATTAGAAAGAGGCTGCACAAATTTGATCGACATGGGAGGTGTGCCAGGAGGAAACCGTTGCTGTCCACAAAGAACATCAGGGCAAGACTAAAGTTTGCCAATGAACACCTAGGCAAAGACCAGCACTTCTTGAACAATGTGCTCTGGACAGATGAGTCAAAGGCAGAGCTATTTGGCCACAGTACCAGAAGACATGTTTGGCGAAAACCAAAGACAGCATTAGACCACAAAAACCTGATACCAACTGCAAAGCATGGTGGTGGAAATATTATGGTTTGGGGCAGCTTTGCTGCATCAGGGCCTGGGCAGCTCACCATCATAGAATCCACTATGAATTCTTCATTGTACCAGAGGGTGCTTGAGGATAATGTGAGGCCATCTGTCGGAAAGTTGAAGCTCAACCGAAGGTGGACCTTGCAACATGACAATGACCCTAAACATACCAGTAAATCTACCAAGGAATGGCTGAAAAGAAAGAAATGGAGGGTTCTGGAATGGCCAAGTCAAAGCCCGGATCTAAATCCCATCGAGATGTTGTGGGGGGATTTGAAACAAGCTGTAAATGCAAGAAACCTCTCAAACATCGCACAGCTGAAAGAATTCTGCATGGAGGAGTGGGCAAAAATGTATCCCAGTCGATGTCAGAGACTGGTAGACATTTGTAAGAAACGCCTACTTGAGGTTGTTTCTGCCAAACGGGGCAATACCACCTATTAGAGCCAAGGGTGTACTTACTTTTTCCACATGCGAAATTAGGATTTATGTTTATTTAAATTATACAATGGACTACAAAATGTAAATGTTTCATGATATTTGTTATCATGTAACAAACATTATATCACCTTTATCTATCAATATTGTTGAAATGAAGATCAAACAGCTGTGTGTTGAAATATGTTGAAAAAGTCAAAACTTTACATGGGGTGTACTTACTTTTTCACGTGACTGTATCTACACATCTGGGCAGTGTCTGTGTTGTCACTTGACGACTCCCTCAAGCTTTTGTTTCCGTGGTTGTGAAGTGTTTTTAATAACGCTGTGGTGGTTTTGAATCACGTGGTGGTTTTGAATCACGTGGTGGTGAGGCATTTTGAATTATGTGGTGGTGAGGTGTTTTAAATCACATGCTGGTGAG
>NC_136261.1:446681326-446826326 GCF_964187855.1 Myxine glutinosa | reverse complement strand
AGAGTTACAAGCTTTTTAAAATTTAACTTTCATTATTTATTGCGGCCAAACCATGTGACTTAAAAAAACGTCTCAAGTAACGATTAAACATCCCCCCATGAGGAACACTTGTGTAAAGTTTCCACTCGATACCTCCACAAATTATGGAGGTGATTCCATTTCTAGTTTGAGATTTTAAAACGTCATAACTCTGACACCACGTGTCGGATGACGTCGCGCTCGCTGACTTTTTTGTTTGTCATGGGTATCCGAATACGCATGCCAAGTTTGGGCTCGATCCGTTCAGCCGTTGCGGAGAAAAAGGGTTTTTTGTGTTTTTTCACGGAAAACAAGATGGCGGCCGAACCATGTGACGTATGACTTCGAAAATTTTCGCATTCTGAGTTTTTTTTAACTAAGCATCTGGGGGGAAAATCTCTTTTTCGGGGGAGAAAAACTGTGTTTGACGAATTCTAACCTCTTAACGTTAGCATTTTTGATATACTCAATACACATGTTTTTTGTTCCCATTGCAGAGTTCTTTGGAATGAGCCATTCCTCAAATTTTTCCATTGAGCCGTTTCGGAGATACAGAGGGGCAAAGTTGAAGGTGTTTTACAAGATGGCGCCCATACCACGTGACCTATGACGTCATCATTAGCATTAAAAAATTCTACGAGCCTAGCCGATCATTTGATGAAAATTTCCTGTCAATCCGACCAGCGGTTGCTGAGAAACTTAATTATGAAGTTTTCGGAGGTGCAAAATAGGGTGGAAGAATAATAATAATAATAATAAGAAAAACTCTAGCAGTAATAATAGGTTACTCTCCATTTCATGGAGAGTAAACCTAATAAGAAAAACTCTAGCAGTAATAATAGGTTTCTCTCCATTTCATGGAGAGTAAACCTAATAAGAAAAACTCTAGCAGTAATAATAGGTTACTCTCCATTTATGGAGAGTAAACCTAATTAACAAAATCAAGACACTAGAACGACATTCGGTTGAGCACATACCTTCCGCCAGCCTGAACAGTTTATGGTTTGTATCCCAATGATAGGCCGGATCTGGATTCGGACCTGAACCAAAATCGAATCGGCTTGTTCTCATCACTAAACCAACTCGTCCATCAAGTTTAGTCACAAGTCATCCATAACTTTTTTAAATATCATGTTATATATCGCTTTTGGCCCGGTCTCTCAATGGTGAAGAATCAATTAACAATTAAATAATTATCGTATCCGAATCCATGTTCAGATCTTCACCAAAATCGAATCTATTTGTCCTTGTCAGACCCCCAACCGGTCCACCAAGTTTCGTTCACATAAATCCATAATTTTTTGAAATATCGTGCTATGTTGATCCATCATCATCCATCTCCTGAGATGACGCTATCTCAGAGGGCCTTTCACTTACTCACCGCAGGCAGGTAGGTGGTCTTTCCGTCTTCTACCGACTCCTCTCCGGCCTTGCTCCCCCAGCTCTTTCCGGGCCTGTCCCCCAAATATTCCTGCAGGTCGCACAAGATCTGCCTGCAACCCTCTTATGGTTAAACTGCCAAAATCAAGACTCTCTGCTCACTTTCACTCCTTCATTCCTCTTTTCTCCCGCCTCTGGAACAAACTCCCTCACTCTCTTCAATCCCACTCCACCCTCCAGGTCTTTAAAACAGCTGTTCACCACCATCTCTTATCTTCCCCCATCCAAAACCTTGATCTTTTCTACCCCCGCCAATTTCACCCCAAATCCACTTTTTTGAGGTGACATTTGTCTTCTTTCCTGGAAGTCCTTGGTGTCCTTGCGTTTTATACCTATCCTGCCTCCCCCCAGGCCCTCTGCCTCCCACACATCTCCCGATGTCCCTGCCCTCAAATTTTGTGTTTGTGTGCTTCCTCTCCTTCTCTCCCCATCTTGTCGACCACTCCCACTTTTAGCCGCGTCGCAGACGCTGCTCATAGAGTGCCCTCTGCTGTTGTTGTTGTTGTTGTTGTTCTTCTTCTTCTTCTTGTTCTTGCAGAGAAGACAAAACCTCAAAGCTCCACCCATTCTGGGAACCATAGCTCCTCCCATTCTGGGAGAGCCTTCATATAAACAAATATCCACCATTTTATTAACTCGCATAGCTTTGAGGCCTGTTTTGTAGGCCCGTGGTGTCTTCCTCTCTCACACAGTTTTATTTCAAATCAAATTCGATATATCATTTCATTTTTCACAGTCGCTAACATAGTTTTAGCCTCAGTTGAAAAAAAACGGGAAGAAAATCCGATGAAAGTTGCCCTTTATAGAACGAAATGAATTCTCAAAGGCCTGTAACTTCAAGTCCATTGAGATATTTTTTTTTTAAATCGCGGCATGGTCAGTCATACACCGCCCGAAATAAGATACGGGAAAATGCCGAGATATATATATTTTGTTTAAAGCGTGGCATGGTCAGTCATACACCGCCCGAAATAACAGATGGGAAAATGCCGAGATATATTAAAAATTCGTCCATTTGATGACAATCGTCACGATGAAATATTTAATTTATACGTCATCACAATAATGTGGAGAGAGGAGCATAGCTTCGTTCACGTGTCGCCACACACGGGAAATTGCCGAGATATATATTTTTTAAATCGCGGCATGGTCAGTCATACACCGCCTGAAATAACAGACGGGAAAATGCCGAGATATATTAAAAATTCGTCGCCACACACGGGAAATTGCCGAGATATATTTTCACTTTGCACAAAAATAACATCAAGTAATCGAATCAATAGGAATGTCCTGTGCCTATAACATCGACGTTATAGGCACAGCTGCATCTAGGCATTGTGTAACATCGACGCGGTTTTTGTTTTAATTAAAACTTTTTGTACTTGTTATATACTTTGTTTGCTTGTTTGTTTGATTTGTTTGTTTGATAAATGTTAGCTCTTTCACGAGCCTCGACTCTGTATACAAAAAAAAAAAAAAAAAAAATATCGTTTTTGGCACGATCTCTCAATGGTGAAGAATCACGTAAAAAATTAAATAATTCTCATAGCCGAATCCATATTCAGATCTTCAGCAAAATCGAATCGATTCTTCCTCGTCACACACAACCTCTCCACAAAGTTTCATCCAAATCTGTCCACAACCTTTTGAGATATCCTGCTATGCATAGTTTTTGGCCCGATCTCCCAATGGTGAAGAATCACCTTAAAAATTAAATAATTCTTGTCTGCGAATTCAGATTCAGATCTTCACCAAAATCAAATCGATTCGTCCTTTTCAGACACCCAACCTCTCCACCAAGTTTCGTCCGAATCCATACACAACTTTGAGATATTTTGTTCACAAACGGACAGACAGGGGTGAAAACATAACCTCCATCCACCTTTGGTGGCGGAGGTAATAAAAGGACTAACATGAAGAAGTGAGAAAAGGGAGAGAATTGGGAATATGAAAAAGAGGAAAGGAAAACGAGGAGAGGTGAGCTATGCAGGTAAATGACACACACCTACAGCTGGTGTATGATACACATCTACAGGGGGTGTATGACGCACATCTACAGGGGGTGTATGATAGACATCTACAGGGGGTGTATGACCCACATCTACAGCCGGTGTATGATACACATCTACAGGGGGTGTATGACCCACATATACAGCTGGTGTATGATACACATCTACAGGGGGTGTATGACCCACATCTACAGGCGGTGTATGACACACATCTACAGGTGGTGTATGACACATCTACAGGGGGTGTATGACACATCTACAGGGGGTGTATGACACATCTACAGGGAGTGCATGACACATCTACAGGGAGTGTATGACACACATCTACAGGATATGTATGACACACATCTACAGGATATGTATGACACACATCTACAGGGGGTGTATGACACATCTACAGGGGGTGTATGACACATCTACAGGATATGTATGACACATCTACAGGATATGTATGACACACATCTACAGGATATGTATGACACACATCTACAGGGGGTGTATGACACATCTACATGATATGTATGACACACATCTACAGGATATGTATGACACACATCTACAGGGGGTGTATGACACATCTACAGGATATGTATGACACACATCTACAGGATATGTATGACACACATCTACAGGATATGTATGACACACATCTACAGGATATGTATGACACACATCTACAGGATATGTATGACACACATCTACAGCATATGTATGACACACATCTACAGGATATGTATGACACACATCTACAGGATATGTATGACACACATCTACAGCATATGTATGACACACATCTACAGCATATGTATGACACACATCTACAGGATATGTATGACACACATCTACAGGATATGTATGACACATCTACAGGATATGTATGACACACATCTACAGGATATGTATGACACACATCTACAGGATATGTATGACACACATCTACAGCATATGTATGACACACATCTACAGGATATGTATGACACACATCTACAGGATATGTATGACACAGCTCTGTTACGAAAAAAAATAAAAATGAAGATCCTTATTAAATTATTGCAGCCTGGTGTTGGTTAGCGGTTAGGGTGTTGGCTTGGGATCCTAGGATCCTGGGTTCGAATCCCGGTCGATCGCTGAATTAACGCCAGGGGGGTCGACTCAGCCTGTCATCCTTACGAGGTCGGCAAATTGAGTACCAGTTCACTGGTATTTCCCTGTGTGTCGCAAGAGTCGACTAACAGGGTTGGTGGCAGGAAGGGCATCCGGCCATAAAAACATTGCTTGAAGAAGGGGACCATGGTGCCCGAAAAAGGCCAACCCCTGCTACGCGGGGAAAAATGGCCTCCAACGCTGGTTCTTATTAAATTATTGAAATCTCAAAGCAAAGAATAAACTGAAAAAAAATAAAAATGGAATCGATGAACCCAAGACTTATTATCCTTTACTCCACTTATATTCACAGGGCCCTGAACTACACACGTGCACATATACATACATAGACACAGCAACACACAAAATCTCACCTTTCTGACAAAGCCTCTTTGAACTTTTTTACAGCAACCATATTCTGCCATTTGTTGTGCTTCCCTTTGAACACTTCACCAAAACCTCCACTTCCAACAGATTGTAAATCAACAAGATCATCCTTTGTCACGACCTGCAATCCCAACTTTTCTGCAGCCACAGCAGCTTGTGGATTCAAAGGATTCGAATCCTGGAAACAATCAACCAAAAACTTATCAGGAATATTCACATTGGCTTTGTGAGGAGCGTTATCACTCCCAGCAATCATTTTATGCTTTGTTCATGTGCATGACATGTTGCACACACATGTGCATGACATGTTCATGTGCATGACATGTTGGGAAAGAAGAGGTTAATTATTTTAATAAACACAAAAAAAAAAAACTCATTGGTTTGAAGTTGGCCAAGGTTTGGAAAATGAGGCATTTTCAAATTGAGTTTTCCATACACATATTCAGAGACACACACGAGGATGATGAGGTACAACGTGATCTGGAAGAGGAGCTGGCTAACAAGATAGAGGAGGTGCAATTGATACCAACTGAAGAAAGACCATGACTAATCTGACTACATAATAATAAATGCACAATGGCATTAATCAGCAGAACAAACAAATCTTTTAAAAAAAAACTAGAACAGCACTCAATAGAGAGCATACCTCCACCAGGTAAACAGTTTACCCTTTATATCCCAGAGTAGACCAGAAAATCACAACACAATCACATTTAATCAAAATCATCCGTCCACAACTTTTTGAGATATCCTGCTATGTATCATTTTTCACTCCATCGCTCAATGATGAAGAATCACTTAAAAAATTATACGACCCGGATCCGGATCTTCACCAATATCGAATCTATTTGTCCTTGTCGCACACCCAACCGGTACACCAAGTTTCGTCCAAATCTGTCCATACATTTTTGAGATATCCCTCAATGTATAGTTTTTGGCCCTAGCTCCCAATGGTGAAGAATCACTTGAATAATTAAATAATTTTCATATCCGAATCCATATTCAGATCTTCACCAAAATCGAACATGTTTGTCCTTGTCAGACACCCAACCTGTCCACAAAGATTCGTCCACATCCGTCCATAACTTTTTGAGATATCCCGCAATGTATAGTTTTTGGCCCGTTCTCCCAATGGTGAAGAATCACTTGAATAATTAAATAATTTTCATATCCGAATCCATATTCAGATCTTCACCAAAATCGAATCTGTTTGTCCTTGTCAGACACCCAACCTGTCCACAAAGTTCCGTCCAAATCCGTCCACAACGTTTTGAGATTTCCCGCAATGTATAGTTTTTGGCCCGTTCTCCCAATGGTGAAGAATCACTTGAATAATTAAATAATTTTCATATCCGAATCCATATTCAGATCTTCACCAAAATCGAATCTGTTTGTCCTTCTCAGATACCCAACCTGTCCGCAAAGTTTCGTCCACATCCCTCCATAACTTTTTGAGATATCCCGCAATGTATAGTTTTTGGCCCTATCTCCCAATGGTGAAGAATCACTTGAATAATTAAATAGTTTTCATATCCGAATCTATATTCAGATCTTCACCAAAATCGAATCTGTTTGTCCTTGTCAGACACCCAACCTGTCCACAAAGTTCCGTCCAAATCCGTCCACAACGTTTTGAGATTTCCCGCAATGTATAGTTTTTGGCCCGATCTCCCAATGGTGAAGAATCACTTGAATAATTAAATAATTTTCATGTCCGAATCTATATTCAGATCTTCACCAAAATCGAATCTATTTGTCCTTGTCACGCACACAACCTGTCCACAAAGTTTCATCCAAATCCATCCACAACTTTTTGAGATATCCTGCGATGTATCATTTTTCGCCCCATCGCTCAATGATGAAGAATCACTTAAAAAAATATACTAACCGGATCCGGATCTTCACCAAAATTGAAGCGATTCCTCCTTGTAACATACGCTACCTTTCTGCCAAATTTCGTCCGAATCCGTCCACAACGTTTTGAGATATCTTGTTCACAAACAAACGGACAAACGGACAAACAGACAGGGGCGAAAACATAACCTCCATCCATCTTTGGTGGCGGAGGTAACAATACCAAAATCAGCCACACTGAAAGAAATAAACAATGAATGAGAAAACAAGGCCAGATGTTTGAAAACAACTCAAAAAGATTCTACTGTGAACAAAGAAAACGGAAGCAGAATGTGTCATCCCGTCCTGAAAAATATGAACTGGAACTGAGAAAGAAAAAAAAACTACCATATAAAACAGTGTGTGTGTGTGTGTGTGTGTGTGTGTGTGTGTGTGTGTGTGTATGTGTGTGTGTGTGTACCTTCATAAGGTATGGTTTTAAAGGCTTTGAGTAGTGCTTTAGGAGGGATTTGAGTGTGGGGGGGGGGGGTGGGGGTGGGGGTTAATGGGCAATCTTTGAACACGACTGTGTCCCCTCTGGTTAAAAGACGAAAATACTCTAAGGATCCAAAAGACCCCAAGGACCCAGAAGAACCCGAAGACCCAATGGACCCCAAACACCCAAAATACCAGAAGACAAAAATAACCCTGTAGACTGTTAGACACAAAAGACCATAAAGGCCCTGAAGACCCAAAATACCCCGAATATCCAAAATGCCCTGAAGACCAAAAATACCCAAAATGCCCTGAAGACCCAAAAGACCCAAAAGAGCCTGAAGACCCAAATGAGCCTGAAGACCCAAATGAGCCTGAAGACCCAAAATACCCAAAATACACAAAATACCCAAAAGACATACATACATGTATGTATGTATGTATGTATGTAACTATGTATGTATGTATGTATGTATGTATGTATGTATGTATGTATGTATGTATGTAACCAAAAAGGTCTTCTTCTTCAAAAAAATTATAAAACCCAAAAACACGATCCATGAAGCTGAGGCATTGAAGCCGTTTGACTATATATCTATTAATTACGTACTGGTGGAATATATATTTCGACCATTTACATTTCGACTGCGGAGAGCCCTTGGACCTTTGAAGACCCTTTAAGCCCCCCAATACCCTTAAAACCACCAAGACCCCTAAATACCAAAAATACCCTGAATACCTTAAAATACCCAAAGGACAGACCCGCGAGATCCAAAAGACCCTTAAAGACCCAAAATACCCCAAATATCCTAAATACCCTGAAGACCAAAAAGACCCCCAAAACCAAAAGAACCAAAAGACCCCAAAAACTAAAACCAACAATTAAAAACGAAAACTAGAACGGGCACTCGGTAGAGCGCATACCTTCGCCGCAGCTACTGTTCTGTACTTGGCATGGGAGTGTAGGGAACAGAACAACAAAAATACGATTTTGACCTTTTCGTGACCTTGACCTTGACCTTTGACCCGATTGCTCCCAAAATCTAATCAAATGTGTCCCGTATAATAACCAATCATCCCACCAAATTTCATGCAATTCGGTTGAATACTTTTTGAGTTATGCGAATAACATACACACACACACACACACACACAGACATACAAATAAATACACAGCGATCAAAACATAACCTTCCGCTTTTGCGAAGGTAACTAACAAAATGAATGTCAATCCCACTCATCCCTCCAGGTCTTTAAAATAGCTGTTCACCACCATCTCTTATCTTCCCCATCCAAAACCTTGATCTATCCTACCCCAGGTAATTCACCCCAGATCCACTTATCTGAAATACCCACTTCTTTCCTGGAAGTCCTAGCAGTGTACATGTTTTTTTTTCCTCTCCCACCGCCCCCTCTCCCCCCTACCCACGCCTCCTCGCCCCAAGCCCTCTACCTCCCACAGATCTCCCGATGTCCCTGCTCTCAAATGTTGTACTGTGTGCTTCCCCCTCTCTCCCCATCTTGTCTCCCGCTCCCTTCATTGCATGTTGTATGTGTCTGTGCATGCTTTCGTGTTCTATGTGTTAGCTCTTACACGAGCCTCGATCTTGTATACAAAAAAAAAAAAAAGACCCAAAAGACCCTGAAGACCCAATAAACCCCAAAGTTCCCAAAGACCCAAACAATCCCAAACACCCAAATGACAAAGAGGACCCAAAAGACCCCAAGGACTCATAAGACCCCCCCCCAAGGACTCAGAAAATCCCCCCCCCCAAGGACTCAGGAGACCCCCCCCCAAGGACTCATAAGACCCCCTCCAAGGACGAAGAAGACCCCCCCCCAAGGACTCAGAATACCCCCCACGGACTCAGAATATCCCCCACGGACTCAGAATACCCCCCACGGACTCAGAATACCCCCCACGGACTCAGAATACCCCCCACGGACTCAGAATACCCCCACGGACTCAGAATACCCCCACGGACTCAGAATACCCCTCAAGACTCAGACTACCCCCCACGGACTCAGAATACCCCCCACGGACTCAGAATACCCCCCACGGACTCAGAATACCCCCCACTGACTCAAAATACCCCCCCATGGAATCAGAATACCCCCCACGGACTCAGAATACCCCCCACGGACTCAGAATACCCCCCACGGACTCAGAATACCCCCCACGGACTCAGAATACCCCCCACGGACTCAGAATACCCCCCACGGACTCAGAATACCCCCCCACGGACTCAGAATACCCCCCCACGGACTCAGAATACCCCCCACGGACTCAGAATACCCCCCACGGACTCAGAATACCCCCCACGGACTCAGAATACCCCCCACGGACTCAGAATACCCCATACGGACTCAGAATACGCCCCACGGACTCAGAATACCCCCCAGACTCAGAATACCCTCCCACGGACTCAGAATACCCCCCCACGGACTCAGAATACCCCCCAAGGACTCAGAATACCCCCCAAGGACTCAGAATACCCCCCAAGGACTCAGAATACCCCCCAAGGACTCAGAATACCCCCCAAGGAATCTGAATACCCCACAAGGACTCTGAATACCCCACAAGGACTCTGAATACCCCACAAGGACTCAGAATACCCCCCCAAGGACTCAGAATACCCCCCTAGGACTCAGAATACCCTCCAAGGACTCAGAATACCCCCCCTAGGACTCAGAATACCCCCCAAGGTCTCAGTATACCCCCCCCAAGGACTCAGAATACCCCCACACCCCCCACGGACTCAGAATACCCCCCACGGACTCAGAATACCCCCACGGACTCAGAATACCCCCCACGGACTCAGAATACCCCCCCCCCCCCACGGACTCACAATACCCCCCACGGACTCACAATACCCCCCACGGACTCACAATACCCCCCACGGACTCACAATACCCCCCACGGACTCACAATACCCCCCACGGACTCACAATACCCCCACGGACTCACAGTACCCCCCACGGACTAACAGTACCCCCCACGGACTCACAATACCCCCACGGACTCACAATACCCCCACGGACTCACAATACCCCCACGGACTCACAATACCCCCACGGACTCAGAATACCCCCACGGACTCAGAATACCCCCACGGACTCAGAATACCCCCACGGACTCAGAATACCCCCACGGACTCAGAATACCCCCACGGACTCAGAATACCCCCACGGACTCAGAATACCCCCACGGACTCAGAATACCCCCACGGACTCAGAATACCCCCATGGACTCAGAATACTCCCACGGACTCAGAATACCCCCACGGACTCAGAATACCCCCACGGACTCAGAATACCCCCACGGACTCAGAATATCCCCCACGGACTCAAAATACCCCCCACGGACTCAAAATACCCCCCACGGACTCAGAATACCCCCCACGGACTCAGAATACCCCCATGGACTCAGAATACCCCCACGGACTCAGAATACCCCCACGGACTCAGAACACCCCCACGGACTCAGAACACCCCCCACGGACTCAGAACACCCCCCACAGACTCAGAATACCCCCACGGACTCAGAATACCCCCCACGGACTCAGAATACCCCCCACGGACTCAGAATACCCCCCACGGACTCCGAATACCCCCCCCCCCCACGGACTCACAATACCCCCCACGGACTCGGAATACCCCCCACCGACTCACAATACCCCCCACGGACTCACAATACCCCCCACGGACTCACAATACCCCCCACGGACTCACAATACCCCCCATGGACTCACAATACCCCCCACGGACTCACAATACCCCCACTGACTCACAGTACCCCCCACGGACTCACAGTACCCCCCACGGACTCACAATACCCCATACAGACTCACAATACCCCCCACGGACTCAGAATACCCCCCACGGACTCACAATACCCCCCAACGGACTCACAATACCCCCCACGGACTCACAATACCCCCCACGGACTCACAATACCCCCCACGGACTCACAATACCCCCCACGGACTCACAATACCCCCCACGGACTCACAATACCCCCCACGGACTCACAATACCCCCCACGGACTCACAATACCCCCCACGGACTCACAATACCCCCCACGGACTCACAATACCCCCCCATGGACTCAGAATACCCCCCAAGGACTCAGAACACCCCCCCCCCAAGGACTCAGAATACCCCCCCAACGACTCAGAATACCCCACCCAAGGACTCGGAATACCCCCCAAGGACTCTGAAGATCCAAAATACCCTGAAGACTCAAAAGACCCTGAAGACCCAATGGACCCCAAACATCCAAAATACACTGAATACCATGAAGACCCAAAAGACCACGAAGACTGTTAAATACCCCAAAGACTGTTAAAGACCCTGAAGACCCAGTGGACTCGAAAGACCCAAAAGATCTTATGCCCCAAAATTTTAGTGAAACCCAAAGACCCAAAAGACCCCAAGGACCCAGAAAACCCCAAGGACCCAATGGACCCCAAAGACCGAATGGACCCCAAAGACCGAATGGACCCCAAAGACCCAATGGACTCCAAAGACCCAATGGACCCCAAAGACCCAATGGATTCCAAAGACCCAATAGTAGTGTAATAATGTTGATCCTGGGACACCTCCAAATTCCCATTCACTTACACGTTAATTACGTGTACTCATGTTTCAGTCATAGCACTTTAATCCTGGGACACCTCCAAATTCCCATTGACTTACATGTTAATTACGTGTACTCATGTTTCAGTCATAGCACTTTAATCCTGGGACACCTCCAAATTCCCATTGACTTACATGTTAATTACGTGTACTCATGTTTCAGTCATAGCACTTTAATCCTGGGACACCTCCAAATTCCCATTGACTTACATGTTAATTACGTGTACTCATGTTTCAGTCATAGCACTTTAATCCTGGGACACCTCCAAATTCCCATTGACTTACATGTTAATTACGTGTACTCATGTTTCAGTCATAGCACTTTAATCCTGGGACACCTCCAAATTCCCATTGACTTACATGTTAATTTTCCTCTCTCCTCATTAACCCAAAGCACCTCTATTTCTCTCACCCTGTTCTTTACGAACCTTCTCACCTTTTGACATGCTATCCTTATTCATTAGACCACTTAAACACCTGTGATCTTTCTGACCTTATGGACTTTTTAACCTTTTACTCTTGGTTCTTTTTCAAGATATTTTAACTGAGCTAAGATAAAATGGTAAACCTCCCTCAATGTTCTTGCACACCAGTTTTTCATTATAAACAGAGACTCAACGAACATGAATGTTTTACCTGAGAAACCAGTTTTACTCTTCTCTTGCCCGAAGCAAAAATATTATGTCTTAGTCAAGTGATATTTTTAAACATTAAATCCCATAAAGAATGTTAATTCCCTTCCTTGAAGGGACACACCCGGAATTTTCAAGAAACTCATTGCCTCCATGATGTCATTAAATTTCCCCATTCCAGCTATATTAACGGAACCCCACTTGAGGTGGCTTCATTTGAAAAATGTTTTCCAACGTTGAAGATAAACTTTCCTTCTTTTAAACTTTGTGATTATAGGTTTGTGTAATTCATTAACCAAAAGCTCCTCAGTCTTGATGACATCATTAGAGCTTAATAGTTTTTTGAGGAATAACCAAGACCAAGTTTCAATTTGACACTTATCATTTTTTTTACAATAAATCGATCAACTTTCTCTCTCAATGTAGGATTTCGTATCAAGGACAAATTATACAACATTTCTCTGTCTTCTTCATGTTTTTCATCCAATGTAGTGGTATTCCCATAAGCAATATCATGCTTCAGACTTCCGCTTCCGGTCCGGTCTGGAGAGGACGCTGGCGTTACTTGTTCGCCGCTTCTCCGACTGGGCCATTGTACATAGTTTGCTTTTCTGGTGGTCGTGGCGGATTTTTGACCGTTGGGTCTGCCCTCTGCTCGGTCCCGGCTCTGCTCCTGGCTTCGCCTGCCCGGCTCCTCCACTGTTTCCTCAGGCCCGCTCCCGTTGTTTGCGGCGGTGGCTGTTTGCCGCTGTGGTCTTGATTAGCGGCTGCAGTCGTTTGCCGCTGCGTTTGCCGCTTTGCCTCCTCGACCTTGGCCTCGTACTCGTCCCTTCGCTCCTGCCTGGCATGGCTCTGAGGTACTCCGCCGCAAGGCTTCTTCTGCTCAATACCCGCTCCACCCCATCATGCATCTCTGCCATCAAATCAAATGGACTCCTCCGACGACCCAGGTACATTCACCGTGGCTCCGGTCGTAAGTTTGTTTATTTGCAATCAGGTCACTCCATCCCCGTCCTCTGGTCGGCTCAGCGCACTCTCACTCTTCGTCCCAACGCACCTGCTCACAGCAACGCACACGATCGCACCTCCTGCCTACGAACCCTGGCTAAATCACCTGAATTCATCCCTGCTGTTCAAAACAACATCAAGCTCACCCTGTTCAACACCCGGTCCCTCAACAACAAATGCCTCATCCTGAACGAATACATCCTGGATAACAAACTGGACTTTCTCTGTCTCACCGAAACCTGGCAACAACCTCTGGACTACTACACACTTATCCTCACCACACCCAATGGATATTCCTACGTCAATAAACCACGCTCGGAGGGCCGAGGTGGTGGAATTGCCGTTATCCACCGTCAAGACATCAAGACCAACCTCATCTCCATCTCATCTGCTCCATCATTTGAACACCTGGCTTTAAAACTCTCTGGTCGCACGCAGTCAGTCATGGCTGTCGTCTACCGCCCTCCCAAACCACACCCATCATTCCTGTCTGACTTCTCCTACTTTCTGACCCAGCTATGTTCCCTCTCCCCCTCAATCCTCCTCCTTGGTGATTTCAATATCCACATGGACTCCACTGACTCCACAATAACCACTGACTTCACTGATTTACTCACCTGCTTTAACCTCACTCAACATGTCGACTTTCCTACCCATATCCGTGGTCACATTTTGGACCTTGTCTGCTCCACTGGATTAAATTTGCACCATCTCTATGGCTCTGACCTCACCCTCTCTGACCACTTAGCCATCACTCTGACCATCAAAATCCCCGCCCCAACACCAAGGCATTATCGCACAATCAACTTCCGTAAGCTAAACGCTCTTTCACCTACCTCATTCTCATCCACCCTCTCTGAAAAAATGTCCACTTCTCCCTTCATTGACCTCCACACCCCTTCTGACCTCACTGACTACTACAACCACACTCTCTCCTCCTGCCTTGACCAGCTTGCGCCTGTAAAAACCAAAACAGTTTCTTTCACCCATTCTGCTCCCTGGTTTACCCCTGAACTCCACCTGATGAAAACTCGTGCTCGCCAACTTGAAAGACTCCGCAATAAAACGGGTCTCACAGTTCACTCCCAAGCCTACAAGGACCACCTACAACACTACAAAGATGCCCTCTCCCGCGCCCGCTCTGCCTACTACTCTCAAATTATCCACTCTGGCTCTGGAAACCCAAAAGCACTCTTCTCGACAATAAACAAACTCCTCCGCCCCTTGAACACCACCACCCAGTCATTCACAGTAGACAACTGCATCTCCTTCCTCTCTTTCTTCCAACGCAAAATTGACAACATCTACAACAGCTTGACCACCGCCGCACCCGCTCCCCCTCCAACCACCTGCCCCCCCTTGTCCTGCCATCCCCTGTCTCGGTTCTCCCCAATCTCCCCTACTGACCTCTCTGAACTCCTCATAGGAATGAAAACTGCCACCTGCACTCTTGACCCCATCCCCTCCAGCTTTGTCAAAGCCTCCCTCCCTGCTCTCTCTCCACTTATCATTGCAACAATAAACTCCTCCCTGTCTACAGGCATCGTCCCACCTTCCCTCAAAATTGCTGCTGTTACCCCCATTCTAAAAAAACCTGGTCTAAACCCTGACACCCTAAACAACTTCAGACCCATCTCCAACCTACCCTTTCTGTCAAAAGTTTTGGAATGCGCTGTAGCCACTCAACTCAAACATCATCTCTCTGCCAATAACCTGTATGAAACATTCCAATCCGGATTCCGGTCCAACCACAGTACTGAAACTGCTCTCCTCAAAATCACCAACGACCTTCTCCTCTCCTCTGACGCTGGCAACCTCAACATTCTCGTCCTCCTCGACCTCAGCGCTGCCTTTGACACCATCGATCACACTATCCTCCTCACCCGACTTGAATCCACCTTTAACGTTACCGGCACTGCCCTCTCTTGGATTAAATCATACCTCTATGACAGATGCCAGTTCATCTCCATCAATAACTGCAAATCCCCCACTGCTCCCCTCCCCCAAGGTGTCCCCCAAGGTTCAGTTCTTGGCCCCCTCCTCTTCATCCTTTACCTGTCCCCGCTCGGTCACTTAATCCGCCGTCATGGTCTCCAATTCCACTGCTTCGCCGATGACATCCAGCTTTTCATCTCCACCAAGTTCGTCTCCACCGACACCCACTCTATCCTGACAAACTGCATCACTGAAATAAAATCCTGGCTTCAAATCAACTTCCTCAAGCTTAACTGTGATAAATCTGAAATAATCATCATTGGCCCAAAAACGCTCACAAAATCCACCCATAACTTTGCCCTCAACATCGACGGTATCCCAGTATCCACCTCCCCTCACATCCGGAATCTTGGCGTCATTTTTGACCAAACCCTTTCCTTCGACAAATACACTAAACAGATCACAAAGTCAGCCTTCTTTCACCTGAAAAACATTGCCCGTCTCCGCTCATCCCTCTCCTCCACGGCTGCAGAAACCCTCATCCACGCCTTCATCACCTCCCGTCTGGACTACTGCAATAGCCTCCTCTATGGTTCACCCTCAAAAATCACCAATAAACTCCAATACATTCAGAACTCCGCTGCCCGTCTACTCACCCATTCCCGGACCCGTGACCACATCACCCCCGTCCTTTACAAGCTTCACTGGCTCCCCATCCCCCAGAGAATCCAGTACAAAATCCTCCTCTTGACATACAAAGCCCTCCATAACCTGGCCCCATCCTACCTGGCTGACCTCCTCTCCAGACACACTCCCACCCGCAACCTCCGCTCTGCTGGTACAAACCTCCTGACCCCCTCCATCCGGACCAAATTCAGATCCTGGGGGGACAGGGCCTTCTCCATCGCTGCGCCCATCCTCTGGAACTCACTACCTCACACCATCAGAGACTCCTCCTCACTCACCACATTCAAAACATCACTAAAGACCCACCTGTTCAACACTGCATTCAACATTCAACCCACAGCATTTAACCCCTGACTATCTCTTCTCCTTCTCCCTCCTTTTGCTTTAAATATTTCCCTATTGATTCTTGTCTTTTTTGCAATTGTTGTTTTCATGTATTGTTATGCATTATGTTTGCCACTCTGTCAAAGCGCCTTTGGGCTTCTGGAAAAGCGCTATACAAAATAAATGAATTATTATTATTATTATACACACTTCATCAACCCTATTTATAGGTTTAGACCAAGGTTTATGATTGTCAGCCTCATCTAATCTTTTATCCAGGTTTGTTCCTGGACCACAGAAAGAATACCCTGGAAGGTGTAGTTCCCCTGGAATTCCAGTTGTTGTAAATTTGCTACCTGACAAAAACTTTTGTATGTCTCCTCCACTTTTAGGAGAGATGAATTGACACTTTTTAGAGCCACACACTTGACATATTCCTTTTTGATAAACTCTATTATTTTTAGCTTTAACATACAATACACTTTTAGATTTAGTTTTCTTTTTACATTTAAGACAATAACTCATATTTATTTATCAGAAAAATTCCGACAGAGTATCAAAACCTCTTTGGTTTTCAACATATACATTTCAATCTTTATTTTTAAAACACAAAAAATCCTCAGGAATGCCTTCACTCTCTCCTCCATTTATTTACAAATAAAAACTAACTAAAGTCAATTGCATCATCAACCACATAATCTTTTCCCTCTTCTTCTTCTTCCCCACTTTCTCGTGTAAATCTCCTCCCTGAAATTGAACTCATCTCAGCCGTTTTTAAAACCAATATCTTCACAAGAGTCATTCTTTCTTTATTTTCCTCTTCGGTGCGTTGAGATTGATTTATTTGCTGTAATACATTCAATCTTTTACGAATCTCACTGATTTCCATCTTTTTATACTTTTCCTCCCTGTCCTCCTTCTCCTTCTCCTCCTTCTCCTTCTCTCTTTCCTCCTTCACTTCTTCAACTCCTTCCCTTGCTACCCTTGAGCTTGAGCCCCAAAGAATATTATACATGTACTCATCTGGATTTTCAGATATTCTTGTATCTATAATTATTTTTTTCATAATAGGATACCAATAAG
This sequence comes from Myxine glutinosa, assembly GCF_964187855.1. NCBI lineage: Eukaryota > Metazoa > Chordata > Myxini > Myxiniformes > Myxinidae > Myxine > Myxine glutinosa. The sequence goes on along the minus strand of NC_136261.1, from coordinate 446,808,693 downwards.
ATTTGTTGACGATTTCTAAAAGAGTTTTATATTTCATAACTTTGAGAAGTTCATTTTTATTTAATATTTTTAACAAGTCTCTATTTGTGGGTTTGACAATATCAGTATAAGGCCAGTTTTTAATAACAAAATGTCCATGGGTATGTTCCAATTCGTATAGTATGTAAAACCGAGCACCCTTTTCTTGTAGGTATCCCTGAATACAAAAATTATAATTCTCTTGTAGTCTTCTTTCTGCCATTTATGTATCAGAAATATATGTGAGATTAACATTATGACAGGTAATACCACCCCATCTTCCCACTACCAAATCGGTTTGTATTCCTCGGCTTTCTATCCTTATCTCATTACCATCCTTCTTTGTTATATAAACTATTGTTTTGCTGTCATATGATTTTTTATTCTTAAAATCATGTATTCGTTGTTTACTAATTGTACTTCCACATAACTCCTCATCCTCACCAAGTGGATAATATTCTTCTTTACGAGACTGATTCAAATCATGTAGGTCTTCTAAGTTTATTGAAAAATACCAATTATACCCGAAATCAGACATATCATACCCCCATTTATTAATTCTCATATTAACTATATGTCCTTCTTTATAAAATTCAATTGTAAGTAGGTAGTTAAATTCAATGAGGAAAGGTGTATGGTTAGTATAACCAGGTGTTGTGGTTGTAAATTTTACTTGTTTCACAAAACGTGCTGTTTTCTTTAAAAATATATATTGTGATAAATCACTGAATCTAATCAAGTTATTCGCATCTGTAGGGTTTGGATAATTGATTAATTTATAAGTATTCTTCATATTAATATTTTTACTTATACTATATTTTTGTCATTCAGCCTGTGCCTTTGTATAATAATTTGATAAATCAATATCCTGAGAGGATTTTCCAAAGATAGAACCATCTTTTCCAACATAGGTCATTTATATTAGATAAAAAATGATATCATAAAAATTTTCATTATTGTTGAGTTGAAATAATACATATAAACATAATTGACCACAACATTTAGAATTAATTTCTTGAACTTGGAATGTTTGATAAACACCATTCTGTAAGAATTGTATTACTTCAACAGGTGGTGGAATACCATAACTATCAAAATAATATTTATCCTGACCATTATGAATACAAACCCAATGAGTACCATTCTGTGTGTCTAAATTCATAATAATATTCTTTGTATTCTTATTTATATGTATTAATTCCTCTCTCATACAAATAACCACATTATCAATTTTTAGTGTTTTACAATACTTAGCTAGTTCTATATTTGACGTTGTATTCTTTCCAAATTGTTTAAACCATTCATCCATTTGTTTATGAGAAAGATACAATCCATTACCCCGTTTAGTTAGTTTAACACCCGCTTGAGCGATAGAGGAAAGCATTTCTCCAACCAACAATCTAACTTTATCAGGCAGTGGGTGAGTAAAATCCACAATTACACCACTTCCACTAATTTGTTTCTCCAACTCCTTGTTATGTCTTTCCAATTCTTTTTGAGCTTTTAGTTGTGCCTTCCTTTCGTTAGCAGTTTTTACCGCTGTTGAAATACCACCAGTCAATGCTCCCGCCGCACTTAAACCAGCAAGTAAAGGAATTAGAAACGGGAGAAATCCTCCACTCATTTCCCGTGTTGAATATTTCTTCAACATAGGTTTTGTCATTTTAATTTTAAGTGAACCAGTATCATTTAGTGTTTTTACTTGTGTGTGTGTGAGTAAAACATCAATTCTTACAGCTCCTTTTCTTTGAATTGTATTAACATTAATAATACAAGGCTTTTGATTTTGAATACAAGATGTTAATTTATTAAGATTGATTTGATTAACATATACCGCAACCATTTATTTATGAGAAAAAACCTATGTGATATTAATCATAACACCATTATCTGTATTAATCTGCAATTCTGTTTCCTCCAAAAGTAAACAATAAGCATCAACTTCTTCATTCTCTCCTCTTTCAATGTACAGAGAAGTATCTACTCTATTAGACTTTATAGTTTCCTTTTGAGAACTCAGGTCAATTGAGTAGATTGTATAAAGTTTTTGAAACGCAACCATATCCAAAATAGGATCATTATTACCATTACTTTCACACACCTTTTGGTAGGACTTGTAGGCTTCCCCATAATCATTTTTTTCCCAATCAATTTCCAATCTATCTCGTGGGTAAAATGTGCCATCAAGAGAAACCCGAAGTTGTTTCACCTTGGCATTATCACACAACGCATTATTCTTATCAGTACCTCCATCTCCATCTGGTTTCTTAAAAATGAGCCATAGGTATCGTGGCTTTCCTTGAAGAACACCCAAATTCCAAGTGTAGGTAGTGTGTTCCAGTTTAACGTGTTGACATCTTCTTTTAAGGTATGATACATTCAGTGGTTTCTTTGAGTTAAGTCTTCTATTTAACATCTCTTCCGTTTTAGGATTAGGAGTATATTCACTGATATACCAACACAAATCATTAATAACAAATTTATTGTTGTCTCCAAAAGCATTTTCAACCCTAAAAAGCAACCTATTTACATTATCATTCCTTTGTAGTTGAAATCTAATTTTAAGACCATACAAAACTTTGTCATAATCACAAAATCCAAATATACCTTTCAGAGGTAATGCTACGGTAAAACTATTCTCTGGTTTTGTGTCATCATTATACATTGCCTTCCTTTGACTATAACCAGGGTCAGCATTTGTTCCCGTTGACATATCAGGAATAAAACCTTCAACAGCTCCCTTACCCATTCTATCACTAAACGAATATAGTGTAAATTTCATCATTTCAGATGTAGCAGCGACATAATCAACTGCTTCAACCTCTTGTGTTCCAATATAGAGACGGACACTATCAAACATTTTCCAGAAGAAATCATTTACGAGTGTAGCATTAGTATTATTCGCAGCCTTAGTGAATTTAAATTTACACAGCAAGAAACTATCAGCTATATTCAAGTAAGTTTGTTGATTATTTATTTCAAAACTTTTTGTTCCATTTGAATTCCAGTCGGTTCCTGTTATAGCATTCACCTTAAAATAATCTTCCTTTTTAGTGGAGTTTGAAATGATAATCGTATCATCCAAATCATAGATACTATCAATCGCTTCCATACTTGTATTTATATAGCATTAAAATTGTTGAAACCCTGACCCAAGTATTTTAATGATTTTTTGTCGTTCTTGTGAAGATAGCTGAGTTTTACCTTTATTTATTTCTTTGATTGTTTGTAATTTATGAGACTCCTTTTGAGCATCTTTTATACTCTTTATAGCACCCGCAACTGAACCCACGGCAGAAGCAGTTGAACCAATTAGATCTTTATGTTTAAGGATGGTTGAACCAATACCCATTAGAGTATCAATTATCCCATCTCCTTTATTTCGAAATTGATGACCTACACCTCGTTGTCTCTTAGGTTTATAGTATCCTTTACCCACATACCTTGTATAGTATGGTGAAAGGAACATGCCCTCCCCTGTAATTATTTTATATTTTCCCAACTCGTGTTTTCTCACAATAACCATTATTTATTTATTGAAAAACTTCACGTAGGTGAATTCTGATGGATATAATTTCATCATTAAAGGATATCATACGATTATCTTGGTCGGTTATCCTAAAATTTACTCTGTATATGGTTTTTCCTGACACAGGTAAATAGACAAGATTTTTTGGTTCCATATTAAATTTATAACCAATCGGTGTTGAGTATGCGCTGAATGAAAATATTGTATTTGTTCTTATTCCATCGTTAAAAGCACCATCAATCAAATCACAATGAATTAATACTGAATTTATACCAGAGGATATTTGAATGACATTATCACTGTAAAACGTCCCGTTAGTTTCAATCTTTTTTGAAGAGAAACCCAATAGCTCTCTGAACGAATTTTCAATCGTGAAATCAACTTTATAATTATTTTTAAGTTTAATAGTTGATTTTGAAGTGTGTTTTTGAATAGTTATTACAATATTTTTTGGTTCATCACCTTGTTCTTTCATAAGGCGGGAGACTTCTGAAGATATTTGAGAAATCTCATAAGCTCCGGGTGCAACCAACAACATTATAGTTTTATATCCACTTCCTGGATTATAACTAAACTTGTTGTTTTTCTCTGTGATATTAAACAAGGTATTATAAGTTTCCATCGACAATAAAGATGCCTCATATTCTTTTGTGTGGTCAAGTTGTAGTGGGTAAGGGAATGATGCTGTGCAATCACTCGTTGTAAAATCAAAACTAAGAATTGTGCTTCTCATCTTATTTCATATCTAATAAAATATCTTTGTATTGACATTTATTAATTATTTTCATGTTCATCAACTGGTCTAAAATGGCTGAGGCTTCATTAAAACAATTGTTTCCAGCCTTCTTACTACCCAACAGTAATAATAGTCTATTAACTAATTGCGATGGGTCATTTGGAAGAAAGCTAACACCCGAACCAAGCTTACTTAAAGCATCAATAATATGTTTCTCCTTCTCATTCTTCTTCCTTTTACCAGCAACAGAAACTCCATAATCAAGTGTGTTTAGTAAATCAATATATACCCTATCTTCCTCTCTTTCCATATCAAGTGGTTCCTCAAAATATTTTGAACCATTTAATCCAGAGTTTGTTAGAAGAAACATTAATCTTGGAGTTAATTCAACATTTGGTTGAGTAGAACTTAAGAATACCAATTTATCATTAAATATCAATACCTTTTCTTTCACAATATAAAACTGTGCTGGTTCTTCTGTTGGAATGAGACCTGCTCTGGTTTTTGAACCCACCGAATATTCATTGTTTTGAAGAGCTTCCACAACATAATTAGGGGGTCGATTTACCTCCTCAAGTTTCTGAAATAATCCTTCATCATCATATTCTAATTCTCCAAGTTCTTGCTCTGTCATTTGACTAAAATCTTTGATCATTTGAAGTTTTTTTGGAGTAAATTCTACTGTGGGAACTGCAGGTGAGTGTTGAGTTTTCAAAAGTGGTTTAAAGAATTTCTCTTGTTTTCTTTCAAAGGCTTCTTCACCAGTTAGTTTCTGTCTCCGTTTCTTCTTTATCTCTTCCTGTTGTTTAACAACTTTTGAAACCAACTCTTGATGTTCTTTAAACTTTCTTGCTCTTTCTTCGGTATTCATTTTCTGTATTTATTTATTGAAAAATATCATTTAGTATCTCATCTCGTTTCACAACAATATATTTATATTTTCCAATCGTGTGTTTCATATAATTTTCAAATTCCTTCTTACTACATAATGTAGAGCAATTATCTCTCCAAAAATTATTTACATCTATTGAATTTAACTTAAATAAAATAAAAGTATTGGCATTGTTTCTTATTGAACGTCGAGGGAGTTGAAAATATGACTGACTAAGATAAATACAATTACAAGAAGAATGTCTCCCTCTTGTATAGTAGCTGTCCATTACTGTTTGGTTTCTCTCATTAACACAATCATCAAAGATGACGAGGTTATTTTTTGATTTATCTAAATCTTGAGGTGAAGGTATATCATCCGTATTATCACTGAGAATACAAGTTATGGGTTTTGATTTTGATTTCTGTGTATCACAAAATAATTGTATTATATCTTCAATATTATAATCATTTAGTTTGTTTTGAAGTTTAAATAAACCGATAATGTCTTCCTTTTTAAGACCCGCATTAAAACCCTGTGAGAGTAGTTGATACTCGGGTTGAAAACTTGACATTGTAAAAATTATTAAATTATCATAATCTAAAAAATTAGGACCAAGGAGCATCTTTAAAAGTAAACAGGTTTTTCCACATCCGCTTGAACCAACTATTAGACATCTCAATGAATTTGGAATGTTTTTATGGTTATTAAATTTTATCTTATTTTCCCAAACGGGTAAAAAATCATTCATTTATATATTTGAAAAACAAGTCATCTAACTTTTTTTGAGCTATTTTAGAAGCTGCATATTTTATCCTGAGTTCAGGTTTAATTTTAAGATAATCCATTATTTTATTTATAAAGTATCTTGCATTAACATTTCCATTAAAATTATTTTGCATCATAAATAACAATAAACCCTTATACATTTCCCCAATACAAATAGTCTCTTCCCTTGTAAGAAATGGTGTATTATCACCATAATACTTAACATTCATCTCTCTTATTAATCCTGTAAAGTATTTCATTTTTGGTTCTAATTTAAAAGAGTTATATATTTTTCTATATATATTTTTATCATCAATTAAAATTAAATCACAGAAAATACATTGTTTATATGAATCCTCATTATTAAGCCCTCTTCTATCACAAGCCGGACAATTCTCTAATTTATCATATGGAGAGTCTGGAAATTCTAAATATCCTTCTATCATATTTATATAGTTAATTTTTACTTAAACTAAACACAAGTTTTTTTTAACTAATAAATACAATGTTTCAAAACACAAAAGACAAATTTCAATCAATCTCTACTTCGGTGGAAGATATAGAAAAATATGTCAAAGATGTTAAATTGAACAAAGATAAATATGGAAATTTTTGGGTAAAACCAGTTATGGAAAATAACATGAGTCCCTCTATTTCATTTAAAGGAAGAGCTCTAATTATACCTGGAAAGACATCCATTAAAGTAAATCTAACAAAAGTTTCTCCTCTACTCCTGGCAATTTATTCAAAGCTTGAAAAAGTGATCGATAGTGATACTTTGAAAAAGAATGATAAGACCATTAATAATTCTAGAGGAGACATTTGTATTTTCTTTAATAATCCAAAGGGTGTAGATCTAAGTAAAATGAATGATGTTAATATTTCTGGTGAAATGTCATTTCGTTCTATGATAGTTAGAGATTATTTAAAGATAACTTTTGATATAAAAATTGTAGAGATTGAATCTGTTAATGAAAGAAAGTATATAGATATTGATGGGAATATTTTTCTTGCTAATTAAATATGAGTCAATACAGCAGTGAAGATTTTATTATTTCATTGGAAGATTTTATCATGACAAAGATAAAGGCCAATAAATTGACAGAATGTGTTTGTACTCCTTATAATGAAAAAATGATCACAACAAGTGTTGTAAACCAGATTAACAATATACTGGATGAAGACCTTCTTCCTTTGTTTAATCCAATGACAACATATAGTGTTAAAGAAGCTGCGGTTGAAGAAATAAAAAAGGAGCTTCCAAGTTCAATTGGACATAGTATTGTATGGCTTTTGTATCTTCAAAAAATTGTTAAGAATGTTGAATCATCAGCGAGTTTGGATCTCATAATCAAGACTGAAGTTCTTAAAACAATTGAAATAGAGACGTTCAAGCTTAAAGATGACAAACTAATTTGTTATCCACAGCCACAACCGCCACCTAAAAGTACTTCATTGAACTCAGATGATAGTTATGAGAGTAGCTTTATTGATGACTCTGAGTATGATTCTGAGTATTCATGTGATAGTTATGGCCCAGATGATTCTGAGTGAAAAAGTGTTTTAGTTTAAGTACAGCGATATATATAAAACACCACGTTTTCTCACGCTATAAATATGGTTTATTGTGATACTTGCGAGAAGGAAGTAAAATATTATAAACAACATATTCTCACCGCAAAACATACATACAACATTTTTAACAAACTTTCCCCTCTTCCACCTGAAACAAAACACTGTTCTACATGTAATAAAAATATCCTCAAGAAAGGCTTCAAAATACATCTTATCAAATTTTATCACAACTAAAAACTCTGATGGAGCATTCAAAGGACATATTAAAATAAGAGTCTTTAACTTCAAACCTCCTGAACCAGAGTCTATAGTTGATGCTGTAGAAATAGTTAAACCTGCTGTTCAAACGTTGATTGAAAAAACACTAAAGGAAATGAAACCACTTAAATTTTATATGGGAGTAAAATTAGAAATGACAAAGGATGAAGGAGTTATAGATGCACCATACATGAGAACTGAGCCACACTTTATATCTTCATATCAAGATTTTAAAACATCAGGAGTCTATGATGAACTTATTAAACAAGAGCAAGATGTGGCTAATTCAATCGTAGGAAGTGGATTCAATATAGGAAAGATTATTTACATAGACATTCATATTCTTAAATCAGATCCTCTAAAAGCTTCTTCTTACATTGATTTACCCAGTGTTATCAAAAATAGAAAAGCAGTTATCAATATCAAAAATAAAGATAATAAATGTTTTCTCTGGTCTATTCTAGCACACTTACATCCTCCACATTTTCATGGTGAAAGAGTATCTCATTATAAAAAATATGAGAATACATTAAATACGAAAGATCTAAAGTTTCCTATGGCTTTAAATGATATTTCTAAATTTGAAAAGATGAATAATTTATCAGTTAATGTTTATGGTCTAACAGAAACAAACAACATTCAGGTTTTAAAGCTTTCTGACAATTGTAAACAAACTCATATTAATCTTCTATATTTTAATTCAGAGGAAAATTCACATTATACATACATCAAAGATCTTTCTAAATTGGTTCATACACAAGTATGTGAAAGAACAAATAAAAAATATATTTGTACACGTTGTCTTAACTTCTTCAATACACAAGAAAGATTGGATAAACACTCAAATTATTGTGGTGAACATAAATCAACGGTAATTAAAATGCCGAAAGAAGGCTCAAAGATTTCATTCAAAGATGAAAAGAAAACAATAAAACATCCATTTGTTATATATGCTGATTTTGAAAGTATTCTAGAAAAAATAGATACTGCTTCTCCAGATCCAAAACAATCATACACAAATAAATATCAAAAACATACTCCTTGCGGTTTTTGTTGTTATATCAAATCATCCGTTGGTGATGAATATAACAAGTTAGAGGAGTATAGAGGCTCAAATACCCCAGAGGAGTTTGTGAAACGACTAGAAAAAGACTGTGTCCGATTAACCAAGATAATGAGAGAAACCAATAAACCAATGTCCTTAACAAGTAAAGAAAAAAGAGAATTTAGACATCCAAAGGCTGCCTGTCATATTTGTGAGAAGAAAATTGGTAAAGGTCTCAAGGTTAGAGACCATTGTCATCTCACTGGTAAATATAGAGGTCCGGCTCATCAAAGTTGTAATATTAATTATCAACTCCCCTCTTTCATTCCTGTCTTTCTTCATAACAACACTCATTATGATACACATCTATTTATTAATGAACTTTCAAAGACATCTGGACACATTTCAGTAATTCCTAACACGGATCAGAAATACATTTCATTCACAAAAACAATTCACACATCTCCTATTACTCATATCAGATTTCTTGATACATTTAAATTCATGGCAAGTCCATTGGTTAACTTGGTTCAAAATCTAAAAGAGTTTCCATGTCTTTCAGAGTATTTTTCAGACAAAGATTTACTAACACAAAAGGGAATTTATCCCTATGACTATATGGACTCATTTGAGAGATTCAATGAAACACAAATTCCTTCAAAAGAAAATTTCTATAATAAATTAAATAATAGTCATATACCTGATAAAGATTATGTACACGCACAAAATGTTTGGAAAAAATATAACATCAAGAATCTTGGTGAGTATCATGATTTGTATCTCAAAACTGATGTTCTTCTTCTAGCTGATGTCTTTGAGGCTTTCAGAACAATCTGTCATTCTGGATATGGATTGGATCCTGCTCACTATTACACTGCTCCTGGTCTTGCTTGGAGCGCGATGTTGAAAATGACAAAACAAGGTTTGGATTTAATAACAGATGTTGACATGCTCTTGATGATTGAAAAGTCAAAAAGAGGTGGAATTTCACAAGTCTGTTCAAAGAGATATACAAAAGTAAATAACAAATATCTTCCAAATTATGATTCAACAAAAGAGAGTTCTTACTTAATGTACTATGACTCAAATAACTTGTATGGTTGGGCAATGTCTCAGGCTCTTCCTTATGGAAAACTTAGATGGGTAAAGGAAAAAGACTACAAAAAGGTTTTACAAGATGTATGTATCTCTACACAAAAAGAATTGGATGATTCAAAGGTTGGTTATTATTTTGAAGTTGATTTGAAATATCCAGAGGAACTCCATAACCTACACAAAGATCTCCCATTTGCTTGTGAAAAGGAAATTCCAAAGAATGAGTGGTTAAGTGATTATCAACAATCATTTAATGTAAAGGGTAAAGCGTCAGAGAAGCTTCTAACAACACTATACAACAAGAAAAATTATGTTCTTCATCAAAGAAATTTGAGACAATGTCTTTCAAAGGGTCTCCGTGTTGAAAAGATACATAGGATTCTAAAGTTCAATCAAAGTTATTGGTTAAAGGGGTACATTGATTTTAATACACAAAGAAGAACAGAGTCAAAAACAGATTTTGAGAAAGACTTTTATAAATTGATGAATAATGCGGTCTTTGGTAAGACCATGGAAAATGTGAGGAAAATACAAAATATCAGACTATCAACATCTTAGAAACAAGCATCAAAATTAATTAATAGACCGAGTTTTACGAGAGTTGAGGTCTTTAACTGAGAACTTTTGTGCGATCCATTTGATTAAAGAGAGTATTGAAATGGACAAACCTATTTATATTGGAACATCAATTCTTGATTTGTCAAAGTCATTAATGGATGATTACTTTTATAATAACTTGAGGAAGAAATATCAAAATGATGTTAATCTACTTTACATGGATACAGATAGTTTTATTTTGAAAATTAATACTGATGATGTTTATTCAGACATGAAAAAGGACATTAATATTTATGATACAAGTAATTATAGTCCAGAGAGTGAGTTGTTCTCTTCTAAAAATAAAAAGGTGATTGGAAAGTTCAAGGATGAATTAGGAGGAAATGTTATGAGTGAATTTGTGGGATTGAGGTCCAAGGCTTATGCTTATAAATACATTGTGAATAACGTTGAAAAGACTGATAAGAAGTTAAAAGGTGTAAAGAAAAATGTTATCAAAGAAACAATAAACTTTAAGGATTATTATAACTGTTTAACAACAAAGAAAGAAGAGTTTAGAAAGATTAATGGAATAAGAAGTTATAAACATCAATTATATACAGAAGAGATAAATAAGAAAGCATTAGGAGCTTTTGATGATAAGAGTTTTATTTTAGAAAATGGGATTGATAGTCTCCCTTATGGTTATATAAGTATATAAGTGATAAGATATATATAAGTGATAAGATCTATATAAGTGATATATATATTAGTGATAAGATATATATAAGTGATAAGATATATATAAGTGATAAGATATATATAAAAGTGATAAGATAATGGGGTTAGGGATTTTAAGGGCTACCGCCGCCTTTTTTATTAATATATAAATGATAGAACCAAGTATCAACCAGACTAAAGAGTGGAGGTGTAATCAACCTTGGTATATAAATGGAAAACATAATGAATGTGAAAAATATCAAATAGGTATAATTGAAAAGGCAACTGGTAAAAAAGTTCACAAAACAAATAAGAGAATTAATTTAAATACTGGTGAGTTGGGTAAAAAAGATGGAAATATTTTTGAGTGGTTGGAAAACTTTAATGGTTGTCAGGAAAATATATACTTTAATTTAAAAATGGTATGTGGCACTGGAGGCACCCAAACAAGAACATTGAGGGAGGTTTATCATTTTATTTTAACTCAGTTAAAATATCTTGAAAAAGAACCAAACTCAAACATATACTTTGTCAATATATTAGACGGTGAAGAGAGTTGTAGGAGAATTAAATTATTTCCCACACATAAACAAATATTTGTCGGGTCGATGTTTGAGTGGGTTATATTCACCAGATGATATTAAGAGTAAAAGGTTAAAAGGTCCATAAGGTCAGAAGGATCACAGGTGTTTAAGTGGTCTAATGAATAAGGATAGCATGTCAAAAGGTGAGAAGGTTCGTAAAGAACAGGGTGAGAGAAATAGAGGTGCTTTGGGTTAATGAGGAGAGAGGAAAATTAACATGTAAGTCACTGGGAATTTGGAGGTGTCCCAGGATTAAAGTGCTATGACTGAAACATGAGTACACGTAATTAACATGTAAGTCAATGGGAATTTGGAGGTGTCCCAGGATTAAAGTGCTATGACTGAAACATGAGTACATGTAATTAACATGTAAGTCAATGGGAATTTGGAGGTGTCCCAGGATTAAAGTGCTATGACTGAAACATGAGTACACGTAATTAACATGTAAGTCAATGGGAATTTGGAGGTGTCCCAGGATTAAAGTGCTATGACTGAAACATGAGTACACGTAATTAACATGTAAGTCGATGGGAATTTGGAGGTGTCCCAGGATTAAAGTGCTATGACTGAAACATGAGTACAGTACACGTAATTAACATGTAAGTCAATGGGAATTTGGAGGTGTCCCAGGATTAAAGTGCTATGACTGAAACATGAGTACACGTAATTAACATGTAAGTCAATGGGAATTTGGAGGTGTCCCAGGATCAACATTATTACACTACTCCCAATGGACCCCAAAGACCGAAATTGACCCCAAAGACCCAATGGACCCCAAAGACCCAAAATACAACGAATACCCTGAAGACTGAAAAGACCCTGAAGACTGTTAAAGACTCGAAATACTGTTAAAGACCCAAAATACCCCAAATACACGAAAGACCCGAAAGATTGAAAAGACCATGAAGACCCTGAAGACTCAATGGACCCCAAACGGCCTTGCTCCCCCAACTCTCTCTGTGCTCTGTCCCCCAAATATTCCTACAAGTCGCACAAGATCTGCCAGCAACCTTCTTATGGTTAAACTGCCAAACACTAGGCTCTCTGCTCACCTTGACTCTTTCATTCCCCTTTTCTCCCGCCTCTGGAACAAACTCCCCCACTCCCTTCAATCCCACTCCTCCCTCCAGGTCTTTAAAACAGCTGTTCACCACCATCTCTTATCTTCCCCCATCCAAAACCTTGATCTTTTCTACCCCGCTAATTTACCCCAGATCCACATTTTTGAAATTCCAACTTCTTTCCTGGAAGTCCTTGCAGTGTCCATGTGTTTTATACCTCTCCCACCTCCCCCGAAGCCCTCTCCCTCCCACAGATCTGTCGAGGTCCCTGCTCTCAAAAGTTGTGTTTGTGTCTTTCCCCCTCTCTCCCCATCTTATCTACCGCTCCCCTTATTATATGTTTTATGTGTCGGTTTGACTTTTTGTGTGATTAATGTTCGCTCTTTCACGAGCCTCGACCTTGTATACAACAACAAAAAAAAAACAAAAAAAAATTAAAATAAAATAACGGGGCTATATTACTAGTTTAATAATAAGATTGTTAATTGATGTTTCTTAATTAAAGATGATTTATGACCATATATATAGGCTTATAAGATCATGTGATTTGCAAAGCATCATGGATAATGTGTAAGTTGTACGTTTGAACTTGTTTGTATGGTATACGGAAAAGAATGCAGAAGTTAAAAGATTCTAATGACATGTTTTGTCCTGTAAGCGGAGGCCGCACCCTTCGGACTGTAGAGAGTTTGTGGTTTTCAATGTCGGGGTTGACTGAGCTTTGCCTGCTTGAATGTACTCGTCCTCTTTCTGATTTTAACTAGATAAGAAAACATTTGACAATGTGTATTTCTGAAGGTGTCCCACGGTTCAAGTACTGTGTGTTGCTCCCCGTTTGCAAATGCGAATTAAATGTTTATGAACTCATTCAACCATCATTTTTTGATTGGTGTGACTCGATTGGTGTTCAGTTTTCCACCACAGAACGATTCTGAAAAGGAATTTATGAAGATCGAAAATAACACAATAAGGAGACGGATTTGACCCGAAACTTGGCGGAGAAAAAGCAACATCTTGCGGAAATGCCCTCAGTAATAATTGATGCAAAAATAATAATAATAAGACAACAACTTGCAAAGATGGCAAACTTCAAAAGCCCTGGCCTACATGGGATCCCTAACTCTGGATAAAGCAATTTGATGCTCTCCACGTTCACTATGCTCGAGCATTGAATAAACTTATCCAAGGGGATCAAGAAATGGATGAAGGGCTCACAGAAGGTAACATCTTCCTCATCCCAAAATCTGAAGAGACCCAACTACCCCACAAATACGGGACAATAACCTGTCTAACAACAACATACAAACTTCTGATCACAGAAACAATGTACCACCACCGAACACAGCAAGGAGGTTTCGAGGCAGAACAGACGGGATGCAAGAGGGGATGTTGCGGTATGACAATGGACCACCTAATACTAAACAAGGCCAAACTTGGAAATTGCAAAATGTGAGGAACTAAATTATCCACCGCCTGGATGGACTATAAGAAGCTTTTGACAGTGTCCCACATCCGTGGATGATAAAATGCATTCAGATATACAAAATCAATCCCCAAACAATCAAAGTGATTGAGAAAGCAATGGAGCTCTGGAATACCACATGGATATTACAGCACGCAGAAGGTAAGATCAAAACACCAGGAGTGAAGACATGTCACGGGATCTTCCAAGAAGAGAGCCTTTCGCGCCCTCCTGTTTTACCTGGCGCAGGACCCACTAAGCAACCTCGTTAATGAGCAAAAACATGGATACCCACTGACATCAAATAAGAGAACATCAAACAAAACAAGAAAGGTGACACTTCTACTGTACGTGGATTCTTTTGAACCTCGAGTTAATTTATTTTAAAGATTAGATATCCCTAACCCACCTAGCAAAAAATTTCCAAAGACAGGTGCGAGTGAAAGAAGTCACACAAGAAACCAAAACAACGAGTACAGCCCCAATGATTGCAAAAAAGACAAAAGAAAAATATAAAACGAAACATCAACAGACAAGGAAGAGTACCCGTCTCAAGCGACAGGAGAAACGAGCAAAAATATCCCCCTCCTCTGTCCCTCACCTTCTCCTTCCCCCTCGCTCCTCCCTCACCTATTACCCTACTCTACCCCCCTGACGCCCTGTCTCCTCACTCTCTCTCAGCAGCTCATTTTCTCCCCTTTCATCTCCTCCTTTCACCGTCTCCCCCACTCCCGCTCCTCTCTCCCCCCTTTCCCCCTTCCTCCCAATATGTCCGTGCTCTATCCTTTTTAAGCGACTTTAATTTCCTTTTAATTTTTTTTTTTTTTTGCTTTCGCTATTCAGTTGTCACATTTATTTGATATCTGATGTCCCATACTCGTTAGAGCGTTGGTGCCGGCAAAGCAGCTTCATAAGAAAGGGTTATACTGGGTGGTTTGCCATTGCCTTCCCAGTTGTAGTTCACGTAGGAATTAGTGATTTGTTTGGGGTGCTGGGGATAGCTTGTCGACTCTTTGTGGAGGACACCATGGGGATCTTTAACGTCCACCAACAAATGTCAGAAGACGGGACACCCAGTTTAACGTCCCCCAGTCTGTGAAACACCGGGATGATAGTTTATACCTGGGTCGGGATTCAAACTGAGGGTAGACAGCTTAGAGGAGAGTGTGGGTACCTCGGAGGTCATCCTGTCAGCCGAGGTCACTCCTTAACGCTCTCAGTCATACAAGTCGAATCAGCATCCACAAAGATGGCGACCGATTTCCTTGGACAGTGTAAAATAAAATCAGACATACAATAATTACCTTTAAAAGAGTGAAAAAAAGGAATTTTGGAGCCATTTTACCTCACATCACTGTTATTTAATTTTTTTTTTTAATCACTTTTCCCGATTTCACTCTAGATTTCAACAATTATTTAGGCCATGAGTTCCGATTGTGAAATATGGAATCAGACTTTGAATATCAGCTTTTAATAAGTCTATACGATACATTATTCAATCTTTCCATGAGCCAATCACATTGTACCGAGCCTCACACAGCCAATCAGCGTAGCTGCGAACGACGAACAGACAGCCATCTCTGTTTTATTTTCATACATTGATACGCACCGACAGGAAGGAATAAAGAGCAGGAAGGGGAAAAAAAGAAAAAAGAAAAAAAAAGAGTTGGTCAGATTGGGGATAGACAAAGAAGGCTCTTTGGAATGGCTCGGAAGAGGTCAGCTTAACTGGGACGGAGAACGAATCATTATAAATGCCCAAGATCAAGGACACTACACCATTGGCTTTAAAAAGATGGCGGAACTGAGTCAATCAGACAAGTGCAGGTTCTGCAAGGTAGAAATGGAAAGTACGAGCCACCTCCTTTCAGAATGTAAAAAAAACAACTCATGTCATAACAGCTGTACACACAAAGGCACAACAAGGTATGTCGAGTAATCCACTGGTACATCTGCACAAGTATCTATATACCAATTCCAGAAAACTCGTGGACGTGTGAACCAAAAGCATTCACTTCAAACAAGGAAGTAATGCTCATGTATGACCTAATTATCATATCAATCATAAAAATAGAAAACAAAGCGTTCAGGCCGGATATAGTCCTGAGTTACAAAAAAGGAAAGGAGGCATTGCTAATGGAGGTGTGAGTCTCCAGCGATTCTGGCCTAAATGATGCAGAAAATCAAGAAACATGACCAAATACCAGGACCTCAAAAATGAAGTGAAAAGGGGGAATGAAGGGGAAGCGGGGCTGATAAATAATGAGCACAGATTTATTATTAACAGGATGTAATACCACGTGGTGCACGGTGAGTGGAGTTATGAATATTTTCAGATTCAAGTGTTTTGTTTCTCCTGGAAATATAAACTCGGAGTACTTACATCAGATCCTTCTTCCCTTGGCGCACCATCCACGTCAGCCATGCTTGCACCGAGAGAAACCGAAGAATTATTCTGTGGTCTGAAATAAAGGCAAGCAACAATAAAAACAACAACAACAACAACAACAACAAATCACAATCTGACGATTAATTTCCAAATGCTTACTGGCTTTGACATCAAAACAAATCTTTATGAGTAACTTCGTAAATGAAAACACCCCTGAGTAAACACACCGCTTAGTAAATACACACCACCAAGTAAATAAACACACCCTTTAGCAAATGAACACACCAATTAGTAAATTAACAAACCAATTTGCAACTGGAAACACCCCTTAGTTAATGAACACAAAACTTCGCAAATAAACACACCATACGTAAATGAACACACCCTACGTAAATGAACACACCCCTTAGTAAATAAACACACACTAAGAAAATGAACACGCCCCTTAGTAGATGAACACACCATACATAAATGAACACACCCTACGTAAATGAACACACCCCTCAGTAACTAAACACACCCCAAATAAATGAGCACACCCCTTAGTAAATGAATACACCACTTACTACATGAACACACCGCCTACAACATCAAAACACCCCTAAGTAAATGAACACAAAACTAGTAAATAAACACACCCCTCAGTAAACACATCCCTTAGTAAATGACCACACCCATTAGTAAATGAACACACCCATTAGTAAATCAACACACCCCTCAGTAAACACATCCCTTAGTAAATGAACACGCCACTTAGTGCGTGAACACCCCCCCTTCATAAATGAACACACCCCTTAGTAAATGACCACACCCATTAGTAAATGAACACACCCATTCGTAAATAAACACACCCGAAGTAAATGAACACACCCATTGGTAAATGAACACACCCCTTAGTAAATAAACACACCCGAAGTAAATGAACACACCCATTGGTAAATGAACACACCCATTGGTAAATAAACACACCCCAAGGAAATGAACACCCCCTTAGTAAATGACCACACCCATTAGTAAATGAACACACCCATTAGTAAATAAACACACCCGAAGTAAATGAACACACCCATTGGTAAATGAACACACCCCTTAGTAAATAAACACACCCCAAGGAAATGAACATCCCCTTAGTAAATGAACACACCATAAGTAAATGAACACACCATAAGTAAATGAACACGCCCTACGTAAATGAACACACCCTATGTAAACTAACACACCCTACATAAACGAACACACCACTTAGTAAATAAACACACCCCTTAGTAAATGAACACCCACTAAATAAATGCACACCCTACGTAAATGAACACACCCCTTAGTAAATAAACACACCCCTCAGTAAATAAACACACCCTAAGTAAATGAACACACCCCACAGTAACTAAACACACCCTAAGTAAATGAGCACACCCTTAGTAAATGAATACACCACTTACTACATGAACACACCGCCTACTACGTCAAAACACCCCTAAGTAAATGAACACAAAACTAGTAAATAAACACACCCCTCAGTAAACACATCCCTTAGTAAATGAACACACCACTTAGTGAGTGAACACACCCCTTCATAAATTAACACACCCCTTAGTAAATGAACACACCCATTAGTAAATGAACACACCCATTAGTAAATGAACACACCCATTAGTAAATAAACACACCCCTTAGTAAATGAACACACCACTTATTGAGTGAACACACCCCTTCATAAATGAACACACCCCTTCGTAAATGAACACACCCCTTAGTAAATGACCACACCCATTAGTAAATGGACACACCCATTAGTAAATAAACACACCCATTAGTAAATAAACACACCCGAAGTAAATGAACAAACCCATTAGTAAATGAACACACCCCTTAGTAAATAAACACACCCGAAGTTAATGAACATACCCCTTAAAAAATAAACACACCCTAAGTAAATGAACACCCCCTTAGTAAATGAACACACCATAAGTAAATGAACACACCATAAGTAAATGAACACACCATAAGTAAATGAACACACCCTACGTAAACGAACACACCCCATGTAAACTAACACACCCTACGTAAACTAACACACCCCTTAGTAAATAAACACACCCCTTAGTAAATGAACACACCATAAGTAAGTGAACACAACCCTTAGTAAATAAACACACCCTAAGTAAATGAACATACCCCTTAAAAAATAAACACACCCTAAGTAAATGAACACCCCCTTAGTAAATGAACACACCATAAGTAAATGAACACACCATAAGTAAATGAACACACGCTATGTAAACGAACACACCCTATGTAAACGAACACACCCTACGTAAACTAACACACCCCTTAGTAAATAAACACACCCCTTAGTAAATGAACACACCCCTTAGTAAATGAACACACCCCTTAGTAAATGAACACACCCCTTAGTAAATGAACACACCCCTTAGTAAATGAACACACCCCTTAGTAAATGAACACACCCCTTAGTAAATGAACACCCCCTTAGTAAATGAACACACCCCTTAGTAAATGAACACCCCCTAAGTAAATGAACACACCCCTTCGTAAATTAATACACCACTTACTATATGAACACCCCGCCTACTACATCAAAACACCCCGAAGTAAATGAACACAAAACTCGTAAAAAAACACACCACTTACTACATGAACAAACCAATTAGTAAATGAATCACTCAAGGTGTAAACCAACTACAACGTTGTACTATAACTGATAGTTTGCATTACAAATCTTTACAATATAACTCAAGGTGTAAACCAACTACAACGTTGTACTATAACTGATAGTTTGCATAACAAATCTTTACAATACAACTCAAGGTGTAAACCAACTACAACGTTGTACTACAACTGATAGTTTGCATAACAAATCTTTACAATATAACTCAAGGTGTAAACCAACTACAACGTTGTACTACAACTGATAGTTTGTATAACAAATCTTTACAATATAACTCAAGGTGTAAACCAACTACAACGTTGTACTACAACTGATAGTTTGTATAACAAATCTTTACAATATAACTCAAGGTGTAAACCAACTACAACGTTGTACTACAACTGATAGTTTGCATCACAAATCTTTACAATATAACTCAAGGTGTAAACTAACTACAACGTTGTACTACAACTGATAGTTTGCATAACAAATCTTTACAATATAACTCAAGGTGTAAACTAACTACAACGTTGTACTATAACTGACAGTTTGTATAACAAATCTTTACAATATAACTCAAGGTGTAAACTAACTACAACGTTGTACTATAACTGATAGTTTGCATAACAAATCTTTACAATATAACTCAAGGTGTAAACTAACTACAACGTTGTACAATAACTGATAGTTTGTGTAATAACAATCCGCGCTCCAATCAAGGTGTAATCAAGGTGTAAACTAACTACAACGTTGTACTATAACTGATAGTTTTTATAATAACAATCCGCGCTCCAATCAAGGTGTAATCAAGGTGTAAACTAACTACAACGTTGGACTATAACTGATAGTTTGTATAATAACAATCCGCGCTCCATGTGGTTAAACGCGTCACGTGACGAAACTATTTCGTACAATATTCGTGATGATTTTGATCACATGATGAGAACATTATAAAACCCGCGTAATAGTTACAATGATTATAAATAAACACAGATCGATAATCGAGGGATAATTTTCTTACCTGGGTCTGATTAATCGTTCCCACCTTTATCTTCACACCTGACCGTCACGAGCACGAACCTCCACGTAGCTTCCCACGCCCTTTGGGGGAGACGTTGTGACGTCATGACGTCACGGACAGGAGGTCACGTGGTCACGTGTTTGCGCTCGTTCCAGTCCTCTGGATAAGTTACATTTTAGATCACGGAGTCTTTCGCATTATTTTATTAAGCCGGCTGTCTGGTTGGTTCGCCCTATCTCCCAAGGGTGAGGAATCACATAAAAATTTCTAGTACCTGGATTCGAATCCTGACCTTCACCAAAATCTTCGGGCTGACTGACTGACTGACTGACTGACTGACTGACGCCATCGCATCAGCTCCCCCGCACTTCATTCCAGGTGAGCTAAAGAATGGGGGTGCCAATTGTAGAAACAACCCGCATAACAGTAATTTAATAATTCCTCTTTGCTGAACGAGGGCGACACTTAATAAAGAAACAAAAAAATTACAAAAAGGTTCCGATAAATTGTGAATAAAAAAGGGAAATGATAAACCAAATGAAGAAGAGGGGAAAATAAATATTTAAACAAGAAGACGTCATGCGGAGCACGATACTTGCAAAATACGCCCCCCCCTCTCCCCAAGAAAAAAAATTCCATTGATACAGAAAATTGTCCATTTCATCAAGATTAAAATTGACAATCTTGATCAAAGCTCGGGTCAATAGGAAGAAAATTGACGATTTTTCAGATGAAAATGATGATTTTGGAAGGTTGACCTTGATTTGACCTTTGACCCTTTGACCTCAAAAAGTTGGTTTCCCTATTTAGTGACTCAGTGTGCAAATGCTGTTCAATTTTCATGTCAATCGGATGAAAATTGACGGGTTTTTTTCAGATAAAAAGTGATGATTTTGGGAGTTTGACCTTGAGTTGACCTTTGACCTTTTGACCTAAAAATAGTATCTTTCCCAATTTAGTGACTTGATATACAAATGCTGTTCAATTTTCAAGTCAATCGGTTGAGAATTGATGGCTTTTTAGATGAAAATTGATGATTTTTAAAATTTGACCTTGAGTTGACCTTTGACCTTTTGACCTCAAAAATAGTATGTTTCCCAATTTATTGACTCGATATGCAAATGCTGTTCAATTTTCAAGTCAATCGGTTGAGAATTCACGGCTTTTTAGATGAAAATTGATGATGTAAAAAATGTGACCTTGAGTTGACCTTTGACCTTTTGCCCTAAAAAATAGTTCATTTCCCAATTTAGTGACTTGATATACAAATGCTATTAAATTTTCAAGTCAATCGGATTTAAAATGGCGATTTTAGAAATTTGACCTCCAGATGACCTTTGACCTTTGACCTCAAAATCAATAGGGTGCTCAATTGGGACGAATTATACAACTTGGTGAAGTTTCGTGACGATCGGTTTAGAATTGTGACCTGCAGGCCGGTGACAAACAGACAAACAGACAGACAAACAGACAGAACCACAAACGGAACCGACCAATATACTTGAAAAATCTTCGATTTTGCAAGTAATAAAAACTATTTAAACTGGATGGTGAGAAGAGAATGATGAAAGAGAGGGAGGAAACGAACAATGAATGAGAAGGGGGGAAGAATGAATGGGGAGAAGGAAACCAGAAATGAATGAGGACAATTGGAGAAGGAGGAACACTGAGGATGAAGAGTGAAGAGTTCATGGACCCCTCAATGGACTATGGACCATGAGGATGAAGAAGAATCAACGATGTACGACAACCAGCACAGACGAGGAAAAGGAGGTTACCTTCCAAAAGATCTTCACATGAGGGTCGGTCCACCCACGTAATGTCTTGGAGGGTTTGAATCCCGTCGCACCCACACCCCAGGTCCCAGGTGATGTGGTTCATGGAATTATTATGAAAACAGGTACGTGGTGCTGAACCACAAACATGGATGTTGGATTGTTGGGGTTGAACCGGTGGAACAGGTAAGTAGGGATTCCGCACGAACCCAACATTTCGACATTGTTTGTTCCCGCGGTTATAAAATGACATTTTAACCCCAATAGTGAATTCTTCCACCCAAGTTATTATTTTAACCCCAATAGTGAATTCTTCCACCCAAGTTATTATTTTCACCCCAAAGTGAATTCTTCCACCCAAGTTATCATCATTTTCACCCCAATAGTGAATTCTTCCATCCAAGTTATCATTTTCACCCCAACGGTGAATTCTTCCACCCAAGTTATCATTTTCAACCCAATAGTGAATTCTTCCACCCAAGTTATCATTTTCAACCCATGGTGAATTATTCCACCCAAGTTATCATTTTCACCCCATGGTGAATTCTTCCACCCAAGTTATCATCATTTTCACCCCAATAGTGAATTCTTCCACCCAAGTTATCATTTTCACCCCATGGTGAATTCTTCCACCCAAGTTATCATTTTCACCCCATGGTGAATTCTTCCACCCAAGTTAGTATTTTCACCCCATGGTGAATTCTTCCACCCAAGTTATCATTTTCACCCCAATGGTGAATTCTTCCACCCAAGTTATCATTTTCACCCCAATGGTGAATTCTTCCACCCAAGTTATCATTTTCAACCCATGGTGAATTATTCCACCCAAGTTATCATCATTTTCACCCCAATAGTGAATTCTTCCATCCAAGTTATCATTTTCACCCCAACGGTGAATTCTTCCACCCAAGTTATTATTTTCACCCCAAAGTGAATTCTTCCACCCAAGTTATCATCATTTTCACCCCAATAGTGAATTCTTCCATCCAAGTTATCATTTTCACCCCAACGGTGAATTCTTCCACCCAAGTTATCATTTTCAACCCAATAGTGAATTCTTCCACCCAAGTTATCATTTTCAACCCATGGTGAATTATTCCACCCAAGTTATCATTTTCACCCCATGGTGAATTCTTCCACCCAAGTTATCATCATTTTCACCCCAATAGTGAATTCTTCCACCCAAGTTATCATTTTCACCCCATGGTGAATTCTTCCACCCAAGTTATCATTTTCACCCCATGGTGAATTCTTCCACCCAAGTTAGTATTTTCACCCCATGGTGAATTCTTCCACCCAAGTTATCATTTTCACCCCAATGGTGAATTCTTCCACCCAAGTTATCATTTTCACCCCAATGGTGAATTCTTCCACCCAAGTTATCATTTTCAACCCATGGTGAATTATTCCACCCAAGTTATCATCATTTTCACCCCAATAGTGAATTCTTCCATCCAAGTTATCATTTTCACCCCAACGGTGAATTCTTCCACCCAAGTTATAATTTTCACCCCAAAGTGAATTCTTCCACACAAGTTATCATTTTCACCCAATGGTGAATTCTTCCACCCAAGTTATCATTTTCACCCCATGGTGAAATCTCCCACCCAAGTTAGTATTTTCACCCCATGGTGAATTCTTCCACCCAAGTTATCATTTTCACCACAATGGTGAATTCTTCCACCCAAGTTATCATTTTCACCCCAATGGTGAATTCTTCCACCCAAGTTATCATTTTCACCCCATGGTGAATTCTTCCACCCAAGTTAGTATTTTCACCCCATGGTGAATTCTTCTACCCAAGTTAGTATTTTCACCCCATGGTGAATTCTTCCACCAAAGTTATCATTTTCACCCCAATGGTGAATTCTTCCACCCAAGTTATCATTTTCACCCCAATGGTGAATTCTTCCACCCAAGTTATTATTTTAACCCCAATAGTGAATTCTTCCACCCAAGTTATTATTTTCACCCCAAAGTGAATTCTTCCACCCAAGTTATCATCATTTACACCCCAATAGTGAATTCTTCCATCCAAGTTATCATTTTCACCCCAACGGTGAATTCTTCCACCCAAGTTACCATTTTCAACCCAATAGTGAATTCTTCCACCCAAGTTATCATTTTCAACCCATGGTGAATTATTCCACCCAAGTTATCATTTTCACCCCATGGTGAATTCTTCCACCCAAGTTATCATCATTTTCACCCCAATAGTGAATTCTTCCACCCAAGTTATCATTTTCACCCCATGGTGAATTCTTCCACCCAAGTTATCATTTTCACCCCATGGTGAATTCTTCCACCCAAGTTAGTATTTTCACCCCATGGTGAATTCTTCCACCCAAGTTATCATTTTCACCCCAATGGTGAATTCTTCCACCCAAGTTATCATTTTCACCCCAATGGTGAATTCTTCCACCCAAGCTATCATTTTCAACCCATGGTGAATTATTCCACCCAAGTTATCATCATTTTCACCCCAATAGTGAATTCTTCCATCCAAGTTATCATTTTCACCCCAACGGTGAATTCTTCCACCCAAGTTATAATTTTCACCCCAAAGTGAATTCTTCCACCCAAGTTATCATTTTCACCCAATGGTGAATTCTTCCACCCAAGTTATCATTTTCACCCCATGGTGAATTCTCCCACCCAAGTTAGTATTTTCACCCCATGGTGAATTCTTCCACCCAAGTTATCATTTTCACCACAATGGTGAATTCTTCCACCCAAGTTATCATTTTCACCCCAATGGTGAATTCTTCCACCCAAGTTATAATTTTCACCCCATGGTGAATTCTTCCACCCAAGTTAGTATTTTCACCCCATGGTGAATTCTTCCACCCAAGTTAGTATTTTCACCCCATGGTGAATTCTTCCACCAAAGTTATCATTTTCACCGCAATGGTGAATTCTTCCACCCAAGTTATCATTTTCACCCCAATGGTGAATTCTTCCACCCAAGTTATCATTTTCACGCCATGGTGAATTCTTCCACCTAAGTTATCATTTTCACCACATGGTGAATTCTTCCACCCAAGTTATCATTTTCACCCCATGGTGAATTCTTCCACCAAAGTTATCATCATTTTCACCCCAATGGTGAATTCTTCCACCCAAGTTATCATTTTCACCCCAATGGTGAAGTCTTCCACCCAAGTTATCATTTTCAACCCATGGTGAATTCTTCCACCCAAGTTATCATTTTCACCCCATGGTGACTTCTTCCACCAAAGTTATCATCATTTTCACCCCAATGGTGAATTCTTCCACCCAAGTTATCATTTTCACCCCATGGTGAATTCTTCCACCCAAGTTATTATTTTCACCCCAATGGTGAAATCTTCCACCCAAGTTATCATTTTCCCCACATGGTGAATTCTTCCACCCAAGTTATCATTTTCACCCCATGGTGAATTCTTCCACCCAAGTTATCATTTTCACCCCATGGTGAATTCTTCCACCCAATTTATCATTTTCACCCCAATGGTGAATTCTTCCACCCTAGTTATCATTTTCACTCCAATGGTGAATTCTTCCACCCAAGTTATTATTTTCACCCCAATGGTGAATTCTTCCACCCAAGATATTATTTTCACCCCAATGGTGAATTCTTCCACCCAAGTTATCATTTTCACCCCAATGGTGAATTCTTCCACCCAAGTTATCATTTTCACCCCAATGGTGAATTCTTCCACCCTAGTTATTATTTTCACCCCAATGGTGAATTCTTCCACCCAAGTTATCATTTTCACTCCAATGGTGAATTCTTCCACCCAAGTTATTATTTTCCACCCAATGGTGAATTCTTCCACCCAAGATATTATTTTCACCCCAATGGTGAATTCTTCCACCCAAGTTATCATTTTCACCCCAATGGTGAATTCTTCCACCCAAGTTATCATTTTCACTCCAATGGTGAATTCTTCCACCCAAGTTATTATTTTCACCCCAATGGTGAATTCTTCCACCCAAGTTATTATTTTCACCCCAATGGTGAATTCTTCCACCCAAGTTATCATTTTCACCCCAATGGTGAATTCTTCCACCCAAGTTATTATTTTCACCCCAATGGTGAATTCTTCCACCCAAGTTATTATTTTCACCCCAATGGTGAATTCTTCCACCCAAGTTATCATTTTCACCCCAATGGTGAATTCTTCCACCCAAGTTATCATTTTCACCCCAATGGTGAATTCTTCCACCCTAGTTATCATTTTCACTCCAATGGTGAATTCTTCCACCCAAGTTATTATTTTCACCCCAATGGTGAATTCTTCCACCCAAGTTATTATTTTCACCCCAATGGTGAATTCTTCCACCCAAGTTATCATTTTCACCCCAATGGTGAATTCTTCCACCCAAGTTATCATTTTCACCCCATGGTGAATTCTTCCACCCAAGTTATCATTTTCACCCCAATGGTGAATTCTTCCACCCAAGTTATCATTTTCACTCCAATGGTGAATTCTTCCACCCAAGTTATCATTTTCACCCCATGGTGAATTCTTCCACCCTAGTTATCATTTTCACTCCAATGGTGAATTCTTCCACCCAAGTTATTATTTTCACCCCAATGGTGAATTCTTCCACCCAAGTTATTATTTTCACCCCAATGGTGAATTCTTCCACCCAAGTTATCATTTTCACCCCAATGGTGAATTCTTCCACCCAAGTTATCATTTTCACCCCATGGTGAATTCTTCCACCCAAGTTATCATTTTCACCCCAATGGTGAATTCTTCCACCCAAGTTATCATTTTCACTCCAATGGTGAATTCTTCCACCCAAGTTATTATTTTCACCCCAATGGTGAATTCTTCCACCCAAGTTATCATTTTCACCCCATGGTGACTTCTTCCACCAAAGTTATCATCATTTTCACCCCAATGGTGAATTCTTCCGCCCAAGTTATCATTTTCACCCCATGGTGAATTCTTCCACCCAAGTTATTATTTTCACCCCAATGGTGAATTCTTCCACCCAAGTTATCATTTTCCCCACATGGTGAATTCTTCCACCCAAGTTATCATTTTCAACCCATGGTGAATTCTTCCACCCAAGTTATTATTTTCACTCCAATGGTGAATTCTTCCACCCAAGTTATCATTTTCACCCCATGGTGAATTCTTCCACCCAAGTTATTATTTTCACTCCAATGATGAATTCTTCCACCCAAGTTATCATTTTCACCCCATGGTGAATTCTTCCACCCAAGTTATTATTTTCACCCCAATGGTGAATTCTTCCACCCAAGTTATCATTTTCACCCCATGGTGAATTCTTCCACCCAAGTTATTATTTTCACCCCATGGTGAATTCTTCCACCCAAGTTATCATTTTCACCCCATGGTGAATTCTTCCACCCAAGTTATTATTTTCACCCCATGGTGAATTCTTCCACCCAAGTTATTATTTTCACTCCAATGGTGAATTCTTCCACCCAAGTTATCATTTTCACCCCATGGTGAATTCTTCCACCCAAGTTATTATTTTCACCCCATGGTGAATTCTTCCACCCAAGTTATTATTTTCACCCCAATGGTGAATTCTTCCACCCAAGTTATCATTTTCACCCCATGGTGAATTCTTCCACCCAAGTTATTATTTGCACCCCAATGGTGAATTCTTCCACCCAAGTTATTATTTTCACCCCAATGGTGAATTCTTCCACCCAAGTTATTATTTTCACCCCAATGGTGAATTCTTCCACTCAAGTTATTATTTTCACCCCATGGTGAATTCTTCCACCCAAGTTATCATTTTCACCCCATGGTGAATTCTTCCACCCAAGTTATCATTTTCACCCCATGGTGAATTCTTCCACCCAAGTTATCATTTTCACCCCATGGTGAATTCTTCCACCCAAGTTATTATTTTCACCCCAATGGTGAATTCTTCCACCCAAGTTAGTATTTTCACCCCATGGTGAATTCTTCCACACAAGTTATCATTTTCACCCCATGGTGAATTCTTCCACCCAAGTTATCATTTTCACCCCATGGTGAATTCTTCCACCCAAGTTATCATTTTCACCCCATGGTGAATTCTTCCACCCAAGTTATCATTTTCACCCCAATGGTGAATTCTTCCACCCTAGTTATCATTTTCACTCCAATGGTGAATTCTTCCACCCAAGTTATTATTTTCACCCCAATGGTGAATTCTTCCACCCATGTTATTATTTTCACCCCAATGGTGAATTCTTCCAGCAAGTTATCATTTTCACCCCAATGGTGAATTCTTCCACCCAAGTTAATATTTTCACCCCAATGGTGAATTCTTCCACCCAAGTTATCATCATTTTCACCCCAATGGTGAATTCTTCCACTCAAGTTATCATTTTCACCCCATGGTGAATTCTTCCACCCTAGTTATCATTTTCACTCCAATGGTGAATTCTTCCACCCAAGTTATTATTTTCAACTCATGGTGAATTCTTCCACCCAAGTTATCATTTTCACTCCAATAGTGAATTCTTCCACCCAAGTTATCATTTTCACCCCAATGGTGAATTCTTCCACCCTAGTTATCATTTTCACTCCAATGGTGAATTCTTCCACCCAAGTTATTATTTTCACCCCAATGGTGAATTCTTCCACCCAAGTTATTATTTTCACCCCAATGGTGAATTCTTCCACCCAAGTTATCATTTTCACTCCAATAGTGAATTCTTCCACCCAAGTTATCATTTTCACCCCAATGGTGAATTCTTCCACCCTAGTTATCATTTTCACTCCAATGGTGAATTCTTCCACCCAAGTTATTATTTTCACCCCAATGGTGAATTCTTCCACCCAAGTTATCATTTTCACTCCAATAGTGAATTCTTCCACCCAAGTTATCATTTTCACCCCAATGGTGAATTCTTCCACCATAGTTATCATTTTCACTCCAATGGTGAATTCTTCCACCCAAGTTATTATTTTCACCCCAATGGTGAATTCTTCCACCCAAGTTATCATTTTCACTCCAATAGTGAATTCTTCCACCCAAGTTATTATTTTCACCCCAATGGTGAATTCTTCCACCCAAGTTATCATTTTCACCCCATGGTGAATTCTTCCACCAAGTTATCATTTTCACCCCAATGGTGAATTCTTCCACCCAAGTTATCATTTTCACTCCAATGGTGAATTCTTCCACCCAAGTTAGTATTTTCACCCCATGGTGAATTCTTCCACCCAAGTTATTATTTTCACCCCAATGGTGAATTCTTCCACCCAAGTTATTATTTTCACCCCAATGGTGAATTCTTCCACCAAGGTATCATTTTCACCCCAATGGTGAATTCTTCCACCCAAGTTATCATTTTCACCAAAATGGTGAATTCTTCCACCCAAGTTATCATTTTCACCCCATGGTGAATTCTTCCACCCAAGTTATCATTTTCACCCCAATGGTGAATTCTTCCACCCAAGTTATCATTTTCACTCCATGGTGAATTCTTCCACCCAAGTTATCATTTTCACCCCATGGTGAATTCTTCCACCCAAGTTATCATTTTCACCCCAATGGTGAATTCTTCCACCCAAGTTATCATTTTCACCAAAATGGTGAATTTTTCCACCCAAGTTATCATTTTCACCTCAATGGTGAATTCTTCCACCAAGCTATCATTTTCACCCCAATGGTGAATTCTTCCACCCAAGTTATCATTTTCACCAAAATGGTGAATTCTTCCACCCAAGTTACCATTTTCACCCCAATGGTGAATTCTTCCACCCAAGTTATCATTTTCACCCCAATCGTGAATTCTTCCACCCAAGTTAATATTTTCACCCCAATGGTGAATTCTTCCACCCAAGTTATTATTTTCACCCCAATGGTGAATTCTTCCACCCAAGTTATCATTTTCACCCCAATGGTGAATTCTTCCACCCAAGTTATCATTTTCACCCCAATCGTGAATTCTTCCACCCAAGTTAATATTTTCACCCCAATGGTGAATTCTTCCACCCAAGTTATTATTTTCACCCCAATGGTGAATTCTTCCACCCAAGTTATCATTTTCACCCCAATGGTGAATTCTTCCACCCAAGTTATCATTTTCATCCCAATCGTGAATTCTTCCACCCAAGTTAATATTTTCACCCCAATGGTGAATTCTTCCACCCAAGTTAATATTTTCACCCCAATAGTGAATTCTTCCATCCAAGTTATCATTTTCACCCCAACGGTGAATTCTTCCACCCAAGTTATAATTTTCACCCCATGGTGAATTCTTCCACGCAAGTTATCATTTTCACCCCATGGTGAATTCTTCCACCCAAGATATCATTTTCAACCCATGGTGAATTATTCCACCCAAGTTATCATTTTCACCCCATGGTGAATTCTTTCACCCAAGTTATCATCATTTTCACCCCAATAGTGAATTCTTCCATCCAAGTTATCATTTTCACCCCAACGGTGAATTCTTCCACCCAAGTTATCATTTTCAACCCAATAGTGAATTCTTCCACCCAAGTTATCATTTTCAACCCATGGTGAATTATTCCACCCAAGTTATCATTTTCACCCCAAGGTGAATTCTTCCACCCAAGTTATCATCATTTTCACCCCAATAGTGAATTCTTCCACCCAAGTTATCATTTTCACCCCATGGTGAATTCTTCCACCCAAGTTATCATTTTCACCCCAATCGTGAATTCTTCCACCCAAGTTAATATTTTCACCCCAATGGTGAATTCTTCCACCCAAGTTACCATTTTCACCCCAATGGTGAATTCTTCCACCCAAGTTATCATTTTCACCCCAATCGTGAATTCTTCCACCCAAGTTAATATTTTCACCCCAATGGTGAATTCTTCCACCCAAGTTATTATTTTCACCCCAATGGTGAATTCTTCCACCCAAGTTATCATTTTCACCCCAATGGTGAATTCTTCCACCCAAGTTATCATTTTCACCCCAATCGTGAATTCTTCCACCCAAGTTAATATTTTCACCCCAATGGTGAATTCTTCCACCCAAGTTATTATTTTCACCCCAATGGTGAATTCTTCCACCCAAGTTATCATTTTCACCCCAATGGTGAATTCTTCCACCCAAGTTATCATTTTCATCCCAATCGTGAATGCTTCCACCCAAGTTAATATTTTCACCCCAATGGTGAATTCTTCCACCCAAGTTAATATTTTCACCCCAATAGTGAATTCTTCCATCCAAGTTATCATTTTCACCCCAACGGTGAATTCTTCCACCCAAGTTATAATTTTCACCCCATGGTGAATTCTTCCACGCAAGTTATCATTTTCACCCCATGGTGAATTCTTCCACCCAAGATATCATTTTCAACCCATGGTGAATTATTCCACCCAAGTTATCATTTTCACCCCATGGTGAATTCTTTCACCCAAGTTATCATCATTTTCACCCCAATAGTGAATTCTTCCATCCAAGTTATCATTTTCACCCCAACGGTGAATTCTTCCACCCAAGTTATCATTTTCAACCCAATAGTGAATTCTTCCACCCAAGTTATCATTTTCAACCCATGGTGAATTATTCCACCCAAGTTATCATTTTCACCCCAAGGTGAATTCTTCCACCCAAGTTATCATCATTTTCACCCCAATAGTGAATTCTTCCACCCAAGTTATCATTTTCACCCCATGGTGAATTCTTCCACCCAAGTTATCATTTTCACCCCATGGTGAATTCTTCCACCCATGTTAGTATTTTCACCCCATGGTGAATTCTTCCACCCAAGTTATCATTTTCACCCCAATGGTGAATTCTTCCACCCAAGTTATCATTTTCACCCCAATGGTGAATTCTTCCACCCAAGTTATCATTTTCAACCCATGGTGAATTATTCCACCCAAGTTATCATCATTTTCACCCCAATAGTGAATTCTTCCATCCAAGTTATCATTTTCACCCCAACGGTGAATTCTTCCACCCAAGTTATAATTTTCACCCCAAAGTGAATTCTTCCACCCAAGTTATCATTTTCACCCAATGGTGAATTCTTCCACCCAAGTTATCATTTTCACCCCATGGTGAATTCTTCCACCCAAGTTAGTATTTTCACCCCATGGTGAATTCTTCCACCCAAGTTATCATTTTCACCACAATGGTGAATTCTTCCACCCAAGTTATCATTTTCACCCCAATGGTGAATTCTTCCACCCAAGTTATCATTTTCACCCCATGGTGAATTCTTCCACCAAAGTTAGTATTTTCACCCCATGGTGAATTCTTCCACCCAAGTTAGTATTTTCACCCCATGGTGAATTCTTCCACCAAAGTTATCATTTTCACCCCAATGGTGAATTCTTCCACCCAAGTTATCATTTTCACGCCAATGGTGAATTCTTCCACCCAAGTTATCATTTTCACCCCATGGTGAATTCTTCCACCTAAGTTATCATTTTCACCACATGGTGAATTCTTCCACCCAAGTTATCATTTTCACCCCATGGTGAATTCTTCCACCAAAGTTATCATCATTTTCACCCCAATGGTGAATTCTTCCACCCAAGTTATCATTTTCACCCCAATGGTGAAGTCTTCCACCCAAGTTATCATTTTCAACCCATGGTGAATTCTTCCACCCAAGTTATCATTTTCACCCCCAATGGTGAATTCTTCAACCCAAGTTATCATTTTCACCCCATGGTGACTTCTTCCACCAACGTTATCATCATTTTCACCCCAATGGTGAATTCATCCACCCAAGTTATCATTTTCACCCCATGGTGAATTCTTCCACCCAAGTTATTATTTTCACCCCAATGGTGAAATCTTCCACCCAAGTTATCATTTTCCCCACATGGTGAATTCTTCCACCCAAGTTATTATTTTCACCCCAATGGTGAATTCTTCCACCCAAGTTATTATTTTCACCCCATGGTGAATTCTTCCACCCAAGTTATTATTTTCACCCCATGGTGAATTCTTCCACCCAAGTTATCATTTTCACCCCATGGTGAATTCTTCCACCCAAGTTATTATTTTCACCCCAATGGTGAAATCTTCCACCCAAGTTATCATTTTCCCCACATGGTGAATTCTTCCACCCAAGTTATCATTTTCACCCCAATGGTGAATTCTTCCACCCAAGTTATCATTTTCACCCCATGGTGAATTCTTCCACCCAAGTTATCATTTTCACCCCAATGGTGAATTCTTCCACCCTTGTTATCATTTTCACTCCAATGGTGAATTCTTCCACCCAAGTTATTATTTTCACCCCAATGGTGAATTCTTCCACCCAAGTTATCATTTTCACCCCATGGTGACTTCTTCCACCAAAGTTATCATCATTTTCACCCCAATGGTGAATTCTTCCGCCCAAGTTATCATTTTCACCCCATGGTGAATTCTTCCACCCAAGTTATTATTTTCACCCCAATGGTGAATTCTTCCACCCAAGTTATCATTTTCCCCACATGGTGAATTCTTCCACCCAAGTTATCATTTTCAACCCATGGTGAATTCTTCCACCCAAGTTATTATTTTCACTCCAATGGTGAATTCTTCCACCCAAGTTATCATTTTCACCCCATGGTGAATTCTTCCACCCAAGTTATTATTATCACTCCAATGGTGAATTCTTCCACCCAAGTTATCATTTTCACCCCATGGTGAATTCTTCCACCCAAGTTATTATTTTCACCCCAATGGTGAATTCTTCCACCCAAGTTATCATTTTCACCCCATGGTGAATTCTTCCACCCAAGTTATTATTTTCACCCCATGGTGAATTCTTCCACCCAAGTTATCATTTTCACCCCATGGTGAATTCTTCCACCCAAGTTATTATTTTCACCCCATGGTGAATTCTTCCACCCAAGTTATTATTTTCACTCCAATGGTGAATTCTTCCACCCAAGTTATCATTTTCACCCCATGGTGAATTCTTCCACACAAGTTATTATTTTCACCCCATGGTGAATTCTTCCACCCAAGTTATTATTTTCACCCCAATGGTGAATTCTTCCACCCAAGTTATCATTTTCACCCCATGGTGAATTCTTCCACCCAAGTTATTATTTGCACCCCAATGGTGAATTCTTCCACCCAAGTTATTATTTTCACCCCAATGGTGAATTCTTCCACCCAAGTTATTATTTTCACCCCAATGGTGAATTCTTCCACTCAAGTTATTATTTTCACCCCATGGTGAATTCTTCCACCCAAGTTATCATTTTCACCCCATGGTGAATTCTTCCACCCAAGTTATCATTTTCACCCCATGGTGAATTCTTCCACCCAAGTTATCATTTTCACCCCATGGTGAATTCTTCCACCCAAGTTATTATTTTCACCCCAATGGTGAATTCTTCCACCCAAGTTAGTATTTTCACCCCATGGTGAATTCTTCCACACAAGTTATCATTTTCACCCCATGGTGAATTCTTCCACCCAAGTTATCATTTTCACCCCATGGTGAATTCTTCCACCCAAGTTATCATTTTCACCCCAATGGTGAATTCTTCCACCCTAGTTATCATTTTCACTCCAATGGTGAATTCTTCCACCCAAGTTATTATTTTCACCCCAATGGTGAATTCTTCCACCCAAGTTATCATTTTCACCCCAATGGTGAATTCTTCCACCCTAGTTATCATTTTCACCCCAATGGTGAATTCTTCCACCCAAGTTAGTATTTTCACCCCATGGTGAATTCTTCCACACAAGTTATCATTTTCACCCCATGGTGAATTCTTCCACCCAAGTTATCATTTTCACCCCACGGTGAATTCTTCCACCCAAGTTATCATTTTCACCCCATGGTGAATTCTTCCACCCAAGTTATCATTTTCACCCCAATGGTGAATTCTTCCACCCTAGTTATCATTTTCACTCCAATGGTGAATTCTTCCACCCAAGTTATTATTTTCACCCCAATGGTGAATTCTTCCACCCAAGTTATTATTTTCACCCCAATGGTGAATTCTTCCAGCAAGTTATCATTTTCACCCCAATGGTGAATTCTTCCACCCAAGTTAATATTTTCACCCCAATGGTGAATTCTTCCACCCAAGTTATCATCATTTTCACCCCAATGGTGAATTCTTCCACTCAAGTTATCATTTTCACCCCATGGTGAATTCTTCCACCCTAGTTATCATTTTCACTCCAATGGTGAATTCTTCCACCCAAGTTATTATTTTCAACTCATGGTGAATTCTTCCACCCAAGTTATCATTTTCACTCCAATAGTGAATTCTTCCACCCAAGTTATCATTTTCACCCCAATGGTGAATTCTTCCACCCTAGTTATCATTTTCACTCCAATGGTGAATTCTTCCACCCAAGTTATTATTTTCACCCCAATGGTGAATTCTTCCACCCAAGTTATTATTTTCACCCCAATGGTGAATTCTTCCACCCAAGTTATCATTTTCACTCCAATAGTGAATTCTTCCACCCAAGTTATCATTTTCACCCCAATGGTGAATTCTTCCACCCTAGTTATCATTTTCACTCCAATGGTGAATTCTTCCACCCAAGTTATTATTTTCACCCCAATGGTGAATTCTTCCACCCAAGTTATCATTTTCACTCCAATAGTGAATTCTTCCACCCAAGTTATCATTTTCACCCCAATGGTGAATTCTTCCACCATAGTTATCATTTTCACTCCAATGGTGAATTCTTCCACCCAAGTTATTATTTTCACCCCAATGGTGAATTCTTCCACCCAAGTTATCATTTTCACTCCAATAGTGAATTCTTCCACCCAAGTTATTATTTTCACCCCAATGGTGAATTCTTCCACCCAAGTTATCATTTTCACCCCATGGTGAATTCTTCCACCAAGTTATCATTTTCACCCCAATGGTGAATTCTTCCACCCAAGTTATCATTTTCACTCCAATGGTGAATTCTTCCACCCAAGTTAGTATTTTCACCCCATGGTGAATTCTTCCACCCAAGTTATTATTTTCACCCCAATGGTGAATTCTTCCACCCAAGTTATTATTTTCACCCCAATGGTGAATTCTTCCACCAAGGTATCATTTTCACCCCAATGGTGAATTCTTCCACCCAAGTTATCATTTTCACCAAAATGGTGAATTCTTCCACCCAAGTTATCATTTTCACCCCATGGTGAATTCTTCCACCCAAGTTATCATTTTCACCCCAATGGTGAATTCTTCCACCCAAGTTATCATTTTCACTCCATGGTGAATTCTTCCACCCAAGTTATCATTTTCACCCCATGGTGAATTCTTCCACCCAAGTTATCATTTTCACCCCAATGGTGAATTCTTCCACCCAAGTTATCATTTTCACCAAAATGGTGAATTTTTCCACCCAAGTTATCATTTTCACCTCAATGGTGAATTCTTCCACCAAGCTATCATTTTCACCCCAATGGTGAATTCTTCCACCCAAGTTATCATTTTCACCAAAATGGTGAATTCTTCCACCCAAGTTACCATTTTCACCCCAATTGTGAATTCTTCCACCCAAGTTATCATTTTCACCCCAATCGTGAATTCTTCCACCCAAGTTAATATTTTCACCCCAATGGTGAATTCTTCCACCCAAGTTATTATTTTCACCCCAATGGTGAATTCTTCCACCCAAGTTATCATTTTCACCCCAATGGTGAATTCTTCCACCCAAGTTATCATTTTCACCCCAATCGTGAATTCTTCCACCCAAGTTAATATTTTCACCCCAATGGTGAATTCTTCCACCCAAGTTATTATTTTCACCCCAATGGTGAATTCTTCCACCCAAGTTATCATTTTCACCCCAATGGTGAATTCTTCCACCCAAGTTATCATTTTCATCCCAATCGTGAATTCTTCCACCCAAGTTAATATTTTCACCCCAATGGTGAATTCTTCCACCCAAGTTAATATTTTCACCCCAATAGTGAATTCTTCCATGCAAGTTATCATTTTCACCCCAACGGTGAATTCTTCCACCCAAGTTATAATTTTCACCCCATGGTGAATTCTTCCACGCAAGTTATCATTTTCACCCCATGGTGAATTCTTCCACCCAAGATATCATTTTCAACCCATGGTGAATTATTCCACCCAAGTTATCATTTTCACCCCATGGTGAATTCTTTCACCCAAGTTATCATCATTTTCACCCCAATAGTGAATTCTTCCATCCAAGTTATCATTTTCACCCCAACGGTGAATTCTTCCACCCAAGTTATCATTTTCAACCCAATAGTGAATTCTTCCACCCAAGTTATCATTTTCAACCCATGGTGAATTATTCCACCCAAGTTATCATTTTCACCCCAAGGTGAATTCTTCCACCCAAGTTATCATCATTTTCACCCCAATAGTGAATTCTTCCACCCAAGTTATCATTTTCACCCCATGGTGAATTCTTCCACCCAAGTTATCATTTTCACCCCAATCGTGAATTCTTCCACCCAAGTTAATATTTTCACCCCAATGGTGAATTCTTCCACCCAAGTTACCATTTTCACCCCAATGGTGAATTCTTCCACCCAAGTTATCATTTTCACCCCAATCGTGAATTCTTCCACCCAAGTTAATATTTTCACCCCAATGGTGAATTCTTCCACCCAAGTTATTATTTTCACCCCAATGGTGAATTCTTCCACCCAAGTTATCATTTTCACCCCAATGGTGAATTCTTCCACCCAAGTTATCATTTTCACCCCAATCGTGAATTCTTCCACCCAAGTTAATATTTTCACCCCAATGGTGAATTCTTCCACCCAAGTTATTATTTTCACCCCAATGGTGAATTCTTCCACCCAAGTTATCATTTTCACCCCAATGGTGAATTCTTCCACCCAAGTTATCATTTTCATCCCAATCGTGAATGCTTCCACCCAAGTTAATATTTTCACCCCAATGGTGAATTCTTCCACCCAAGTTAATATTTTCACCCCAATAGTGAATTCTTCCATCCAAGTTATCATTTTCACCCCAACGGTGAATTCTTCCACCCAAGTTATAATTTTCACCCCATGGTGAATTCTTCCACGCAAGTTATCATTTTCACCCCATGGTGAATTCTTCCACCCAAGATATCATTTTCAACCCATGGTGAATTATTCCACCCAAGTTATCATTTTCACCCCATGGTGAATTCTTTCACCCAGGTTATCATCATTTTCACCCCAATAGTGAATTCTTCCATCCAAGTTATCATTTTCACCCCAACGGTGAATTCTTCCACCCAAGTTATCATTTTCAACCCAATAGTGAATTCTTCCACCCAAGTTATCATTTTCAACCCATGGTGAATTATTCCACCCAAGTTATCATTTTCACCCCAAGGTGAATTCTTCCACCCAAGTTATCATCATTTTCACCCCAATAGTGAATTCTTCCACCCAAGTTATCATTTTCACCCCATGGTGAATTCTTCCACCCAAGTTATCATTTTCACCCCATGGTGAATTCTTCCACCCAAGTTAGTATTTTCACCCCATGGTGAATTCTTCCACCCAAGTTATCATTTTCACCCCAATGGTGAATTCTTCCACCCAAGTTATCATTTTCACCCCAATGGTGAATTCTTCCACCCAAGTTATCATTTTCAACCCATGGTGAATTATTCCACCCAAGTTATCATCATTTTCACCCCAATAGTGAATTCTTCCATCCAAGTTATCATTTTCACCCCAACGGTGAATTCTTCCACCCAAGTTATAATTTTCACCCCAAAGTGAATTCTTACACCCAAGTTATCATTTTCACCCAATGGTGAATTCTTCCACCCAAGTTATCATTTTCACCCCATGGTGAATTCTTCCACCCAAGTTAGTATTTTCACCCCATGGTGAATTCTTCCACCCAAGTTATCATTTTCACCACAATGGTGAATTCTTCCACCCAAGTTATCATTTTCACCCCAATGGTGAATTCTTCCACCCAAGTTATCATTTTCACCCCATGGTGAATTCTTCCACCAAAGTTAGTATTTTCACCCCATGGTGAATTCTTCCACCCAAGTTAGTATTTTCACCCCATGGTGAATTCTTCCACCAAAGTTATCATTTTCACCCCAATGGTGAATTCTTCCACCCAAGTTATCATTTTCACGCCAATGGTGAATTCTTCCACCCAAGTTATCATTTTCACCCCATGGTGAATTCTTCCACCTAAGTTATCATTTTCACCACATGGTGAATTCTTCCACCCAAGTTATCATTTTCACCCCATGGTGAATTCTTCCACCAAAGTTATCATCATTTTCACCCCAATGGTGAATTCTTCCACCCAAGTTATCATTTTCACCCCAATGGTGAAGTCTTCCACCCAAGTTATCATTTTCAACCCATGGTGAATTCTTCCACCCAAGTTATCATTTTCACCCCCAATGGTGAATTCTTCAACCCAAGTTATCATTTTCACCCCATGGTGACTTCTTCCACCAAAGTTATCATCATTTTCACCCCAATGGTGAATTCATCCACCCAAGTTATCATTTTCACCCCATGGTGAATTCTTCCACCCAAGTTATTATTTTCACCCCAATGGTGAAATCTTCCACCCAAGTTATCATTTTCCCCACATGGTGAATTCTTCCACCCAAGTTATTATTTTCACCCCAATGGTGAATTCTTCCACCCAAGTTATTATTTTCACCCCATGGTGAATTCTTCCACCCAAGTTATTATTTTCACCCCATGGTGAATTCTTCCACCCAAGTTATCATTTTCACCCCATGGTGAATTCTTCCACCCAAGTTATTATTTTCACCCCAATGGTGAAATCTTCCACCCAAGTTATCATTTTCCCCACATGGTGAATTCTTCCACCCAAGTTATCATTTTCACCCCAATGGTGAATTCTTCCACCCAAGTTATCATTTTTACCCCATGGTGAATTCTTCCACCCAAGTTATCATTTTCACCCCAATGGTGAATTCTTCCACCCTTGTTATCATTTTCACTCCAATGGTGAATTCTTCCACCCAAGTTATTATTTTCACCCCAATGGTGAATTCTTCCACCCAAGTTATCATTTTCACCCCATGGTGACTTCTTCCACCAAAGTTATCATCATTTTCACCCCAATGGTGAATTCTTCCGCCCAAGTTATCATTTTCACCCCATGGTGAATTCTTCCACCCAAGTTATTATTTTCACCCCAATGGTGAATTCTTCCACCCAAGTTATCATTTTCCCCACATGGTGAATTCTTCCACCCAAGTTATCATTTTCAACCCATGGTGAATTCTTCCACCCAAGTTATTATTTTCACTCCAATGGTGAATTCTTCCACCCAAGTTATCATTTTCACCCCATGGTGAATTCTTCCACCCAAGTTATTATTTTCACTCCAATGGTGAATTCTTCCACCCAAGTTATCATTTTCACCCCATGGTGAATTCTTCCACCCAAGTTATTATTTTCACCCCAATGGTGAATTCTTCCACCCAAGTTATCATTTTCACCCCATGGTGAATTCTTCCACCCAAGTTATTATTTTCACCCCATGGTGAATTCTTCCACCCAAGTTATCATTTTCACCCCATGGTGAATTCTTCCACCCAAGTTATTATTTTCACCCCATGGTGAATTCTTCCACCCAAGTTATTATTTTCACTCCAATGGTGAATTCTTCCACCCAAGTTATCATTTTCACCCCATGGTGAATTCTTCCACACAAGTTATTATTTTCACCCCATGGTGAATTCTTCCACCCAAGTTATTATTTTCACCCCAATGGTGAATTCTTCCACCCAAGTTATCATTTTCACCCCATGGTGAATTCTTCCACCCAAGTTATTATTTGCACCCCAATGGTGAATTCTTCCACCCAAGTTATTATTTTCACCCCAATGGTGAATTCTTCCACCCAAGTTATTATTTTCACCCCAATGGTGAATTCTTCCACTCAAGTTATTATTTTCACCCCATGGTGAATTCTTCCACCCAAGTTATCATTTTCACCCCATGGTGAATTCTTCCACCCAAGTTATCATTTTCACCCCATGGTGAATTCTTCCACCCAAGTTATCATTTTCACCCCATGGTGAATTCTTCCACCCAAGTTATTATTTTCACCCCAATGGTGAATTCTTCCACCCAAGTTAGTATTTTCACCCCATGGTGAATTCTTCCACACAAGTTATCATTTTCACCCCATGGTGAATTCTTCCACCCAAGTTATCATTTTCACCCCATGGTGAATTCTTCCACCCAAGTTATCATTTTCACCCCAATGGTGAATTCTTCCACCCTAGTTATCATTTTCACTCCAATGGTGAATTCTTCCACCCAAGTTATTATTTTCACCCCAATGGTGAATTCTTCCAGCAAGTTATCATTTTCACCCCAATGGTGAATTCTTCCACCCAAGTTATCATTTTCACCCCAATGGTGAATTCTTCCACCCAAGTTAATATTTTCACCCCAATGGTGAATTCTTCCACCCAAGTTAGTATTTTCACCCCATGGTGAATTCTTCCACACAAGTTATCATTTTCACCCCATGGTGAATTCTTCCACCTAAGTTATCATTTTCACCCCATGGTGAATTCTTCCACCCAAGTTATCATTTTCACCCCAATGGTGAATTCTTCCACCCTAGTTATCATTTTCACTCCAATGGTGAATTCTTCCACCCAAGTTATTATTTTCACCCCAATGGTGAATTCTTCCACCCAAGTTATTATTTTCACCCCAATGGTGAATTCTTCCAGCAAGTTATCATTTTCACCCCAATGGTGAATTCTTCCACCCAAGTTAATATTTTCACCCCAATGGTGAATTCTTCCACCCAAGTTATCATCATTTTCACCCCAATGGTGAATTCTTCCACTCAAG
The DNA here is from genome assembly GCF_964187855.1 of Myxine glutinosa. Lineage (NCBI taxonomy): Eukaryota > Metazoa > Chordata > Myxini > Myxiniformes > Myxinidae > Myxine > Myxine glutinosa. The sequence goes on along the minus strand of NC_136261.1, from coordinate 446,766,834 downwards.
TTATCATTTTCACCCCATGGTGAATTCTTCCACCCTAGTTATCATTTTCACTCCAATGGTGAATTCTTCCACCCAAGTTATCATTTTCACTCCAATAGTGAATTCTTCCACCCAAGTTATCATTTTCACCCCAATGGTGAATTCTTCCACCCTAGTTATCATTTTCACTCCAATGGTGAATTCTTCCACCCAAGTTATTATTTTCACCCCAATGGTGAATTCTTCCACCCAAGTTATTATTTTCACCCCAATGGTGAATTCTTCCACCCAAGTTATCATTTTCACTCCAATAGTGAATTCTTCCACCCAAGTTATCATTTTCACCCCAATGGTGAATTCTTCCACCCTAGTTATCATTTTCACTCCAATGGTGAATTCTTCCACCCAAGTTATTATTTTCACCCCAATGGTGAATTCTTCCACCCAAGTTATCATTTTCACTCCAATAGTGAATTCTTCCACCCAAGTTATCATTTTCACCCCAATGGTGAATTCTTCCACCATAGTTATCATTTTCACTCCAATGGTGAATTCTTCCACCCAAGTTATTATTTTCACCCCAATGGTGAATTCTTCCACCCAAGTTATCATTTTCACTCCAATGGTGAATTCTTCCACCCAAGTTAGTATTTTCACCCCATGGTGAATTCTTCCACCCAAGTTATTATTTTCACCCCAATGGTGAATTCTTCCACCCAAGTTATTATTTTCACCCCAATGGTGAATTCTTCCACCCAAGTTATTATTTTCACCCCAATGGTGAATTCTTCCACCCAAGTTATTATTTTCACCCCAATGGTGAATTCTTCCACCAAGGTATCATTTTCACCCCAATGGTGAATTCTTCCACCCAAGTTATCATTTTCACCAAAATGGTGAATTCTTCCACCCAAGTTATCATTTTCACCCCATGGTGAATTCTTCCACCCAAGTTATCATTTTCACCCCAATGGTGAATTCTTCCACCCAAGTTATCATTTTCACTCCATGGTGAATTCTTCCACCCAAGTTATCATTTTCACCCCATGGTGAATTCTTCCACCCAAGTTATCATTTTCACCCCAATGGTGAATTCTTCCACCCAAGTTATCATTTTCACCAAAATGGTGAATTTTTCCACCCAAGTTATCATTTTCACCTCAATGGTGAATTCTTCCACCAAGCTATCATTTTCACCCCAATGGTGAATTCTTCCACCCAAGTTATCATTTTCACCAAAATGGTGAATTCTTCCACCCAAGTTACCATTTTCACCCCAATGGTGAATTCTTCCACCCAAGTTATCATTTTCACCCCAATCGTGAATTCTTCCACCCAAGTTAATATTTTCACCCCAATGGTGAATTCTTCCACCCAAGTTATTATTTTCACCCCAATGGTGAATTCTTCCACCCAAGTTATCATTTTCACCCCAATGGTGAATTCTTCCACCCAAGTTATCATTTTCACCCCAATCGTGAATTCTTCCACCCAAGTTAATATTTTCACCCCAATGGTGAATTCTTCCACCCAAGTTATTATTTTCACCCCAATGGTGAATTCTTCCACCCAAGTTATCATTTTCACCCCAATGGTGAATTCTTCCACCCAAGTTATCATTTTCATCCCAATCGTGAATTCTTCCACCCAAGTTAATATTTTCACCCCAATGGTGAATTCTTCCACCCAAGTTAATATTTTCACCCCAATAGTGAATTCTTCCATCCAAGTTATCATTTTCACCCCAACGGTGAATTCTTCCACCCAAGTTATAATTTTCACCCCATGGTGAATTCTTCCACGCAAGTTATCATTTTCACCCCATGGTGAATTCTTCCACCCAAGATATCATTTTCAACCCATGGTGAATTATTCCACCCAAGTTATCATTTTCACCCCATGGTGAATTCTTTCACCCAAGTTATCATCATTTTCACCCCAATAGTGAATTCTTCCATCCAAGTTATCATTTTCACCCCAACGGTGAATTCTTCCACCCAAGTTATCATTTTCAACCCAATAGTGAATTCTTCCACCCAAGTTATCATTTTCAACCCATGGTGAATTATTCCACCCAAGTTATCATTTTCACCCCAAGGTGAATTCTTCCACCCAAGTTATCATCATTTTCACCCCAATAGTGAATTCTTCCACCCAAGTTATCATTTTCACCCCAAGGTGAATTCTTCCACCCAAGTTATCATTTTCACCCCAATGGTGAATTCTTCCACCCAAGTTATCATTTTCACCCCAATGGTGAATTCTTCCACCCAAGTTATAATTTTCACCCCAAAGTGAATTCTTCCACCCAAGTTATCATTTTCACCCAATGGTGAATTCTTCCACCCAAGTTATCATTTTCACCCCATGGTGAATTCTTCCACCCAAGTTAGTATTTTCACCCCATGGTGAATTCTTCCACCCAAGTTAGTATTTTCACCCCATGGTGAATTCTTCCACCCAAGTTAGTATTTTCACCCCATGGTGAATTCTTCCACCAAAGTTAGTATTTTCACCCCATGGTGAATTCTTCCACCCAAGTTAGTATTTTCACCCCATGGTGAATTCTTCCACCAAAGTTATCATTTTCACCCCAATGGTGAATTCTTCCACCCAAGTTATCATTTTCACGCCAATGGTGAATTCTTCCACCCAAGTTATCATTTTCACCCCATGGTGAATTCTTCCACCTAAGTTATCATTTTCACCACATGGTGAATTCTTCCACCCAAGTTATCATTTTCACCCCATGGTGAATTCTTCCACCAAAGTTATCATCATTTTCACCCCAATGGTGAATTCTTCCACCCAAGTTATCATTTTCACCCCAATGGTGAAGTCTTCCACCCAAGTTATCATTTTCAACCCATGGTGAATTCTTCCACCCAAGTTATCATTTTCACCCCCAATGGTGAATTCTTCAACCCAAGTTATCATTTTCACCCCATGGTGACTTCTTCCACCAAAGTTATCATGATTTTCACCCCAATGGTGAATTCATCCACCCAAGTTATCATTTTCACCCCATGGTGAATTCTTCCACCCAAGTTATTATTTTCACCCCAATGGTGAAATCTTCCACCCAAGTTATCATTTTCCCCACATGGTGAATTCTTCCACCCAAGTTATTATTTTCACCCCAATGGTGAATTCTTCCACCCAAGTTATTATTTTCACCCCATGGTGAATTCTTCCACCCAAGTTATTATTTTCACCCCAATGGTGAATTCTTCCACCCAAGTTATTATTTTCACCCCAATGGTGAATTCTTCCACTCAAGTTATTATTTTCACCCCATGGTGAATTCTTCCACCCAAGTTATCATTTTCACCCCATGGTGAATTCTTCCACCCAAGTTATCATTTTCACCCCATGGTGAATTCTTCCACCCAAGTTATCATTTTCACCCCATGGTGAATTCTTCCACCCAAGTTATTATTTTCACCCCAATGGTGAATTCTTCCACCCAAGTTAGTATTTTCACCCCATGGTGAATTCTTCCACACAAGTTATCATTTTCACCCCATGGTGAATTCTTCCACCCAAGTTATCATTTTCACCCCATGGTGAATTCTTCCACCCAAGTTATCATTTTCACCCCAATGGTGAATTCTTCCACCCTAGTTATCATTTTCACTCCAATGGTGAATTCTTCCACCCAAGTTATTATTTTCACCCCAATGGTGAATTCTTCCAGCAAGTTATCATTTTCACCCCAATGGTGAATTCTTCCACCCAAGTTATCATTTTCACCCCAATGGTGAATTCTTCCACCCAAGTTAATATTTTCACCCCAATGGTGAATTCTTCCACCCAAGTTAGTATTTTCACCCCATGGTGAATTCTTCCACACAAGTTATCATTTTCACCCCATGGTGAATTCTTCCACCCAAGTTATCATTTTCACCCCATGGTGAATTCTTCCACCCAAGTTATCATTTTCACCCCATGGTGAATTCTTCCACCCAAGTTATCATTTTCACCCCAATGGTGAATTCTTCCACCCTAGTTATCATTTTCACTCCAATGGTGAATTCTTCCACCCAAGTTATTATTTTCACCCCAATGGTGAATTCTTCCACCCAAGTTATTATTTTCACCCCAATGGTGAATTCTTCCAGCAAGTTATCATTTTCACCCCAATGGTGAATTCTTCCACCCAAGTTAATATTTTCACCCCAATGGTGAATTCTTCCACCCAAGTTATCATCATTTTCACCCCAATGGTGAATTCTTCCACTCAAGTTATCATTTTCACCCCATGGTGAATTCTTCCACCCTAGTTATCATTTTCACTCCAATGGTGAATTCTTCCACCCAAGTTATCATTTTCACTCCAATAGTGAATTCTTCCACCCAAGTTATCATTTTCACCCCAATGGTGAATTCTTCCACCCTAGTTATCATTTTCACTCCAATGGTGAATTCTTCCACCCAAGTTATTATTTTCACCCCAATGGTGAATTCTTCCACCCAAGTTATTATTTTCACCCCAATGGTGAATTCTTCCACCCAAGTTATCATTTTCACTCCAATAGTGAATTCTTCCACCCAAGTTATCATTTTCACCCCAATGGTGAATTCTTCCACCCTAGTTATCATTTTCACTCCAATGGTGAATTCTTCCACCCAAGTTATTATTTTCACCCCAATGGTGAATTCTTCCACCCAAGTTATCATTTTCACTCCAATAGTGAATTCTTCCACCCAAGTTATCATTTTCACCCCAATGGTGAATTCTTCCACCATAGTTATCATTTTCACTCCAATGGTGAATTCTTCCACCCAAGTTATTATTTTCACCCCAATGGTGAATTCTTCCACCCAAGTTATCATTTTCACTCCAATGGTGAATTCTTCCACCCAAGTTAGTATTTTCACCCCATGGTGAATTCTTCCACCCAAGTTATTATTTTCACCCCAATGGTGAATTCTTCCACCCAAGTTATTATTTTCACCCCAATGGTGAATTCTTCCACCCAAGTTATTATTTTCACCCCAATGGTGAATTCTTCCACCCAAGTTATTATTTTCACCCCAATGGTGAATTCTTCCACCAAGGTATCATTTTCACCCCAATGGTGAATTCTTCCACCCAAGTTATCATTTTCACCAAAATGGTGAATTCTTCCACCCAAGTTATCATTTTCACCCCATGGTGAATTCTTCCACCCAAGTTATCATTTTCACCCCAATGGTGAATTCTTCCACCCAAGTTATCATTTTCACTCCATGGTGAATTCTTCCACCCAAGTTATCATTTTCACCCCATGGTGAATTCTTCCACCCAAGTTATCATTTTCACCCCAATGGTGAATTCTTCCACCCAAGTTATCATTTTCACCAAAATGGTGAATTTTTCCACCCAAGTTATCATTTTCACCTCAATGGTGAATTCTTCCACCAAGCTATCATTTTCACCCCAATGGTGAATTCTTCCACCCAAGTTATCATTTTCACCAAAATGGTGAATTCTTCCACCCAAGTTACCATTTTCACCCCAATGGTGAATTCTTCCACCCAAGTTATCATTTTCACCCCAATCGTGAATTCTTCCACCCAAGTTAATATTTTCACCCCAATGGTGAATTCTTCCACCCAAGTTATTATTTTCACCCCAATGGTGAATTCTTCCACCCAAGTTATCATTTTCACCCCAATGGTGAATTCTTCCACCCAAGTTATCATTTTCACCCCAATCGTGAATTCTTCCACCCAAGTTAATATTTTCACCCCAATGGTGAATTCTTCCACCCAAGTTATTATTTTCACCCCAATGGTGAATTCTTCCACCCAAGTTATCATTTTCACCCCAATGGTGAATTCTTCCACCCAAGTTATCATTTTCATCCCAATCGTGAATTCTTCCACCCAAGTTAATATTTTCACCCCAATGGTGAATTCTTCCACCCAAGTTAATATTTTCACCCCAATAGTGAATTCTTCCATCCAAGTTATCATTTTCACCCCAACGGTGAATTCTTCCACCCAAGTTATAATTTTCACCCCATGGTGAATTCTTCCACGCAAGTTATCATTTTCACCCCATGGTGAATTCTTCCACCCAAGATATCATTTTCAACCCATGGTGAATTATTCCACCCAAGTTATCATTTTCACCCCATGGTGAATTCTTTCACCCAAGTTATCATCATTTTCACCCCAATAGTGAATTCTTCCATCCAAGTTATCATTTTCACCCCAACGGTGAATTCTTCCACCCAAGTTATCATTTTCAACCCAATAGTGAATTCTTCCACCCAAGTTATCATTTTCAACCCATGGTGAATTATTCCACCCAAGTTATCATTTTCACCCCAAGGTGAATTCTTCCACCCAAGTTATCATCATTTTCACCCCAATAGTGAATTCTTCCACCCAAGTTATCATTTTCACCCCAAGGTGAATTCTTCCACCCAAGTTATCATTTTCACCCCATGGTGAATTCTTCCACCCAAGTTAGTATTTTCACCCCATGGTGAATTCTTCCACCCAAGTTATCATTTTCACCCCAATGGTGAATTCTTCCACCCAAGTTATCATTTTCACCCCAATGGTGAATTCTTCCACCCAAGTTATCATTTTCAACCCATGGTGAATTATTCCACCCAAGTTATCATCATTTTCACCCCAATAGTGAATTCTTCCATCCAAGTTATCATTTTCACCCCAACGGTGAATTCTTCCACCCAAGTTATAATTTTCACCCCAAAGTGAATTCTTCCACCCAAGTTATCATTTTCACCCAATGGTGAATTCTTCCACCCAAGTTATCATTTTCACCCCATGGTGAATTCTTCCACCCAAGTTAGTATTTTCACCCCATGGTGAATTCTTCCACCCAAGTTAGTATTTTCACCCCATGGTGAATTCTTCCACCCAAGTTAGTATTTTCACCCCATGGTGAATTCTTCCACCAAAGTTAGTATTTTCACCCCATGGTGAATTCTTCCACCCAAGTTAGTATTTTCACCCCATGGTGAATTCTTCCACCAAAGTTATCATTTTCACCCCAATGGTGAATTCTTCCACCCAAGTTATCATTTTCACGCCAATGGTGAATTCTTCCACCCAAGTTATCATTTTCACCCCATGGTGAATTCTTCCACCTAAGTTATCATTTTCACCACATGGTGAATTCTTCCACCCAAGTTATCATTTTCACCCCATGGTGAATTCTTCCACCAAAGTTATCATCATTTTCACCCCAATGGTGAATTCTTCCACCCAAGTTATCATTTTCACCCCAATGGTGAAGTCTTCCACCCAAGTTATCATTTTCAACCCATGGTGAATTCTTCCACCCAAGTTATCATTTTCACCCCCAATGGTGAATTCTTCAACCCAAGTTATCATTTTCACCCCATGGTGACTTCTTCCACCAAAGTTATCATGATTTTCACCCCAATGGTGAATTCATCCACCCAAGTTATCATTTTCACCCCATGGTGAATTCTTCCACCCAAGTTATTATTTTCACCCCAATGGTGAAATCTTCCACCCAAGTTATCATTTTCCCCACATGGTGAATTCTTCCACCCAAGTTATTATTTTCACCCCAATGGTGAATTCTTCCACCCAAGTTATTATTTTCACCCCATGGTGAATTCTTCCACCCAAGTTATTATTTTCACCCCAATGGTGAATTCTTCCACCCAAGTTATCATTTTCACCCCATGGTCAATTCTTCCACCCAAGTTAGTATTTTCACCCCAATGGTGAATTCTTCCACCCAAGTTATTATTTTCACCCCAATGGTGAATTCTTCCACTCAAGTTATTATTTTCACCCCATGGTGAATTCTTCCACACAAGTTATCATTTTCACCCCATGGTGAATTCTTCCACCCAAGTTATCATTTTCACCCCATGGTGAATTCTTCCACCCAAGTTATCATTTTCACCCCATGGTGAATTCTTCCTCCCAAGTTATCATTTTCACCCCAATGGTGAATTCTTCCACCCTAGTTATCATTTTCACTTCAATGGTGGATTCTTCCACCCAAGTTATTATTTTCACCCCAATGGTGAATTCTTCCACCCAAGTTATTATTTTCACCCCAATGGTGAATTCTTCCAGCAAGTTATCATTTTCACCCCAATGGTGAATTCTTCCACCGAAGTTATCATTTTCACCCCAATGGTGAATTCTTCCACCCTAGTTAATATTTTCACCCCAATGGTGAATTCTTCCACCCAAGTTATCATCATTTTCACCCCAATGGTGAATTCTTCCACTCAAGTTATCATTTTCACCCCATGGTGAATTCTTCCACCCAAGTTATCATTTTCAACCCATGGTGAATTCTTCCACCCAAGTTATCATTTTCACTCCAATAGTGAATTCTTCCACCCAAGTTATCATTTTCACTCTGTAGGAGAATTTGTAGCGGGGGACTCAAGACTCCAATGACCGGACACAGGTTTTACAAAAGGTCTCAACTTTATTAACTGGTTATTCACTTCATTCCATTTACCAAATAATACCGCATAATTCAATGGACCAGGTTAACTCTTTTCGCATGGTCCTTCTCGTTCGGCCGATGTTCCTCCGCCACTCCCGTCCGGCAGAGGTCCTGGTGACAAGTCCTCTCGACTCCACGTTTGCTCTCGTTTATATGGACAAACTGGACTTAATCCCCTGTCCGCTGACCGTTAATCCTTTCTCCGCTAATGCCCCAAGGTCATGCATGTACCAAGTCCTGGCATCAGCTCGCTCCCCTCCTGTTGTGAGTTCCGTTTACCAAACGATAGGGGGGTGCTTCAGCCAGGGGCTGTGACCAGGTGGACAAGAGATTATCATGTTCGGGCGCATTCCTGACACTCATTTGCAAACTCGTCTTTCACAGAGTTTGCATGTAAAATGTATCTGCTTCGTTACCAGTGTTAATTAATAAGTTACCAGTGCCAATTAATAAGTTACACTGAGTTACACTTCCACAATTCCCTCATCTTTTTGTTTTTGTTTATATTAACCATTAATCTCAACATCAATATAAGTAAACAATCAATCACTACAAGTAAACATCATTACAAGTATAAGTAAATAATCAATCACTTTGGTAATCAAATTCCCTTGGGCATACACCGTCATCCTGCAAGAATCACAAAACATTTCGTTGGTCATTGACTCCTTCCATATCGTTCAATCTATTGCATTTGCATCACAAATATATTTTCAAAACAACACTTCACCATCACCAAGATACAACAATTTCACTTCATTTTCAAGTTTTATAAAGCATCTGCACCATCTGGCAAAAAACGTTTGCCTCCACACAAATGTTGACTTTGTTTGAAAGGAAGGGCTGATCACTTGTGTTTGAATCCTGGTATGAAACATTTTCTCCTAATGTCTTCATAGCTCCTGCACTACTTCGTGTAGGATTTCGCTGTTGTGGTAACATTTCGGAGTCATAGACTGACCCTGCTCTCCTTGTAGCATTCTTGCCACTTTTTGCTGTAAACCATAGTAATTCCTGAACAAGGCCTTCACCCAGTTGTAGTCGACTTGCCTCCTCCCTCATTGTGAGTGGGCAGCAAGTATTGGTGTGACGTTGATTGGCCAGCAAGATGTGGAACAGGGATGCCGGATGCATCCACAATGATGTTGGGACCATGGTGTTCAGGTCATTCATGGTCCTTACCAGGAGCAACCAGCAGAATCGTGCACAGCTGTTGTGACAAGGGCACAGCCGTTTTTTGCAGCTCCATGCTGGTTCCCCGGACGTTGGTGAAGTAATAACATATGTCCCCGCATTTCACAGAGGTTGCAGGTAAAATGTCGTTGTCCTGCAACTTCTGATGTGGTGAATGTTCGAAGCCTTCGAACAAGAGTAAGTGATCGCCTTTCTTTCATATGTTGCAGTGTGATCCAGGCAAATGGTCACATAAATTTCCTTGGTGAAGGTAAGCATTCATCTCCAAGTTACACGGGAGAATGTCTTCATCATTCTTTGAGAAAGAGGGTGTATGCCACGATTAACTTCATTTTTTAGCCACAAATTTTCTTTCTCGAACTTCTTCCCAATTCCGTTAGCAATCCCTCCAAAATGTGATCTCGTCTTATCCTTATGCTCAGTCACATCTGAATCTGCTTTCCGCACACACTGGATCAGATAGGGTGCATCTTACCATGAAATCAGCATAATCATGTATATCTTCCGACAGTTTCACATTCAACAATTTGTTGTTTTTCCTTAACACAAAAAGTTATATTCATTTATATGCGTCACACAAATAATATTCAATCAGGTATGTATTTCACTACTAAACTAAGAATAGCATCCACAATTGCTTTCAGGTTAATATAGTTCAAAAGTTAACTCATGCAGGTATTTTAGCACTACTCTAAGAAAATTAATTGTATATGATTACAATCACAAACGGGAATATCTAATTCCCAACAACAATTTTCCCAAACCAACAAATTAAGCATAATGTATTATTACCATAATTCCTCTCCACTTTTTCTTTTCCCTTTTTTTTTTTTTCTCCTAACAGTGTGTCACTCGTGGTGATATGAGTTCACTGATATTGTAATTGACACAACTCATAACATTGTCGTTATGCCATTATCTTAATTCTACTGTTTCATTTGCAACATCACTTGATTTAATCTTTTAATCTCAGTATTTATGTCGCCATAAAAGTCTTCCTTTTCTGGTTCCACATTTCTTTCCTCATTTGTCACTTCATGCGTTATCATCGTGTTGTTGGTTACCTTATTCAAACACACCGTCACTAAGGCTTTCAAGCAAGCCACCACTAAAACAATTGCCAATATAACTACTAAACCAACAAACAAATATTGGAGTATCTTAGCTACCACCCCTCCAAATGTGTTTCCCAACCATGCAAAGGCACCCCCTTTTATATAATCGTGGTATCTTGCTCCCTCTTGTCTGATTGTATCGGCTATGTTATAAATTTCTTCTGACTCATCAGGTATGTACGTACAGCAATCTGTACCAATGACTGCACATGTACCTCCTTTTTCTGCTAACAGCATATCTAATGCCATACGATTTTGTAATGCCATCGTTCTTGTTGCTGCCAGCTCTCTTGTAAGTTTTTCCAATCCACTTGCTGTTTTATTTGCCAACTTCTCCATAGCCAATGCCATGTGCCTGAGTTCTCGCCCTGCCTTCCAGGTTCCATAAAATGGAAATATTACCATTCCAATCCATTCCCCCATGCTAATAGTTCTTTTCTGCCTAGAATGCAGGATATGCGTTGGTGACTTTGTTAACAGGCGCATGTGTGGAAGCACAAACCCAAGAAAACATGATCCTGACCATGTCAGTGGGAGATACGCATACGCCTTGTGTCCACATATAAAATATGTATTATTATAGGTCCATGTCGTATCTGACATCCAAGTTCCTTCCCAATACAAAGATATCATCTTTAAGCTAGTGTTCTTTACTGGGACAAGCAATCTCATATAGCCCAACTCGTAACTATAATGGTGGCAGGTGGAGTTTCCCATCAACTTATTATTCTCTGTGGTTCGATGTCGGATGAAACATAGGAGCCCTTTTATTTGTTGTTGAATAGTTACGTAAGGGGGCATAACTTCATTGTCATATTTAGGCCTATAACTGTCTTCAAATTCCTCACATTGATATCCCCCTTTTTCCCAACTAGCATCCCCTAGCATCATCGACATTGGTAAATCAGGTCGTATTGTTGCTACCAACCTCTGTGGGAAGCGACTACATAATTCATCCCAACCAAAAGGAACTGCCTCCAATGGTACTCCGTTCTCACTAGAATGCGGCATTTGTGTGCATATCCAACAATTACTTTCATTTGCTATATCAGCCCTTGTGTGGGCTAAATGTAAAAAAGTATTAATCCCGTGTAATCCATCGGGTTCTAAAGGTGTGTCCCTTTCTTCCATTAAACTTCTTTTTTGCTTATGTCGTCCCGCATAATCATATATCTGCATGTCGGCCACCAATGTTGCTTGTTGTTCTCTCATTACCCCGAAGTAATGCATGCAACACAGAGTCCCCACTACAAGAGAACTCATTCCTAGGATGAATATCACCATTTCCAAGGAGTATCCGAAGTAGAAGTCTCTGTTTTCCCCTGATTTGTCGGCTTGTCTTGATAAGGTCTTTCCCTTTGTCCCACCTGTAGCCATCTGTAAAACATGTGAGCTACCCCTTGTATATGTTCACACCTCTAACATAATTATATGTCCATGACATTCAACATTATATACCAAACTTCCTAACCTTTGTAAGCTTCCTAACAGGTAAATAAAAAATCCCTTAATATGTAGCATAAATCAGATTATTTGTCTTACCCTGATCCCCCTATCTCCCGGGGTTGAACTCAATCCCCTTGGTCATGAGTGTAGTTGTGATACAATTTTTTTACTCATGTTGTATTAATATCAGCCGGTAATTGTATGTCATGTAGGCAAATAAATGTCACTATCCCAAGTAGGAATATCACATGTTGAAAATGTAATGTTTATCAATGCAAGGGGTGTTAAAATGTAATTCAAATGACTGTAAATCACAACTATCATTTATCTGCCACTGCATGTTCTGCTGGGCTGCTAGGTGCAGCCTCATTTTCTGTGGGATCGTCCACCTTAGCCCCATGTGCTTGTTTGCAATGAGGGGCATGAATCCAACTTTCTATTTTGGGTCCATATTTTTCCTATTCTTATCAATATCCTATGGTTTGTCATTTCGTTCCAAGATACCGCAACCAAAGGTTTTAACCAAAGCTCTACCAAACTATTTCCAATTTGAACAAAAATGCCAGTGAAACGATGATTCGAAGAATTAACTTCAAGGGGTCAATAAATTTATTCTATAGCCAGATCTAATTTTCCCATCCAATAGTTTGCCTTGCCACAGTTTGCCTTGCCCTATGATGTCACATTGAAATTACCCTTTCAGTTCCCACCATAATTTATCCAAATTTGACTACACACCCATTTACATGTCAGTCGACCACTGACCTATCAATCATGCGAAACAATAGTCCGAAATTCCCACCTGATCATCATGTGACCCTTGTCCCTTGGTTTAAAATTTGCAAAGCAATTGTTCCAACTTTGTAAATTTAAAATTGTGTGCCCAACATAAAAGATCCAATTTCGGCATGTGATCAATTAATTACTAATTTGCTTACAAGCAAAAGAAAAAATGAATAATTCTTGCTCCGAAAACTTTTCAGACCCAAGAATCATCGACAGTTATTCATGTTTGTCCAGTAATCGAATCTGTTGAGGCCTATCATCATTTGGGATTTGCAGCAATGAAGGCCTAATCATTGTCTGAGGTACCGGTACGCACTGGTACCCTTGATCTTGGTTTGCCCCATGACCTTGTCCTCCTGTTGACATACGGACATCTTCTTCTCCAATGTCCCATCTTTCCACACTCGAAACACCGGTTTCTGTCGTTTCCTGGTCTGTGCACCTGTGCATTTGTATTGCTGGGCTGCATCTCTACATCCCTGAGTTGCCACTGCAATCTCTCGTTGTCTCCTGAAACACGAAAAAATTCTCTGTACCGTCCTTTTTGGGGAGACAACTGGAAATCAGATGGGACAACCGTCACTTTCATTCCTAATTTCGAGGGCAGTTGTGCATTTGTCTCCTCCACTGTATCCTGTATCCTTTTTATTTTAAGTTCTAGATCCGTTATCCGTTCTTGCTGTTCCCGTTGTCTGGATTCACCATCCCAAAGATGGAATGCAAGCCAGTCTACCGTTAGATTCTGTCTCTTCCTGGCTTTCAATCTTTGTTCCAATCTTTCCAATCGACTTCGCTCAAATGTACCATCTCTTGGAAACTCCTCATCATGTCCCTTTGTCCACAAATACCAATTCTCGACCTGCCTTATAGCTTCTGCACCATAACGGTCGTACATATGATGTGTACAAGTACCTTTTTGTGGAATCTCTGGTTGTCCTTGTGTATTCTTGCAGGCTCCATTTCCCATTCTGCCTTTTATCAAAGTAGCGTTGGATGTGTTGTAGTTTGTTCCTCTAAAGCTTCACTCGTACCTCCAGGAAGGGTCTCTCCACCTGTTCACACGGTGATTTCCAGAGAATCTCCCTCAGCCGTGGCTTTTGCACAATCCAATCTCACAGATCAGTATTTGCAGATGAGCCGGAGGGTCAGTATGAAATGGGTGAATCCTCAGGTGTCCGCTCTGTTGACGGGGAAATCACACAATGGTAACTGCACATATATATCTGTATATAAACTCACCACCTTGCTCAATTTTCCCAGGTTGTCTCCACATTGTTAATATCTCGCAAAGATATCAAAGCTTCTTTCTTGAGACCGCATTTTCATCAATCAAACAATCAATATATTCAATTCAATTTATTCAGTTCAATTTATTCAGTTAAATTTATTCAATTAAATTCAATCAATTAGATTTAATCAATTAACAATTCAATCAATTATTCAATTTCAATTAATTCATCAATATTCATCAATAAATCAAATTAATCATTTTGGATGACTCCTTGCATAAGCCCCTTTCCCCAATGATGTCAGGACAGGTCCATCCATTGACCGTCACCTCTGGTTCGTACCTCATGTTAATTGATGAATCACCGTCCTGTCCTAGGGTCATATCTGACATATTTCCCCATTTTGCCTGGTCTCCACAAATTTTCTTTGCAACCACTAAAGGCAACTCATCCTTCATTCGTGAGACAGCCAAAATGGATGGCAGATATTAAAGTTCTTTGGGAAAAATATCTCATCATTTTTCTTTTAATAGTACCCAAAATCTCTTGGCAATATAAATTTCGTAAAAGTCCTGAAATGGGACTGTAAAATTCCTTCAATCATGCTAAATTTTGAAACTCCATCGCTTGTAACACCCAATTTATCCCATAGGGCTTGAAAGTTCTTTCCCAAGTTCATGCAGCATTCTGCATTTGAACCCTATGATATCATTCATAATAATCATCATGATTTTATAGTCATGGTCCTATCATAATCATCTATTTAAAACGAACATTTCCTTTATCACCACAGCTATGTGGTATAATCAACAATAGAATAAAACTGTACATAGCAACAGGCTACCTCATGGCCACTTAGTATACCTATTGACAATAAGTCATAACAATATCGAATAATCATTGAACAATTCAAAAATCGCTTCCACTGCTCCAGCCGCAGCATTCGTTATTTTGTTTGCTCATTCACTATTCCTGATTCGTCATCAAGGATCTCCATCATCACACAGCGTACTTAATTCCGCATTTTAATGAGAATTCAACAGGAATTTACGACTCAAAGGAAAAAGAACGAGCAGACCTTTTGCAGGATGATCGTTACAAAAATCGTTACATATATTAAAGTATTTATAATGTCGACAAATCATATCTTAATTCTTACAAAAATTTGGTTCTTTGAATAAATCACAGCACCGGGAGAACCAGCTCCAAAAAATGGATCTTTGTGTTTATTCAGCACCCTAGTAATTGGCTCTTTGTGTACTAATTACACAGCACCCAGGCCCCGCTCATATGGATCTTTGTGCAGCGCTGCACAGCACCTGAGCAAAAGGGGTTTCATCTACATTTTCCCTATCCGGTGTACCATCCGTGATATTTGTTTGCTCATTCACTATTCCTGATTCGTCATCAAGGATCTCCATCATCACACAGCGTACTTAATTCCGCATTTTAATGAGAGTTCAACAGGAATTTACGACTCAAAGGAAAAAGAACGAGCAGACATTTTGCAGGACGATAACTGGAATTAGTCGTGAAAATATATCCAAATACACAAAAATACACACCCACACAAATAAACAACATTTATTCCGTTTAACAGAACAAACATTTCCTCTATCATGACATGCATGTCTTCAAAATTATATGACCAAGAGAAAAGTAAAATTAATTAAAAACTGCGGGCAGTGATGATCCGGGGACCATACCGCTCCATCCTGATTGGACGAGTGCGTGCTAGAGTCGTTAACAGCGACAGTCCAGATCCGATTGTTCAAAATTTCAACTCAATCGATCGAAAAATGAACGCAGGGATGCATTTTAAAGGTGCAGTGGCACTAACTGAGTTGCCACGAATATGGCCACGAAATTGCCAATATGGCCAATATGACAAAATATTTTCCTTAATCAATTGGCTCATAGCATAACCAATCTGTAAGTATTTCATCCGAAGATGTATCTCTGAGGACTTTTAATTAAATAAGTCATTTATAAATCAACGAGTTAATTTATTAAATGATTAATCAATAAATCAATATTTTCCTTGACAGCCACATCACTTGGTCAGTGTCCTGTCCAAATATCAGCTTCCTTACTCAAAAGGTGCCTGAGTTAATGTAATGTAATTACTGTAATAAGATTACTGCAATTACTGTAATGATTACTGTAATTACTGTAATTACCGGAACTGTAATTACTGTAATTACCTCAGGTAATTACTGTAATGTAATTACTGTAATTTAATAAGAAATGTAATTAATTAAATAAGTACTTCATTAATCGTTAATAATGAAATAATTCCTTAATTTTCATTCGATTCACTTGACATTCGAATGGGATTTATATATCCGTCAACTAGTTCAATCAACACCTATTTTATTCAACATAGGCCAAAGGTCCACAACAATTTCAAAAATCCTTAATTTTCATTCGATTCACTTGACATTCGAATGGGATTTATATATCCGTCAACTAGTTCAATCAATCACTACATTTTATTCAACATAGGCCAAAGTCCACAACAATTTGAAAAATCCTTAATTTTCATTCGATTCACTTGACATTCGAATGGGATTTATATATCCGTCAACTAGTTCAATCAATCACTACATTTTATTCAACATAGGCCAAAGTCCACAACAATTTGAAAAATCCTTAATTTTCATTCGATTCACTTGACATTCGAATGGGATTTATATATCCGTCAACTAGTTCAATCAATCACTACATTTTATTCAACATAGGCCAAAGTCCACAACAATTTGAAAAATCCTTAATTTTCATTCGATTCACTTGACATTCGAATGGGATTTATATATCCGTCAACTAGTTCAATCAACACCTATTTTATTCAACATAGGCCAAAGTCCACAACAATTTGAAAAATCCTTAATTTTCATTCGATTCACTTGACATTCGAATGGGATTTATATATCCGTCAACTAGTTCAATCAATCACTACATTTTATTCAACATAGGCCAAAGTCCACAACAATTTGAAAAATCCTTAATTTTCATTCGATTCACTTGACATTCGAATGGGATTTATATATCCGTCAACTAGTTCAATCAATCACTACATTTTATTCAACATAGGCCAAAGTCCACAACAATTTGAAAAATCCTTAATTTTCATTCGATTCACTTGACATTCGAATGGGATTTATATATCCGTCAACTAGTTCAATCAATCACTACATTTTATTCAACATAGGCCAAAGTCCACAACAATTTGAAAAATCCTTAATTTTCATTCGATTCACTTGACATTCGAATGGGATTTATATATCCGTCAACTAGTTCAATCAACACCTATTTTATTCAACATAGGCCAAAAGTCAACAACAATTTGAAAAATCCTTAATTTTCATTCGATTCACTTGACATTCGAATGGGATTTATATATCCCTCAACTAGTTCAATCAACACCTATTTTATTCAACATAGGCCAAAAGTCAACAACAATTTGAAAAATCCTTAATTTTCATTCGATTCACTTGACATTCGAATGGGATTTATATATCCGTCAACTAGTTCAATCAACACCTATTTTATTCAACATAGGCCAAAAGTCAACAACAATTTGAAAAATCCTTAATTTTCATTCGATTCACTTGACATTCGAATGGGATTTATATATCCGTCAACTAGTTCAATCAACAACTATTTTATTCAACATAGGCCAAAGTCCACAACAATTTCAAAAATCCTTAATTTTCATTCGATTCACTTGACATTCGAATGGGATTTATATATCCGTCAACTAGTTCAATCAATCACTACATTTTATTCAACATAGGCCAAAGTCCACAACAATTTGAAAAATCCTTAATTTTCATTCGATTCACTTGACATTCGAATGGGATTTATATATCCGTCAACTAGTTCAATCAATCACTAAATTTTATTCAACATAGGCCAAAGTCCACAACAATTTGAAAAATCCTTAATTTTCATTCGATTCACTTGACATTCGAATGGGATTTATATATCCGTCAACTAGTTCAATCAACACCTATTTTATTCAACATAGGCCAAAGTCCACAACAATTTGAAAAATCCTTAATTTTCATTCGATTCACTTGACATTCGAATGGGATTTATATATCCGTCAACTAGTTCAATCAATCACTACATTTTATTCAACATAGGCCAAAGTCCACAACAATTTGAAAAATCCTTAATTTTCATTCGATTCACTTGACATTCGAATGGGATTTATATATCCGTCAACTAGTTCAATCAATCACTACATTTTATTCAACATAGGCCAAAGTCCACAACAATTTGAAAAATCCTTAATTTTCATTCGATTCACTTGACATTCGAATGGGATTTATATATCCGTCAACTAGTTCAATCAATCACTACATTTTATTCAACATAGGCCAAAGTCCACAACAATTTGAAAAATCCTTAATTTTCATTCGATTCACTTGACATTCGAATGGGATTTATATATATCCCTCAACTAGTTCAATCAACACCTATTTTATTCAACATAGGCCAAAAGTCAACAACAATTTGAAAAATCCTTAATTTTCATTCGATTCACTTGACATTCGAATGGGATTTATATATCCGTCAACTATTTTATTCAAACCACGTGGCAGTAACGACCACAGAACCCCCCCCCTCTATTTACATGAAATGGTTTGGTCCATTCGCAAAGCCATTTGGTCCATTCAAATTTTCCATTCCTTCCATCTCCTTGATCATCAGATGTAGGGATGGGTTCTTTTTAGGATCATGTTGCATCGAGCATTATTTTCCAAAACAGTGTGAACATTAAACCACACCAAAACCTCTGACATCCCACCATTAACACCTATTGTAAGCGTGCCGAATCAGTAAGCATCACCCCTCCTATGAGCCTCGACCAGAGGGTGGTTGTTACTCACAAACACTCGTCGCTAGCTGTTCCATTGTCTGCCGATTCCCACTCTGCTGCCGATTTCCACTAGCTGTTTTATTTCTCTGAGCTCAAGAAAGTGGTGACAATGGGTGGTCTGCCATTGCTCTTCCACAAAAGCATCTTTCACCTTTCAATAAAATATTTGTACCAACCAGATCTGCGAGTATGGGGCGCAGAGAAAATACACAAAAAGCAACAGCCCTGGCTTTGCTTCCTGGAAGCTTCCTGCAAAACGCTTTGCTTCTCGCAAAACGTCCGCCTATGAGAACTAGAGGGAGGGGAGGGAGAAGGAGCGGGAGCAAGAGACAGGGTGCCGGAATGGACATGAGGGACAATGAGGGACAGTGAGGGAGTGTTGGTATGCAATTTTTATCCAATCGCCATCTTTCACAATAATTCTGGACCGGCATGAGGTGGGATTGTCTGTCATGAATTTATTTGTTGATCGAACGAGTTTTAATTTGTCTAAATCCGACCAGTCGTTCCAAAGATATAAGCCGTTTTGTCGCAATACCATAAATTGGAATGAGGTAAAATATATATATATAAATATAATTCCCTTTCCCGGTTCCCTGTCGCTCGCCGAGCAAGTCGAGTGCTTTGAACAAGTGCAAAAAAAAAAAACTACTTTACCGGCCTTACACGTCTTGGAAGCAAATGGTCGCAAGGTGCACGCATGCTCCGTTTGCTTCCAGGTCACAGTAAGGCCTTTAATGACCAGCGCCGACCTTGTGCATTTTATTTAGACAGCGCAAAAATACGTATTTACAGAAATCATTTAGGAAAACACGAATAAATAGAATCATTTAACACGTTTCATCCTTGTATTACCTATGGACAATCGCAAGTCCCACACACCAAATCCTCCATCTTCAGAATTCATATTTCATAATGGACAGATCCCCAAGACGTCATGCTTACCTTGACGACGTCCACTCGAAATTCCAGCGGTGCCTCCAGATTGTAGGAGAATTTGTAGCGGGGGACTCAAGACTCCAATGACCGGACACAGGTTTTACAAAAGGTCTCAACTTTATTAACTGGTTATTCACTTCATTCCATTTACCAAATAATACCGCATAATTCAATGGACCAGGTTAACTCTTTTCGCATGGTCCTTCTCGTTCGGCCGATGTTCCTCCGCCACTCCCGTCCGGCAGAGGTCCTGGTGACAAGTCCTCTCGACTCCACGTTTGCTCTCGTTTATATGGACAAACTGGACTTAATCCCCTGTCCGCTGACCGTTAATCCTTTCTCCGCTAATGCCCCGAGGTCATGCATGTACCAAGTCCTGGCATCAGCTCACTCCCCTCCTGTTGTGAGTTCCGTTTACCAAACGATAGGGGGGTGCTTCAGCCAGGGGCTGTGACCAGGTGGACAAGAGATTATCATGTTCGGGCGCATTCCTGACACTCATTTACAAACTCGTCTTTCACAGAGTTTGCATGTAAAATGTATCTGTTTCGTTACCAGTGTTAATTAATAAGTTACCAGTGCCAATTAATAAGTTACACTGAGTTACACTTCCACAACTCCAATGGTGAATTCTTCCACCCAAGTTATTATTTTCACCCCAATGGTGAATTCTTCCACCCAAGTTATCATTTTCACTCCAATAGTGAATTCTTCCACCCAAGTTATCATTTTCACTCCAATGGTGAATTCTTCCACCCAAGTTATCATTTTCACTCCAATGGTGAATTCTTCCACCCAAGTTATCATCATTTTCACCCCAATGGTGAATTCTTCCACCCAAGTTATCATTTTCACCCCAATGGTGAATTCTTCCACCCAAGTTATCATTTTCACTCCAATGGTGAATTCTTCCACAAAAGTTATTATTTTCACCCCATGGTGAATTCTTCCACCCAAGTTATTATTTTCACCCCAATGGTGAATTCTTCCACCCAAGTTATCATTTTCACTCCAATAGTGAATTCTTCCACCCAAGTTATCATTTTCACCCCAATGGTGAATTCTTCCACCCTAGTTATCATTTTCACTCCAATGGTGAATTCTTCCACCCAAGTTATTATTTTCACCCCAATGGTGAATTCTTCCACCCAAGTTATCATTTTCACTCCAATAGTGAATTCTTCCACCCAAGTTATTATTTTCACCCCAATGGTGAATTCTTCCACCCAAGTTATCATTTTCACCCCATGGTGAATTCTTCCACCAAGTTATCATTTTCACCCCAATGGTGAATTCTTCCACCCAAGTTATCATTTTCACTCCAATGGTGAATTCTTCCACCCAAGTTAGTATTTTCACCCCATGGTGAATTATTCCACCCAAGTTATTATTTTCACCCCAATGGTGAATTCTTCCACCCAAGTTATTATTTTCGCCCCAATGGTGAATTCTTCCACCCAAGTTATTATTTTCACCCCAATGGTGAATTCTTCCACCAAGGTATCATTTTCACCCCAATGGTGAATTCTTCCACCCAAGTTATCATTTTCACCAAAATGGTGAATTCTTCCACCCAAGTTATCATTTTCACCCCATGGTGAATCCTTCCACGCAAGTTATCATTTTCACCCCAATGGTGAATTCTTCCACCCAAGTTATCATTTTCACTCCATGGTGAATTCTTCCACCCAAGTTATCATTTTCACCCCATGGTGAATTCTTCCACCCAAGTTATCATTTTCACCCCAATGGTGAATTCTTCCACCCAAGTTATCATTTTCACCCCATGGTGAATTCTTCCACCCAAGTTATCATTTTCACCCCAATGGTGAATTCTTCCACCCAAGTTATCATTTTCACTCCATGGTGAATTCTTCCACCCAAGTTATCATTTTCACTCCATGGTGAATTCTTCCACCCAAGTTATCATTTTCACCCCATGGTGAATTCTTCCACCCAAGTTATCATTTTCACCCCAATGGTGAATTCTTCCACCCAAGTTATCATTTTCACCAAAATGGTGAATTTTTCCACCCAAGTTATCATTTTCACCTCAATGGTGAATTCTTCCACCAAGCTATCATTTTCACCCCAATGGTGAATTCTTCCACCCAAGTTATCATTTTCACCAAAATGGTGAATTCTTCCACCCAAGTTATCATTTTCACCCCAATGGTGAATTCTTCCACCCAAGTTATCATTTTCACCCCAATCGTGAATTCTTCCACCCAAGTTAATATTTTCACCCCAATGGTGAATTCTTCCACCCAAGTTATTATTTTCACCCCAATGGTGAATTCTTCCACCCAAGTTATCATTTTCACCCCAATGGTGAATTCTTCCACCCAAGTTATCATTTTCACCCCAATGGTGAATTCTTCCACCCAAGTTATCATTTTCATCCCAATCGTGAATTCTTCCACCCAAGTTATCATTTTCATCCCAATCGTGAATTCTTCCACCCAAGTTAATATTTTCACCCCAATGGTGAATTCTTCCACCCAAGTTAATATTTTCACCCCAATGGTGAATTCTTCCACCCAAGTTATTATTTTCAACCCAATGGTGAATTCTTCCACCAAGTTATCATTTTCACCCCAATGGTGAATTCTTCCACCCAAGTTATCATTTTCACCCCAATGATGAATTCTTCCACCCAAGTTAATATTTTCACCCCAATGGTGAATTCTTCCACCCAAGTTAATATTTTCACCCCAATGGTGAATTCTTCCACAAAAGTTATTATTTTCACCCCAATGGTGAATTCTTCCACCAAGTTATCATTTTCACCCCAATGGTGAATTCTTCCACCCAAGTTATCATTTTCACCCCAATGATGAATTCTTCCACCCAAGTTAATATTTTCACCCCAATGGTGAATTCTTCCACCCAAGTTAATATTTTCACCCCAATGGTGAATTCTTCCACCCAAGTTAATATTTTCACCCCAATGGTGAATTCTTCCACCAAGTTATCATTTTCACCCCAATGGTGAATTCTTCCACAAAAGTTAATATTTTCACCCCAATGGAGAATTCTTCCACCAAGTTATCATTTTCACCCCAATGGTGAATTCTTCCACCCAGGTTATCATTTTCACCCCAATGGTGAATTCTTCCACCCAAGTTAATATATTCACCCCAATGGTGAATTCTTCCACCCAAGTTAATATTTTCACCCCAATGGTGAATTCTTCCACAAAAGTTAATATTTTCACCCCAATGGTGAATTCTTCCACAAAAGTTATTATTTTCACCCCAATGGTGAATTCTTCCACCCAAGTTATCATTTTCACCCCAATGGTGAATTCTTCCACCCAAGTTATCATTTTCACCCCAATGGTGAATTTTTCCACCCAAGTTAATATTTTCACCCCAATGGTGAATTCTTCCACAAAAGTTATTATTTTCTCCCCAATGGTGAATTCTTCCACCCAAGTTATTATTTTCACCCCAATGGTGAATTCTGCCACCCAAGTTATCATTTTCACCAAAATGGTGAATTCTTCCACCCAAGTTATTATTTTCACCCAAATGGTGAATTCTGCCACCCAAGTTATCATTTTCAACCCAATGGTGAATTCTTCCACCCAGACTCGGTGTCAGAACAAATCCAATCGGGGTAGTGGGGAGGCGGGGGGGGGGCATTAGGGTAACCATGGGGGGAGGGAGGGGGGGCACAAACTGCCGTTGAGTACTCAATCTGTGATGTAAATGCTCATAATAAGAGTTTGCCGTCAACGATCAACACACCAACCCACTTACAATTTAAAAATAAATAGCACCGCAAAGGTAACACCTCAGCCCATGCATGGTGAAAGGAAGCATTGATGATAACTTGTTATTTGAAGCAAAGTTGTGTACAGTAGGATTTTGCAGTCAATACATTTTCGCCCATTATCCCATGAACCCATTTCGTGCCCATGAACCTTCCTCGACTCAACCCCAACACACACTGCAAAAATGGATTTAATCGGACAAGACGTTCTGCGTGAAATTGACGGAAACCAATTTCAAGATGGCTGCCGTGGCGGCCATATTGAAAATCGCAGCACGCCCATTTTCGAAAGGATCCTTCCTCGACCCAACCCCAACACACACTGCAAAAATGGATTTAATCCGACAAGACGTTCTGCTTGAAATTGACGGAAACCAATTTCAAGATGGCTGCCGTGGCGGCCATATTGAAAATCGCAGCACGCCCATGAACCTTCCTCTACTCAATCCCAACACACACTGCAAAAATGGATTTAATCGGACAAGCCGAAATTGAAGGAAACCAATTTCAAGATGGCTACCGTGGCGGCCATATTGAAAATTGCAGCGCGCCCATTTTCGAAAGGCACCTTCCCCTACTCAACCCCAAAACACTGCAAAATGGATTTAATCGGACAAGCCGTTCTGCTTGAAATTGACAGAAACCAATTTCAAGATGGTTGCCGTGGCGGCCATAATGAAAATCGCAGCGCACCCATGAACCTTCCTCGACTCAACCCCAACACACACTGCAAAAATGGATTTAATCGGACCAGCCGTTCTGCTGGAAATTGAAGGAAACCAATTTCAAGATGGCTGCCGTGGCGGCCATATTGAAAATCGCAGCACGCCCATTTTCGAAAGGATCCTTCCTCGACCCAACCCCAACACACACTGCAAAAATGGATTTAATCCGACAAGGCGTTCTGCTTGAAATTGACGGAAACCAATTTCAAGATGGCTGCCGTGGCGGCCATATTGAAAATCGCAGCACTCCCATGAACCTTCCTCTACTCAACCCCAACACACACTGCAAAAATGGATTTAATCGGACAAGCCGAAATTGACGGAAACCAATTTCAAGATGGCTGCCGTGGCGGCCATATTGAAAATTGCAGCGCGCCCATTTTCGAAAGGCACCTTCCCCTACTCAACCCCAAAACACTGCAAAATGGATTTAATCGGACAAGCCGTTCTGCTTGAAATTGACAGAAACCAATTTCAAGATGGTTGCCGTGGTGGCCATATTGAAAATCGCAGCGCGCCCATGAACCTTCCTCGACTCAACCCCAACACACACTGCAAAAATGGATTTAATCAGACCAGCCGTTCTGCTGGAAATTGATGGAAACCAATTTCAAGATGGCTGCCGCGGCGGCCATATTGAAAATTCCAGCGCGCCCATTTTCGAAAGGCACCTTCCGCTACTCAACCCCAGCACACACTGCAAACATGGATTTAATCAAACAAGCCATTCTGCTCGAAATTGACAGAAACCAATTTCAAGATGGCTACCGTGGCGGCCATATTGAAAATCGCAGCGTGCCCATTTTAGAAAGGAACCTTCCTCTACCCAACCCCAACACACACTGCAAAAATGGATTTAATCGGACAAGCCGTTCTGCTCGAAATTGACGGAAACCAATTTCAAGATGGCTGCCGTGGCGGCCATATTGAAAATCACCGCGCGCCCATTTTCGAAAGAAACCTTCCTCTACCCAACCCCAACACACACTGCAAAAATGGATTTAATCGGATAAGCCGTTCTGCTCGAAATTGATGGAAACCAAAAGTTGACGGACGCCCGGATGGCTGCCGTGGCGGCCATATTGAAAATCGCAGCACGCCCATTTTCGAAAGGGTCCTTCCTCGACCCAACCCCAACACACACTGCAAAAATAGATTTAATCCGACAAGACGTTCTGCTTGAAATTGACGGAAACCAATTTCAAGATGGCTGCCGTGGCGGCCATATTGAAAATCGCAGCACGCCCATGAACCTTCCTCTACTCAACCCCAACACACACTGCAAAAATGGATTTAATCAGACAAGCCGAAATTGACGGAAACCAATTTCAAGATGGCTGCTGTGGCGGCCATATTGAAAATTGCAGAGCGTCCATTTTCGAAAGGCACCTTCTCCTACTCAACCCCAAAACACTGCAAAATGGATTTAATCGGACAAGCCGTTCTGCTTGAAATTGACAGAAACCAATTTCAAGATGGTTGCCGTGGCGGCCATATTGAAAATCGCAGCGCACCCATGAACCTTCCTCTACTCAACCCCAACACACACTGCAAAAATGGATTTAATCGGACCAGCCGTTCTGCTGGAAATTGACGGAAACCAATTTCAAGATGGCTGCCGTGGCGGCCATATTGAAAATCCCAGCGCGCCCATTTTCGAAAGGCACCTTCCGCTACTCAACCCCAGCACACACTGCAAACATGGATTTAATCAAACAAGCCATTCTGCTCGAAATTGACAGAAACCAATTTCAAGATGGCTACCGTGGCGGCCATATTGAAAATCGCAGCGTGCCCATTTTAGAAAGGAACCTTCCTCTACCCAACCCCAACACACACTGCAAAAATGGATTTAATCGGACAAGCCATTCTGCTCGAAATTGACGGAAACCAATTTCAAGATGGCTGCCGTGGCGGCCATATTGAAAATCGCAGCGCGCCCATGAACCTTCCTCGACTCAACCCCAACACACACTGCAAAAATGGATTTAATCAGACCAGCCGTTCTGCTGGAAATTGACAGAAACCAATTTCAAGATGGCTACCGTGGCGGCCATATTGAAAATCGCAGCGTGCCCATTTTAGAAAGGAACCTTCCTCTACCCAACCCCAACACACACTGCAAAAATGGATTTAATCGGATAAGCCGTTCTGCTCGAAATTGATGGAAACCAAAAGTTGACGGACGCCCGGATGGCTGCCGTGGCGGCCATATTGAAAATTGCAGCGCGCCCAGTTTCGAAAGGCACCTTCCTCGACTCAACCCCAACACACACTGCAAAAATAGATTTAATCGGACAAGCCGTTCTGCTCGAAATTGACGGAAACCAAAAGTTGACGGACGCCCTATGTGCAAGCCACGTCTCTGTGTCTCTCTCTCTCTCTTTCTCTCTTTTTCTCTTTCTCTCTTCTCTTATTCTCTCTTTCTCTCTTTCACCCTTTCACTCTTTCTCTCTTTCTTTCACTCTTTCACTCTTTCACTCTTCACTCTTTCACTCTTTCACTCACTGCACTGTGCGCGTCATTGGACCATCATTTGAAATAGACTATATACTCCACTCTTACCGAATAAATGTAGACAGACCCAAAAATCATTCAACATTTTGCGTAATAATCATGAAAGCCAAGGCTGGCATCATAAAGTGAATTAAACGCATGGCTTACCTTCAGAAGAGTTGCAGGCGGCGAGTGTTGGTGCTGAACCTCCTAAGAATGGTGTCCTTCCACTCAGTTGTGCATTTTCGGGTTAAGTCCCTCTCAAACGCTAGCTGAACAAACTGGGCCTTTTTGTGGAGCATTGCGTGTCTGTGGTCCGAAAATACGTTTCTCAGAGTGGAGAATGAATTCTCGCACATTGCTGTGGAGGCACCAAATGTTGAGGCATGTTTGAAAGCAGTCAATACACTGGGCATTCCGATCAGATGTGTGTGGTACTCTGAGAGGATGTGCTGTGTAGTCCAATCCCCCTCGATTGGCTGCGATTGTTTTTGTGAGCTGAAAAACTGTTTAGCAACTTCGTACTCTGTCTCAATTATAGGCGATCGTTACAGGTCCATAACATGCTTCACAGCCTTTACATCAAGAAATGTATCACTTTCTGGATTCAGTGCAACAAGTGCTCTAGCCAAGTGTGAGTTGCGCTCGCTGAATCTGTGATCCATCTCTCCAAGCACTGAATCAATAGTGTTGTAGTACAGTCTCTGAAGTTCTGTTTTTTCGTCATCATCCCTGTGTCCTGTAGTTCCCATTGTCGTGAAGTAAGATGGTTCCACCCGAGGGATGCCCTCCATCTCCTATACGTTACTCATGATGCTATTCCGACGCCGACGGCGTGGGGAGGATTTATATACCAGCTATGAGTAAGGATGGGTCATTCCGCTCTCTTGTGTCTTCGAGTTGGTAAGATTGTTGCAAGATCTGTTTTACATTTGCTAATATCTCTGCAATGGCGTAATGGTAATGAAAGTGGCCAGAGATGCTTGCTTAATAGCTTTTGTGTTTTCTTTGTAGATCAATTACATTCAAGTGAATAAAAGCTCACGGCTTCGAGTTTTGGTGGACCGTCTCCTTTCGTTTCACCACACCCATAACGACGTATTCATCCATATTTATGTTCGCTTTGCGTCTCCGTTTGGGGATTGCGGTTCTCAGTGATGCGCTGGCAGCCGTGGCCATGTCCCACACCTTATTAAACTCCTCGTCACAACGGAGTCTCCGTACACAAGCTGTTGCACTAGCCACGATATTTAAACCTGTCATCAGGTCAGTGTCCTCTCTCTGTAGAAGCTTGTTTGGTGGGTCCAACAGGGCAAGAACTGTGTGCACTAACTTGGCAATGAATAAGAAACTGGGCTCGGTCATCTCGCGCAGCAGGCCCACAGCCTCCATTCGTATCTCTGCGCCATCGGCCAGCACAGAGTCAATCTCAGTCAAAAGAGATGTTATGTCATTGAAGGATTTTAGAATGACTGACACAGTGGCAAGATGTCCAGTCCATCTCTGTTCCAGAAGGCGTTTAAGATGCACACCCTTATAGTGCACAGCAATTGTGGGCTTCTTGCAGAAATTGTAGAGGCCATTACACACATGAAAAAAGTCCACTACAGCTGTCTCTGTCATTGTGTGTACTACCACTAAGTGTAGCTCGTGGTTAAGACAGTGTACATAAGGTATCTCACGACCTAGTTTCTCTTGCAGTAGCTTTAGGATGCCACAATGCTTCCCAGACATCAGAGCAGCCCCATCAAATACCTGGCTTAGAATCTTTGATGTGTCCAGTCCAACTTCATTTCGCTTTGCCAAAATGGTGTCTGTTAATGTCTGTGCGTCACCTTTGCCAGCTGTTGCTATGGTTAGCAAGTGCTCTGTGACCTCATAGGACTCATTTAAAAATCGAATGACAATCGATATATTTTCACACCCGATGGGGTCACGGGTTCCATATACTTTCAAAGTGTAATAGGAGTCGCCTACTTCCTCCACTATAGCCTCTGTCACCACACTGCTGAGTGTACTTATGAGTTAATTTTGCATGTCGTGACAGGTGTACGTGGCATTGCGAGGGATCGTTTTCACAACATCAGCCAATTCAGGGTCCTTTTTAATCGTATAGTCCAGTAAGGAGAGGAAAAGTCCACTCTCCCCCCCTCCGACATGTTATCAAAAGCCTATATCTTCCCTCGTAAAGGCAACTGGTTTTCAGCCAAAAATCCGACAACATCGATTGGAGAGGAAACATAATACCTGTTCTTTCGTAGTTGGTCTGCGTTGACAAGTGTTGAAATCTCCTTTCCAGTATTGACACGCCTCTCCCGCTCCTTCCACAGTGTATAGCAAGAGATATGCTCCTTTGAACATTCGTGTTTATGAAATCCCCGATCTCTCTCCAAAGCATTTTTCCAGTTATGAAAGCCCACACTCACAAAGCCATCCAGTGTGCGAGACCTCCGAGTGGCGCTAGACAGCCGGCAGCAAAAACAACATGCTGCATTGGCCTTGACACTGTATTCAAGCCAGTCTCGGTTGTGATACCAGGTGGAGACAAATGAATGCTTCCTACCACTGAAAATGCTGGCAGGGTACTGTTGTAAGACGATTTGGTTGGGCTGGTCAGTCCCAAGGTCATCTATGACTATGGGTTGTCTTCCAGAGCTAGCGCTTACGACAGCAGGTGCATCATGGCTGCTCGCAGAAGGAGGCTCTTGCTCTTCAGAGGTGGCCGTGCTGGGCGCATTTGCTCCCTCTTCCGTTGGTGGAGCTGGAGGAGGCCTTGAAGAAGCAGCACCGTGTAGCCATTTTCTTATATCCATTTCTGTTCGGAGTGCAGTCTGATAGTTGCTTGCTCTCACTGAAACATATTGACGCCAAGCGCCGTCTGACTTGCCAAGGCTATCTTATCTTGATGTAATGACAGCAAATCAAACCAGTAGGTCATAGGTCAAGCACCAGACCAATGATGATGTAATGACAGCAAATCAAACCAGTTGGTCATAGGTCAAGCACCAGACCAATGATGATGTAATGACAGCAAATCAAACCAGTAGGTCATAGGTCAAGCACCAGACCAATGATGATGTAATGACAGCAAATCAAACCAGTTGGTCATAGGTCAAGCACCAGACCAATGAGCATACTACTTCCCCAAATGTGACCTTATGCAAATATGACAAACAGGGTGTGTTTTTTTCTTTTCTTATTTTTGTTTTTATTTCATTTCATTTAGCGAAAAGGTTTTCACTTTTAATATGATAAATATAAATTTATTAATAAAACGAAAAGTTTCGCGCCAAGGGCTTGCCCTGCAGGGGAGGGGGGGGGGGGCACAATAACTCATTTGGGAGGGCATGGCCCGCAAATGCCCCCATGACGCCGACCCTGCAGCCATGTCTTGTATATAAATAAATATATAAGAATGCCTGCCCTTTTGTGCCATTCTTGATGTTTGGTTATTGTTTGATGTGCTTGTAAATACATGCCTTTTCTTTGGTATATGGTTTTCCATCCTGTCCGTTTTTGTTTCATTTTCTTCAATTGCTCCAATTGGTGTGTACAAATAGTGTGTGAGCTCCAATTAGTGTGTACAAATAGTGTGTGAGCTCCAATTAGTGTGTACAAATAGTGTGTGAGCTCCAATTAGTGTGTAAGTATTACAGGACGTTTTGCCTCACCGATCGCTCATGCCACTTGCCATCGTGCACTCACGATTCTGCTCCACCGTATGCAATAGATATACACTACTCACAATATGTTGGGGATATTGTGGGAGTGAGTTTGATTTTTTTTATCGGGGTGTGTTTCACTTCACTGATTTTTGGGATAGGCAGACCATTGTATGTGGTTTGCTGTGGTTATAACCTAACAGGTTAGTTGTTAGAGCTAGAAATACACCAAATAAACCACACCGAAGAACCTGCCAATGTCCCTAACTTATTGTGAGTAGTGTATTTGTTCTCTCTCACATAGTTCACTCTCACAGCACAGATCCTCCTGGTGTCAGTGCATTTAACTTTGCCATGTCACATGACCTTACTCAGTTCTTCTCACCTTCGACTTGAGTTACTGAAAACATGTATCTTTACCTCCACCACCGAAGGTGGACGGAGGTTATGTTTTCACCCCCTTTGTGTCTGTTTGTTACTTGGCAAAAGTTCTTTTTTTGGACAATTACGTGGATCACTCCGGTTTGTGTGTTTATGTGAGTTTGTTTGTTTGTCTGTCTGCTCACTTATACTTGCCTAGAGGTCACGATTTTAAACGAAACCTCACCAAATGGTAGAGTTGGTGGTCGACAGAATTCTATTTATTTTTGAGGTCAAAAGGTCAACATAAGCCAAAGGTCAATAACTTTTTAAACTTTTTAAAATCCGCAATTTTCATCCGATTCACTTGAAATTTGATTAGGAATTTCATATCAGCTAACTGAATTCAACCACCAACTATTTTTGAAGTCATCAAGGGGACATTGGCAAGTCATCAAAATGCTGAGTACCATTCTACTTTGCTTTCTTTTCTCTTATTGTCCCCCGTCGCACCGCGGAGCGATAGGGGGACTATGGTTTTCCCCTACGTCCGTGTGTCCGTCCGTCCGTCCGTGCGTGCGGGCGTGCGTGCAGGCGTGCGTGTGTGCATAAGCGAAGGACCGCATTCGAATTTGGTGTGTGGGTGCAACCTATGTCAAAATCCAAGATGGCCGCCGCCATGTATGTCTGATGCCATGTATGTCTGAAACTTGTGAGCTGAATATCTTAAAAAATAAGCGAAGTACCAACTTCTAATCTGGTGTGTGGGTGTATCTAGGCAGACGGAAGAACGCTATTGAAAATTGGGTCGCCACGTCAAAATCCAAGATGGCCGCCACCATATATATGTCTGAACCTTGTGAGCGAAATATCTTGAAAAAATAAGCAAAGTACCAACTAATAGTCTGGTGTGTGGGTGTATCTAGGCATAAGGAAGAACCCTATTGAAAATTGGGTCGCCACGTCAAAATCCAAGATGGCCGCCGCCATGTATGTATGTTAACCTTGTGAGTGGAATATCTTGAAAAATAAGCGAAGTACCAACTTCTAATCTGGTGTGTGGGTGTATCTAGGCATAAGGAAGAACGCTATTGAAAATTGGGTCGCCGCGTCAAAATCCAAGATGGCCGCCTTGCGTCTTCCACTTTGTCAACTCGCATCACTTCACCGACGGGGGACCTAGGCGTAACGCTTGTTATTATTATTTTTGTATACAAAGTCTAGACTCATGTAAGAGCGACCAAATAAAACCCAAAAACAAACATGCATAAAACTTATAATAAAGGGAGCGGGAGACAAGAGGAGAGGGGGAGGAAAGCGACACTTCGACACTACTTGGACTTTCAGGAAAGAAGTGGGAATTTGAAAAAGGTGGATTTGGGGTGTATTAACGAGGGTAGAAAAGATCAAGGATTTGGATGCGGGTAGGTAAGAGATGGTGGTGAACAGCTGCTTTAAAGACCTGGAAAGTGGAGTGGCATTGAAGAAAGTGTGGGAGTTTGTTCCAAAGGTGGAAGAAAAGAGGATTGAAAGAGTGAAGGTGAGCAAAAAGTCTCGATTTTGGCAGTTTCACCAGAAAGGGTTGCTGGCAGATCTTGTGCATCCTGAAGGAATATTTGGGCGACAAATCAGACAGAGCAGGGGGAGCTAGGCCGGAGAGGAGTCGGTAGAAGGCAGAAAGACCATCAACCTGCCTGCTGTGAGAGAGTGAAAGGCCATCAATCAGCTTCATCATGGGAGATACAAATGATTCTAAAAGCTTTGGTTTCTACAGCATGAAACTGAGCTAGGTGTAAGACAGGAGCAGCACCCCAGAGCGGAGAGCATTACTCCATCAAGCTCCAAGGAGAGCATTACTTCTCTATGGTGAGAAGCTCAGTAGTACCAAGAAAGGACTTCGCACGACGGAGGATGCCCAGTCGGTGACTGCCTTTGAAGGCCAGCTTGGAAATGTTTTTTATCCCAGGAAAGATCATGGCAGATAGTGAGACCCAAAAGTTTGAGTGACAGAACTTCTTGGAGAGGATTATTCAGAAAGTAGATGGGAGGGTTGTCCAGTCGGTCTTTTCGGAGAGACATCGTAAGAGTGTGAGATTTGTCAGGATTGAAAGACATGGTCCACTTGTTTGCCCAGTCTGTTATTTTGTCCAGGTCTGCAGAGAGTGAGGAGGCTGCAGACTGCCGATCTGAGGGATGCAGAATGGAGCGACAGAGAGTAGGGTCATCAGCAAAGACATAGAGAGGATTTTCAAGAGAGTCGGAGAGATCATTGATGAAGCCCAGAAAAAGCACAGGGCCCAGAACACTGCCTTGGGGAACTCCAGCCTGAACAGGAAGAGGAGATGAGAGAAACCCATTCAGGGCCACACGTTGACTACGACTAGAGAGGAAGTCCGCCAGCCATGCGTGGAGATTTCCATGATACCAACAGAGGAGAGTTTGGTGAGCAGAGCGGGGTGCCAGACCGTATCGAAGGCACGTGATATGTCAAGGGAGACAGCTCTAATTTCCTGTTTGGCATTGAGGACCTCCATCCATTGCTGAGAAAGCAGTAGCAGCATGTCCAGAGTACAGTGGCCTGGTCTGAATCCATATTGATGATCAGAGATCAAACCATTGGAGAAGAGGAAGGATTTAATGTCTGAAGCAATGATGGATTCCATGACTTTACTGATAATTGAGAGAAGGCTGATTGGTCTGTAGTTGCTGGGATCTGTTTTTGCACCTTTTTGTGCAAAGCGGTGATGTTGGCAGATTTCCAAGCAGATGGCAGATGACCTTGAGCAAAAGAGTGTGAAGAGAACAGAGAGAGGGAGTGAAAGAGCGGAAGAACAAGATTTTAGGACCCGTGGGCTGATGCCGTCAGGTCCAGTTGCAGAATCAGAGTCGAGGGTTGACAGAAACTTTTCCACCTTGTCAGGAGGAAAGGACACAGAGTCCAGGAGCAGCTGGGTACGACTGGGTACGGTGGGTACAGAGAGGGATGGGTTTGGGACACAAGATTTAGAGGCAAACACAGAGTTGAGGCAAGACCCAATTTGAGAGCAGGGATATCGGGAATGTGTGGGAGGGAGAGGGCTTGGGGGGAGGCGGTGTGGGAAGGGGGGGGGGGTGGGAGAGGTATACACACAAGGAGTATAAACACAGTGACAGAATGGTTGGACTGAAGGAGAAGATGAACAAGTGGAAGGAATGTATGGAGACAAAAGGTCTGAAGGTGAATATCGGAAAGACGAAGGTGATGGCAAGTGGTAAAGCATGTGGTGAGGTGGAAATAACTGGGAAGTGGCCATGTGCTGTGTGCAGGAAGGGTGTGGGAGTGAACTCCATTCAATGTACAATGTGCGCTGAGTGGGTTCATCAAAAATATAGTGGTTTGAGAGGGTCATTAACCAGTGTGGCAGCTACATTCAAATGTAAGGTGTGCACAGAGGGAGCTGCAGATGGAGGAAATGTTGAGTTGGATCTTGGAGACGGCGTGAAGCTAGAAGGTGTGAAAACATTTTGTTACATTGGAGACATGCTGAATGGAGAAGGTGGATCAGACTCGGCAACGGTTGCTCGAGTGAGATGTGCA
Organism: Myxine glutinosa; assembly: GCF_964187855.1. Classification (NCBI taxonomy): domain Eukaryota; kingdom Metazoa; phylum Chordata; class Myxini; order Myxiniformes; family Myxinidae; genus Myxine; species Myxine glutinosa. The sequence goes on along the minus strand of NC_136261.1, from coordinate 446,732,197 downwards.
TGGAAGAAGTTTTGGGAACTGAATGGCATGCTGACGAGAAGGGGAGTGCCGTTGAACCTGAAGGGAAAGGTGTATGCTGCATGTGTGAGAAGTGTTATGATTTATGGGAGCGGGACATAAGTAAGAACGTAGAGCAGCAACGAAGGCTGGAAAGGGTGGAAATGAGAATGGTTCGACGGATGTGCGGAGTATCGTTGAGAGAGAGGAAGACAAATGCTGAATTGCGAAAGATGATGGGAATAGAGCCTGTGATTGATGCTGTGAAGAGGAACAGGTTGAGATGGTTTGGTCATGTGTTGGCGGAAGGATGAAAATGACTGGTTGAGAAGAGGAATGGTAATGAATGTCGAAGGAAGTAGAGGATGGGGAAGACCGAGAAAGACTTGACTAAAGATGGTGGAAGAAGAAATGCGGGCAAGGGGGTTAACAAGGAGAGATGTAGAAAATAGGGCAAAATGGAGAAGCTCGTCAGGGGGACCACAAGGCTAACCCCCGCTCTTGCAGGGAAAATGGCCTTAAAATGCCTGTTGTGTTGTTGTTAAGTGACATCAAATTACATATGAGGATCCATACAGGAGAGCGTCCTCACAAATGCTCGATATGTGACAACGGTTTCTCTCAAAAAGGAGACCTTGGAACAAAGCGATGAGAATGAAGTTCCACAAACTGGTTCATGAATAATGATCCGAAAAAGGAGGTGGAGATTTTGAGGTCTGGGAGAAACTTCCTCCCACCTCCTAAAACCCGCTTTTGGAGATAACCAACGAGAGCATCCTTACGAATGTTCTATTTGTGACGAGGATTTTATTTCTAAACGGAGCTTGAACTTTCATAGTGCAACCCACTCTGGAGTGCTCGCACAAAAAGTGCTCTGACTGTGGGAAAAGTTTTGCTGATAAATGTTTATTACGTTGACATAGTATTACCCATACTGGGTTGTACGTGCTCCCCTTGTAAGCAATCCTCAGCAGTAGGCAAGGTATTCAGTGAACCAGTAAGGACAAAGCCATCATGAAAGCTTACAGCCCTTTGAGCATATACCTTGTCAGCACAACTTCTCAGAGTACCATCTATAACCCCTGACAACCAGCCACCATCCCGATCCCCTTGATGAAAGCCACACAGCTGGCTGTCACCTGAATGTCCACAACAATGGCTGCAAACTGGTGCCAAAAAGACAATAGAATCTCAAAATGCTAACCCCATCCGCATCCTCAAACAAAGTTTAAAGAAAATGACACCTTAAAAAAAAATGTAAAATTTATTCATTTGGTTCTCCATATCTTATTTTAATCTTATTATAATAGAGCAAACGTATATGGTTATGTATATTTATATGCGAGGAAATGTCTTCTTCTTCTTCAAAAATTTTTAATTATTAAAACACCCTCTTCATTAACCCTCTTAATTACGTTTAGACTGCTGAGACCCCTCAGACCTTTGACACTCTTCAATTCCACAGAGACCCCTGAAGACCCAAAATACCCTTGAAGGCCCTGAGGTTAAAAAATACCGTGAAGACTCAGAAGACCTAAAATCCCCAAAACACCCAAAATACCCAAAACACTCTGAACACCACAAAGACCCAAAAGAGCCTTGAAGGTCCTGAAGACCCAAATGGTCCCAAAGACTCAGGCCCAAAATACCCGAAGACCTAAAACACCCTGAAGACCCAAATACCCTTAAAGACTCAGAGGAACCAAAAGACCCTTTAGACCCTAAAATCCCCTGAAGACGTGGAAAACACAAAAGACCCCAGACACTGAAGACCCCAAAGACCCAAAACACCCCAAAGACCCAAAAAGACACCAAAGACCCAAAAGACCCAAAAGACCCAAAGCATCCTGAAGACCCAAAACACCCTGAAGACCCAAAACACCATGAAGACCCTTAAAGACCCTTGAGACCAAAAATACCCTTAAATACCAAGAAGAACCAAAAAACCCTAAAGACTCTTGAAGACCCATAGGAAACAAAAGACCCTTAAGACCCAAAAGCACCTGAAGACACCGAAGACCCAAAATACCCCAAATACCCAAAACACCCCAAAGACCCAAAGTACCCTTAAAGGCGCAGAGGATCCAAACGACCATGAAGACCCAAAATGGCCCTGAAGACCCAAAATACCATGAAGACCCAAAAGACACCGAAATGGTCAAAGAAGCCTATCCCTCTGAAACGACGTGTGGTGAGGCACACAGAGTCACGCTAGTTATCATAATAGAGAATTATTGAAAAATTAATGCCAAAAACTCAAATGGTTATAGAACTTAATCTCTCAATCTGATCTTGGATCTCAGCGTGCTTCTCCCAGGGCCTTCCTTAGGTTGCCAGTTTGTAATTCTTGTTTCTGTCCTTGCCATGTATCCAGCCAAGTTCCATTTGAGTTTTTTAACATTGTGATCAGTGTTTAGGAATTCTGTTTTTTCTATCTGATTTAGTTGTTTTCTAGTCCCTTTTTGGTTATGATCAGATGGCATCTTTTCCTGGCAGTTTGCACATCAATTTTATTCAATCTTTGCCGTAGTCCATGTTTCATTGCCTTGTGTGATATGGGGAGAACACCCTTGTTGTAAAATGGTTTATCAGAAGAGGACTCCTGCCCATGTTTTTCATGAAACTTGAATTTGTGACGGGTTTCGCAAATGCATTGTCTGTGTTTTTGTGAAGATGGAATGGCACATTATGATCTATAATAATCAATCTTTGGAGAGTTTGGAGTTGCCCATATCCCCATAAGTAACCTTGATCAAACCGAGAGTTGTTCACCAAAGCAGTTGAAAGCCTTGCAGAGCATTTACCATCATGACATGACTGCACTTAATGCCATCACAGCTTGTTGCCAAGCAGCTCGGTTACACAGCTCCCAATGTGGAAGGCCACACAGCTGGTTGCTGCCACATTTTTCTCAACATCAATGGTGATGCATTGTTAATGGAGGGAATACCTATAAACACAGAATTCCAAAGAAGAGAAGAGGGGAACGAACCCTCCCCCACCCAAAAAGCTTGAGATTCAAGTCGATGTGGCCACTGACCAGACCAAGCAGTAAGAATTATTCCAAAAATATAAAAAATAAAAAATGCCAAAAACAGGTCCTTCCAACGACAGACCAACCAGTCTGCTCCCAATAATCAGCAAGGTCATGGAATCCATCATCACTTCAGACATTAAATCCTTCCTCGTCTCCAATGGTTTGATCTCTGATCATCAATATGGATTCAGACCAGGCCACTGTACTCTGGACATGCTGCTTCGGCTGGCTCAACAATTGACGGGTGTCCTCAACACGAGACAGGAAATCAGAGCAGTCTCCCTTGACATATCACGTGCCTTCGATACAGTCTGGCACCCCGCTTTGCTCACCAAACTCTCCTCTTATGGTATCCATGAAAATCTCCACGCATGGCTCACGGATTTTTCTCCTGTCATATTTACCATGGGGCCTGTCGAAGATTAACCACTTCAAAATAGGTTCAAAAGTACAATTTATTCGTACTACATTGACAGCATCCACATAATAAAAAAAGAAGAGCATGCGCATGAAAAGAACCAACAACAGGTTGCCGAGCGCAGCAGGAAGCAATCTATTCTGCCTCCTGCTTGTGGAACCGGATTTAAATACTCTCTACTTCAAAGGCTGATGTGATTGAAGAGACATAGCTGCATGGCCTTGTCGGAGCTGTGATCTTGATAATGAGGAGTGAAGCACAGAGGGGATGTTAAAGTATGATTGTATTTATCAATTATTCGCAATTTATACTAGGACTTCTCAAAATACTTCCACAGGCTCTAAATGTAATTCTGTCATTTACTCTTCCTCACCAGGATGGAGTTTTTATTTGTTTATTTATTTATTTTTGTACACAGAGTCGAGGCTCTTGTAAGAGCTAACACATTACACACGAAAACATGCACGGACCCATAAACACATACAACTATTTGGTATTCATAGAATACTTACCCTGCGCAGTCAACTTGTTGCGAGCCAACTCCTCTGTTTTTTTTACCTTTTTTTTTCTTTGATCCAATATGGCTGCTAGACCACGTGAGTGATGACGTCATAAATTTATGTTCTCTGATATAATTGTTGCATAGATCACGCTCAATACATTTCAAACTGGTCAGACTAAGGGTTGTCCCTGTCGAATTATGACGTCATAATTATGGCACTAATGACGTTATTGTTAACAACACCTATTCCCACTTACATGCACACTCACTAACTGACTCACTCACGTACATACACACTCACTAACTGATTGACTCACATACACACACACTCACTGACTGACTGACTCACTCACGTACATGCACACTCACTAACTGACGCAATCACGTACATGCACACTCACTAACTGATGCAATCACGTACATACACACTCACTAACTGACTGACTCACTCACATACACACACACTCACTGACTGACTGACTGACTCACTCACGTACATGCACACTCACTAACTGATGCAATCACGTACATGCACACTCACTAACTGATGTAATCACGTACATACACACTCACTAACTGACTCACTCACGTACATACACACTCAGTAACTGACTCACTCACATATACACACACACACACTCGCTGACTGACTCACTCACGTACATGCACCCTCACTAACTGACGCAATCACATACATGTACACTCATTAACTGACTCATTCACGTACATACACACTCATTATCTGACTCACTCACGTACATGCACACTCACTATCTGACTCACTAACTGATTAACGCACGTACATACACACTCACTGACTCACTCACATGCATGCACACTCACGTACATACACACTCATTAACTGATTCACTCACGTACATACACACTCACTAACTGACTCACTCACGTACATACACACTCATTAACTGACTCACCAACCAATTCACTGACGTACATACACACTCACTGACTGATTCACTCACGTGCATGAACACATACGAACCGACTCACTAACTGATTCACTCACATACATGCACACTCACTAACTGATTAACTCACGTACATACACACTCACAAACTTACTCACCAACTGATTTACTCACGTACATACACACTCACTAACTGACTCGCCAACTGACTCACTCACGTACATACACACTCACTAACTGACTCACTCACATACATACAGACTCACTAACTGACTCACCAATTGATTCACTCACGTACGTACACACTCACTGACTGACTCACTCAAATCAATGCCTGATCCACTGACTCACTCACACTCACTGAGTGCAATAGCAGATGAACGAACGTGCGTCCCCAGGGACCCCAAATTCCATGACGTCATGCAACCCGAGATAACGAGATGAGAATCTTTCGAGATGAGACCGAGGGTGGGTCTCACTTTGCTGACAAAACAATCACCTTGTGAGTGGTGATAAACACAGCACAAAGGGAGTGAGTGCTCCATCTCGAGGAAAGAAAGCACTGTCACGTGATGAATCGATGAAAAGACGTTTTCCTGATGTTTACCTGGACAGGACTATTACAAAATTAGGGGGTGAGGTTCGTATTAGTCGAAAAAGCAGGTAAAGTAAAATAATAACTACGTTTAATGTAAACAAATGCACAATAATTACAATCAAAATTGTATAATTCCTAATGTTAATACATATCGACATTGTTTATCAAATCCACACTATAATATATCACACGATCACAAAACACCCCTCATTAGGAAATGGACCAACCCGTGATCATGGCGGAATGTTGCGGTTTTAAAAATCGGAACACCTGTCCAAAGGTGAAACAAAACTACTCCAGCGATGTTGAAAAGCGAAACAGCTCAACTAGAACGGCATTCGGTGGAGAGCTTACCTGCACCAGGTGAACACTTTGTTTTGTTGGGTCGGACACTGAAAGGTCGGATCTGGATTCCACTTGAACCAAAATCTCATCGCTTGTTCTTGTCACTTCGCAACTCATGCACCAAGTTTTGTCATAATTCGTCCACAACTTTGTGAGATATTTTGTTCACAAAGAAAAAGACAAACAAACAGGGGTGAGAACATAACCTGCATGCTGCATCCACCTTGCGGTTGCGGAGGTAACAAAAGGTGAAAATGGTTGAACATCACCCGAAATTAACTTTTTCATTGCACAAGCGGCAGAATCAGAAAAGGGTCTCTCGGTCTGTCGAGCTTGTGTGTTCAGTTACCAGGGCAGCTTGCTATCGCTTGCCAAGCCACCCGTTCCTTACCAACGGTTTTGTTGAAGTTCTTACTTGAGTGCTTAAGCCGCTTGGCGAGCACTCTACAATAAACTTTTTGTTCTTCCATGAGCCTCGTCTATGTAAACAAAACAAATAAATAAACAAGAATGATGTCGTGCAGAGCAAAAATCCACCCCAAACCCTCCCAAAAAGGTTCCATTGAGACATAAAATTGTCCATTTCATTGAGATTAAAGTTGACAATGTTGATGATAACTCATTGATTTTCAGAAAAAAATTGATAATTTTGAACGTTTAACCTTTAACCTTTTTAACTTAAAATAGTTTTTTCCCAATTCAGTGAGGCACTTTGTAATTGCTCTTTAATGTTCAGGTTAATCGGATGAAAATTGATGGGTTTTTAGACATAAATTAATGATTTTAGAAGTTTGACCTTGACTTGACATTTGACCTTTTAACCTGAAAAAATAGTTGATTCCCCAATTCGATGATTCAATATGCAAATGCTGTTCAACTTTCACGGCAAACGCATGAAAAGTGACTATCTTAGAAATTTGACCTCAAGATGATCTTTGACCTAAAAATCAATAGGCTTATCAGTTGTGACTACATCTACAACTAGGTAAAGTTTCATGACGACCAGGGTAGAATTGTAACTTGTGGGCAATTGACATAAAAACAGACAAACAGGAAATCTGTCGTACACAGAACAATACTTGCAAAATCCCTAATATAGGTTCTTGTCCTTTGGCCGATGGCCGATGTTAAACTTTGGCTGATGTTGTCCTTTGGCCGATGTTGTCCTTTGGCTGATGGTGTCCTTTGGCTGATGTTAAACTTTGGCTGATGTTGTCCTTTGGCTGATGTTAAACTTTGGCTGATGTTGTCCTTTGGCTGATGTTGTCCTTTGGCTGATGTTGTCCTTTGGCTGATGTTAAACTTTGGCTGATGTTGTCCTTTGGCTGATGGTGTCCTTTGGCTGATGTTAAACTTTGGCTAATGTTGTCCTTTGGCTGATGTTGTCCTTTGGCTGATGTTAAACTTTGGCTGATGTTGTCCTTTGGCTGATGTTGTCCTTTGGCTGATGGTGTCCTTTGGCTGATGTTAAACTTTGGCTGATGTTGTCCTTTGGCTGATGTTGTCCTTTGGCTGATGTTAAACTTTGGCTGATGTTGTCCTTTGGCTGATGTTGTCCTTTGGCTGATGTTGTCCTTTGGCTGATGTTAAACTTTGGCTGATGTTGTCCTTTGGCTGATGGTGTCCTTTGGCTGATGTTAAACTTTGGCTGATGTTGTCCTTTGGCTGATGTTGTCCTTTGGCTGATGTTAAACTTTGACTGATGTTAAACTTTGGCTGATGTTGTCCTTTGGCTGATGGTGTCCTTTGGCTGATGGTGTCCTTTGGCCGATGTTCAACTTTGGCTGATGGTGTCCTTTGGCTGATGGTGTCCTTTGGCTGATGTTAAACTTTGGCTGATGTTGTCCTTTGGCTGATGGTGTCCTTTGGCTGATGTTAAACTTTGGCTGATGTTGTCCTTTGGCTGATGTTGTCCTTTGGCTGATGGTGTCCTTTGGCCGATGTTAAACTTTGGCTGATGTTGTCCTTTGGCTGATGGTGTCCTTTGGCTGATGGTGTCCTTTGGCTGATGGTGTCCTTTGGCTGATGGTGTCCTTTGGCTGATGTTGTCCTTTGGCTGATGGTGTCCTTTGGCTGATGGTGTCCTTTGGCTGATGGTGTCCTTTGGCTGATGGTGTCCTTTGGCTGATGGTGTCCTTTGGCCGATGTTAAACTTTGGCTGATGTTGTCCTTTGGCTGATGGTGTCCTTTGGCTGATGGTGTCCTTTGGCTGATGGTGTCCTTTGGCTGATGGTGTCCTTTGGCTGATGTTGTCCTTTGGCTGATGTTGTCCTTTGGCTGATGGTGTCCTTTGGCTGATGGTGTCCTTTGGCTGATGGTGTCCTTTGGCTGATGGTGTCCTTTGGCTGATGTTGTCCTTTGGCTGATGGTGTCCTTTGGCTGATGTTGTCCTTTGGCTGATGGTGTCCTTTGGCTGATGGTGTCCTTTGGCCGATGTTCAACTTTGGCTGATGGTGTCCTTTGGCTGATGGTGTCCTTTGGCTGATGGTGTCCTTTGGCCGATGTTCAACTTTGGCTGATGGTGTCCTTTGGCTGATGGTGTCCTTTGGCTGATGTTAAACTTTGGCTGATGTTGTCCTTTGGCTGATGGTGTCCTTTGGCTGATGGTGTCCTTTGGCCGATGTTCAACTTTGGCTGATGGTGTCCTTTGGCTGATGGTGTCCTTTGGCCGATGTTCAACTTTGGCTGATGGTGTCCTTTGGCTGATGGTGTCCTTTGGCTGATGTTAAACTTTGGCTGATGTTGTCCTTTGGCTGATGGTGTCCTTTGGCTGATGTTAAACTTTGGCTGATGTTGTCCTTTGGCTGATGTTGTCCTTTGGCTGATGGTGTCCTTTGGCCGATGTTAAACTTTGGCTGATGTTGTCCTTTGGCTGATGGTGTCCTTTGGCCGATGTTCAACTTTGGCTGATGTTGTCCTTTGGCTGATGGTGTCCTTTGGCTAATTTTGACGTCAAAAATAATTGGTGGCTGAATTAATTGTGCTGATATGCAAATCCTCTTTAAATTTCAAGTGAATCCAATGAAAATTGAGGATTTTCACAAATCTGCTATTATTGGTGACCTTTGGCCTATTCTGACCTTTTGACCTCAAAAATTAATAGGTTTGTTTTTCCTTATGGCCAACTCTATGATTTGGTGAGGTTTCGTAAACATCGGTGGTTTGTGCCCAAGGTTTGTGTCCAGGGCCCCAAAAAATGTTAAACCGCCTCTGTCTGACTGACCCACTCACTGACTGACTGACTGACTGACTCACTCACTAAATGACTAACTGACACACTCACTCACCGACTCACACTCACTCACCTACTCACTGACACACACTCATTCACTGACTAACTGACTCACTCACTGACTCACTCAATGACTGACTGACTGACTCACTCCCTCACTGACTGACTGACTGACTCACTCACTCTGACTGGCTGGCTCACTGATTCACACTCACTGACTGACGGACTCGTTGACTCCTCACTGATTGACTTACTCACATACATACTCACTGACTGACTGACTCACTCATTGACTCACTCTCTGACTCTCTCACTTCCACCAACTCACTCACTGACTCACACTGACTCACTCAACTCACTGACTCACACTGACTCACACCCACTAACACACTCACATACACACTCACTCACTGACTCACACCCACTAACACACTCACATACACACTCACTCACTGACTGACTTTCTCACTCACGGACACTGCTCGATCGACACATTTACCAGACTAAGGTCCAGGTGAGCTAAAAACGAGTTTGTTACCTGGTAAAAAGTCAGACAAGTTTTAGGAATCCTTTTTAACATAACATGAATGGAAGTACACGTGGTCATGGTGGGGAGTGACACATTTATTTTATATCAATAAATTATAAAAAACGGGGAATATCAATTAATTATTTTAATTATAAAAGGGGGAAATATCAGTTGATTAAGTCATCATTCTACCTCAAATTGAGAGCTACGTCACATATTGTCGGATATGATGTTACATTGATCATTACACAGGGAATCACATGATTATTGGATTCGATGAAACATGTGTTATAATGCAAATATAAAATGTATTATGAAAATGTACAATGTACAATGCAAGTATATGGGTGTTAACTTGCATGTGTGACGTCACGGGATATTGTTATGGGTGTTAACTTGCTGCATAACACATACACCATAACACACACACATACACCGCCTAGTGGATGATTATGGCATGCATGGCAATACAGTGGTGGCGTACTTCCGGCGTCACTTCCTGGACGTGGAACATGTCTTGCTCAAACTGACATCGGCTCCGTGTCCTTTTGTCTCCTCCGTGCTCCGCTCCGTGTCCTTTTCCACAAGCGGCTGAAACAGTGATCGGTTCGGATCTTCTGAGGAAAAGGTTTGTTCGGAGATTCTCATTTTATTATTAATACTGAGAAAGATATTCTGTAAAACGATCATTTGAAGTGATTCTTCATAATATGAATAGAGAGATCGGGCGAATATTATAATTATACATAGCACGAAATGACAAAGAGTTGTAGATGGATTATGGCGGAACTCGGGGGATGAGATGGGCAGGTGATACGAAGAAGAAGAAGAAGAAGAAGAAGAAGAAGAAGCTCTTTCAATTTAGGTTCAGGTCCGAATCCAGATCCGGTCTATCACTATCAGTGGATACAAAACGTAACCTGTTTATCCTGGTGGAGGTTTGTGCGATACCGAGTGACGTTCTACTTCGTTACCTGTGAAACTAATCCTTGTGTTGGCTTCATGGTTATTGTGGCTCATTTAAGATGTTTGGGTTAGGGTTAGGTATATATGTATATATGTATATATGTATATATGTAATTATGTATATATGTATCTATATATATAAAGCAGTAAAGTATGTTTGTTTGTTTGTCCTCTTATAACTCGAGAACTACTCATCACAGAGAAAAACCAAAGGCATATTCGGAATCAGTACGTCTCAGAGCAACTACAGCACACCTTAAATTTTAAAAAACTTCGGGTTTTAAAATTAGCGTATTAGCGCAGAAGCGCTAGCAGAAGAGGGAGGGAATCGAATGGAGGGAGCGCAGCGCTCACTCTAGCACTTCGCAGCGCCAGCGCTTCTGTTAGCGTAATTAGCGTATTTCGGAACGTTAATTTTTCAACTTCATTATTCGGAATCAGTACGTCCCAGAGAAACTTCGTAATGTTAATGTTTCAAGGCCCTCGGAGATAGCGTCATCGCGGGAGATAGCATTTGGCCCCCATAGTTAGTCCACGAGCATCACGTAGGCCCACTTGTAGTATTAGTTATGTCATAGTATGTGTAAGTATGGGCCATTTCCCCTATTGATACCTGCGTTGTGAAAAGACATGAGATTAGGTCCCGTTAATTTTGCGTCCACCCTCCAATTCCACCTCTATGGGCGCAATTGATCTCACGCCCCATTTGGCTGCCCGCTCAGTTGTTACGCTTTGGCTGCCCACAGCATTTGTTATGCTTTGGCTGCCCGCAGCATTTGCTGCCCTTTGCTCGCTCACTAGTCGAGTAACACGAGGTAGGCCTAAGAAGGAAGAGCGTGGGGTCAGGGTGGGGGCGTCGTCAAGGTGGAGCATCAGAGGCGATGACGGTAAGAGCTACCAGCCAACCAGGGCTCTAACAGCATGGCATGAGAGGGCGTGGAGAGGCGCGTCTGGTGAGTTCTAGAAGGTTCGCGGGGCGTGCCTATATAAGTCACTGCACAAAGCCCTTGGACAGGACTTGCAGAGAAAGGACTTACAGCGGATGAATTACAGTGGAGGACTTGCCAAAGGACTTGCAGAGAAAGGTCTTATGAGGAGGGCTTGTTGGGAAAGGGCGTGATAAGAGGACTTGAGGGGGCGAGCGCATTGTGAGCACTTGTGTGGAGAGAACTTCGTGCGATACGCGGTTGGAGGCATTGGACTGTAACTCACACAATAAAACGTACGCGCCAGAAAGGAGGAAGAAGAGGCGTTGGCGATACGAGTGCACGGCTGCAGCCAGATGGGCCTTTTGGCGAATATCGCCTACTTCAGCCACGCGAGTAAACGCGGTAATAACCTGCCAGTGATTAACCGCCAGAGCCCACGCCCTACCAAATCGCCCCGTAATAACCCTGTGCGTACAAGACGACACGCGGAGAGCTCCTGCCTTCTCTTCTTACCATCTGCACAGGACGAGCTGGAGACCGGAGGGAGCTGCACGGGAGCCATTCCTGGGCGTGGTGAACCACATCCTCATCTGCAAGCCCCGTGTGAGAGTGTGTGTGTGTGTGTGTGTGTGTGTGTGTGTGTGTGTGTGTGTGTGTGTGTGTGTGTGTGTGTGTGTGTGTGTGTGTGTGTGTGTGTGTGTGTGTGTGTGTGTTTGTGTGTGTGAAACGGGCCTGTTTGTCCTGGGTAGGAAGTAAGACTGTTTAAGGCTGCACTGTGTCCCCTTTTTCTGGAATCCTTGTATTGTGTAAATAAATCTGTTCTTCCTTTTTCCAATTCGACCGCTTTTGTGATTTATCCATTGACTAAGTGTGGCACGAATAAGATCGCTAGAACCGGGTCACCATCTAAATGGCACGGATCGCGTGTAGGCACCGCTCGGCGTCTCAACACACGTGGTTCGTGCGGGGCTTATTTCCTCGTTTCAGGGCAGCGCGAGTAATTACTTAATAGTGAATCCTAGTCCTAGTACCCTATTTCGCGCTGTCCGGGAGGGACGTCATAGGTCCCAGGTCCCGCCAGGCCAGTCAAAGACAAGGGGACTAATCCCCCTTTGGTAAGGGGAGAAGGCCGGCGTCGAGATCCACGACAATATATATATATCTATATATATATATATATATATATATATATATATATATATATATATATATATATATATATATATATATATATATATTAGATATATATATATATATATATTAGATATATTAGATATATATATATATATATATATTAGATATATTAGATATATATATATATATATTGTTACAGACGTGGCTTGGATGTTATTTACCGAGCGGTTTTATGGTATGACCACGTCTGCACAAGTTACCCGATTGTGCCCGAACGTTGACTAATCGCGCTATGCTAGACCAATGAAGGAAAAAGAAGACACACGGCTGGAATTAATACGACACGACACCAGGGATACGGTTCTCAAAGGTTGTTATTACAATAATGCGGAAGGTTTAGATTACAGGGACAAGAGGGAAACATAGGAAGGTGGGCACTTAAACACAATCTTATATTATTCCCAACAGACGACAGATAAACGGGACAAGGCTCACTCACACGGGGTTTGATGCAAAGGACAGGCGGGTAGCGATCGCTCCAGGTGCACCTGGGCTCAGGGCAGGATCACGTACGGTCCAGTTTAAGAGATGCGGTGGAGGTATTGCAGCGCTCGAGGGGTGGCGACTTCTCTCTCCAGGCTGGGGGCGCATCTGACGTCACATCCGGCGCGGGGCCGCGTATATCCGGCGGGGAGTGACACGCCCTCGGCTCGTTAGCTCCGCCTCGTGGAATCGGCACGTTGCTTCTCATTGGGTGCGTGCGGGGGGGTTACTGGCTCCGCCCCTGACGAGGAGCTGACAGCCAGCCCCTTCGGGGTAACGCCGTGGAGCGTATGGTCATGGCGGGTAACCGAGCCGGTGTGAGGACGCACACTCCCCGCCCCTCTGTTGTTGTAGTCGTAGTTGTAGTTGTAATTGTTGTTGTAATTGTTGTTGTTGTTGTTGTTTGGGGAAGAAGATGGGAGGAGGTATGGGAAAGGTCCTAAACTCACTACTGATGCCATATAATCACATTCTGGTGCAACGAAGAGTCATAATTAATGGAAACGAGGCCTTAACTGACATAGATTAAGAATAACTAGGAAGATGTCCGAAAGTTGGCTACGTGTGGTGCGGTGGACCTGGGCACGACATTTAATGGGGGAATAAGGGGAAGGTCGGCTCTACTGATTGTTATTTACATGCAATGGGACTAGGGAATGGGGGATTGGGGAAAGTTGGGGAGTATTGGAGAAAATAGGGGAATATTTACAAGCGGATATGGAGGCCAAATTCCATATTCGCAACATTGCACCCTTCTCTACCCTCGGGGCGTCCCGACCCGATAAATTTTTACCTACTTTAGTGTGGCACGCAATGTAGTTCCCTCTACTATTAACTCTACCCTGAGTGCGACAGTTTTAGAGATATTCACAAATGAGTAAATATGTCCCCCTGCGACGTTGCACCCTTCTCCTCACAGAAACACACCCACAGGATAACCGAATCCGGAAAGAATTCTCAAACTAAACATACAGCCGGTAGGGAGCATTATTTACACGACTACGCTGCTATCTACACTACGATCCAGGACCTGTCTTTGGAGGAACACATGCAGATGTTATGCATAGAGAGAGCGCGCTTGCCAGCATCGATACACCAACCCACGAGTGCTCTGTGGCCGACGGCCTTTAATAACGTGCAGAGCACCCTTCCCGAGCATCAAAAGCACCACCCCACCACCAATCGGGGCAGTCACCATTGTTCATTGGAATAAAAATAAATTCGACAACCCCTAACCCTGCAGGTGTCTCTTGCTCTTCTTGTGGTGCACTTGGTGTTAACTAAAAGTGGTTCACCTGTATGGCATAGGTGCCACGTTGACCCATAGGTCCATCCCCGGGTGGTGCTTGGCCGCAACCGAACTGCGGTCCATTGTGGGTGGCCACAAACATTGCGGTCCATATGGTGTATCGATCCCGGCAGCAAACAGCGAAAGTGCAGGCCCACAACTGCGCAGCCAGCACCTCTCTCTCCTCTCTCTCTACCCCAAAGCCAGATCCTCGGAGGTGGGAGACAAAAGAAGAAACAAGTGAGTAAGGTGGTAAGGGCGCAAAAGTGCACGCAATGTAAGGTGATGCACACTGGGGGCACATGGGAACCAGGTGAGACAGGTACGTTCCTATCGTACGCCCCCCCCCCCACCAGGTAACCTACATGGCCCCTCCCTTACCCCTTACTGTATCCACACAACACAACACTACCCATAAACATCTACTTTACAAATCAACAAACATCCCTACTGTCTTCCCCGTTCCTCCCATATACCAAATTCGTCTTCTCTCCCTCCTAACCAATCAAATTTGCCATTTTCAACTCTCATCAAAATTTGCCATCTCCAACTCAACATCATAATTTGCCATTACCAATTCATCATCAGTCCCTCCTAGGGAGGGAGAGATGGAATCACCCCAATGTCTCATCCACGTCGTGATGCGTCTCACAAATCCACACAGCGATTCATCTCCTGCAACAAAACAAAGAAAACACAGGTGTGGAGTCATCATCATCACCACAGGTAAGTGGCTGCGTATGGTGCGACAGGTTCATCAATCCTAACTATTTCCTAAATGACTTTAACAACTTTACACTACCCGGGGTCTTTCTCCGGCCAAACCATTGGCCCTCTTACACTATGGGTTCTAAAAACCAATTCCCATTGGCCAAACTGTGGTGCTCTTCAATTTGGGGTCTCACTCCCCCGATTCATCTCCCGGTGCCCTCGTACAATTTCTGGGCTGCGACGTGTACCTCTCCCAGTGGGTCTACCCACCTGCACACCTCCACCACTGCAGTTGCCTCCGAGCTTACCTGCTCCTTACCCTAACCTAACTACCAGGGGAAGGCCCTCTGGCTCTCTCCCCACTCCGTGCCCTCTCTGGCACTGGGCTGCCCGATCCACACCCGGGATCCTCAGGCACCCACTCACAACTACCGGCTCCCAGAGCCCACCTGCGGCCTCACCTGGCCGACATCCTCACAGTGGTGGAGTGCCCAACCAACTACACACACTAACAGGCTACACGCCCAGCCATTTCCACAACACTAATGCACCCATTCACAACACCATTCTGCAACCGCACCACAAATGCCAATATCCAACCACAATTTACCTGCACCCTCTACCTAACACTTACACTACCCGCCCCGGGTGCTCGTGAAAGGGGTCCACTCTTCCCCCATCCACACCTTCGCACCATGCACACCACTCCGTACCACTCACTCCAACTCTCTCCACACACCTGTACCTGCACACCTGTGCTCTCACACCTGGTGCCACCTGCACCCTTCTCTCCCCAAGCGCATTCGCGCTGATCCACACACTCACTACTCATACACTGCTCCACACACCTGTCCAGTTGCACACCTGTGCAATCACACCTGTTCAATTCTCACAAACACGGCATCATCTCAGCTAACTACTCCCTTCTGAAACTTGCGCTTCCCAGTCGCCCCTTTAAACTATTGCGCTCCCACGTCATTATCATCCATACTAATCTACCTGCGTCCCCACTACAGGTATCAGTCACTAACTAAACTTAACGTTACCTAATGTCATCTTCGCTAGATCCCTACACACCATATCCTAACCCACCCGGGCTAGTTTTCACTGCCATACACCCCATAATCTATTGCTCCTTTGCCCCCCACATGGGAAAGGTGGCAGGGATGCCACCCTCTCCCACCGGGCCTATCGCTCCTCAATCCCCCAGTCCTCTGGCACTAATAAGCCCCCCTCATTCAGAGGTACTGGGTCCCGCCTCGGCATCTAAAGCCGAGGCAATCCACGGGGGCGCCTGCTCGCCGGTGTAAGGTCTTATCCGGTCGGCGTGGACGATCCGAGGGAGGGCTCGTGGCCCCATTTTGATCTTAAAGACCACGTCACAGATTTGCGACAGGACGACTCCTGGGCCTTGCCAGGGGGAGGTGAGTTTTGGGCACCTTCCCTTCCGCCTCCGGGGATTAAAGAACCAAATCTTCATCCCCGGAGCGTATTGACTCCCCTGGCTCCGGTCGTCGTACCTGCGCTTCATCTTTTCCCCCGCCAGATGGAGTTGGCGGCGGGCGAAGGCATGGACTAGCTCCATGCCTTCCTCTAGGTGACGTGCGTACCCCTCCCTCGGCGGGTTAACCACTGTGTCTGGCACGGGACCGCATAGCAAGTCGGCGGGAGCCCGTAACTCCCGCCCATACATAAGCAACGCTGGACTGCATGCGGTGGCCCCGTGCTGGCTGGTCCGGTAGGCCATAAGCAAATAAGGGAGATGTTCGTCCCAGTCATCCTGACGGGTGGTGGTGAACAGTGCCAGTTGTTGGATTAAAGTTCGGTTGAATCTTTCCACCATCCCGTCAGATTGAGGTCTTAAAGGCGTTGTCCTGGTTTTTCGAATTGACAGGAGACTGCACACATCTTTTAGTAATTTGCTCTCAAAATTTCGTCCCTGGTCGGTGTGCAACTCCTGTGGAATCCCATGCCGGCACACAAATCCTTCCACGAAGGCCTGCGCTACCACCCCTGCTTCTTGGTTGGGGAGGGCGTAGGCCTCCGGCCACTTGGTGAAGTAGTCCATCACAACGAGGATATACTTATTACCTTGGCGGGTGCGGGGCAGCGGTCCTAGAATATCCATAGCCACCCGCTCAAGGGGGGCCCCCACCTGATGTAATTGAAGGGGGGCCCTCATCCTCCGTGCTGGTCCCTTTTTGGCAGAACAGGCGTCGCATCTCCGACACCAGTCCTGTATGTCGCGCCCCATATTCACCCAATAGAACCTCCGGCGGACCCGAGATATTGTCTTTGTCCTGCCCAAATGGCCGCCGGAGCGGGTACCATGCACCTGTTGCAATATGACGTTCTTGAATTTGTCAGGGACTATCACCAGCCAGGAAGTTCGATCAGAGGGAACCTCCACCCACTTGCGATACAAGATGTTGCCTTTCAATTCCAGGGTCTGCCACTGAGCCCAATATGCCTTTGTTTGTGCCCCGAGGGGGGTGACCTCTTCCCCCTTTGGTCTTTGCCCCAATTTGACCCATTGGAACACCGGCCCCAGAACAGGATCCTCCTGCTGGGCCGTGCTCCAAGCCAACTCTCCAAATTCCTCGTCCGCGGTTAGTGGCAAAATTGGCCCTCTCACCCGGGTTGCCCGGACGACGAGAATCGGGGCGGAATCGCCCAATTGCTCCCTCTCCTCGTGTCTCGCACAAAATTTACAGTTTTCCCCCAGACAAGGACGCCGAGAGAGTGCGTCCGCATTACCATGGGCCTTCCCGGCCCTATGGGCCACATCAAAATCGTACTGCTGCAACTTTTCCAACCACCTTGCAATTTGGCCCTCCGGTTCCTTGAACCGAAGGAGCCATTGCAAGGAGGAATGGTCAGTTCTAACCAAAAATTTCCGCCCGTACAAGTACGGGTGGAAATGGTTCATGGCAGCCAGCATAGCCAATAACTCTTTGCGAGTGACGCAATAATTTCTCTCGGGCCTACTTAAGGCCCGACTATAATAACCAATCACTCTCTCCACGCCCTCCTGTGTCTGAGACAAAACTGCGCCCAATCCTTCCTGGCTCGCATCCGTGTCCAGGGTAAATGTCCCGTCACTAGTGGGGTAAGCTAGAAGGGGTGCGGATGTTAGACACCCCTTCAATTTTTGGAAGGCCTCGTGGCACTCCCGTGTCCAATTAAATCGCGTCCCCTTCTCCGTAAGCCGGTGGAGGGGACGGGCCAACTCCGCAAATTTCGCCACAAAGCGCCGGTAGTAGGAGCAGAGTCCCAAAAATCCCCGCACCTCTTTGATGGTACGTGGTGCGGGCCACTCCTCTACCGCTTTAATTTTGTCTGGGTCTGTTTTTACCCCCTCGCGGCCAATCACGTGACCTAGATAGGCCACCTCTCTTGCAAACAAAGTGCACTTACTCGGGTTCAGCTTCAACCCTGCCTGTCTGAGGCACCCGAACACCTGGTCCAAATTAGCTAGTGCCTGGGGGAACGTTTGGGCATGTACCAGGACGTCATCCAGGTACACCAGGCATGATTGCCATGGCATGCCGCCTAGTACATGCTCCATCAATCTCTCAAAGGTGGCGGGGGCGTTACACAAACCAAACGGTATCACAGTAAACTGATACAGTCCCTTACCTGTGGAAAATGCCGTTTTCTCCTTCCCTGCCCTATCCATCTCCACCTGCCAATACCCACTCTTGAGGTCCAAAGTTGTGAACCAATTTGAGCCCGCAACGGCATCGAGGGTGTCATCAATCCTTGGCAGGGGATATGAGTCCTTGAGTGTCACGTTGTTTAGCTGGCGATAGTCCACGCAGAACCGCGTGGTCCCATCCTTCTTTTTGACCAGCACAACAGGTGACATCCAAGGACTTCCCGAGGGCTCGATCACACCTGCGTCGAGCATTTTTGCAACCTGCTCGTCAGCTTCCGCCCTCTTGCTCCAAGGGAGCCGTCGGGCGGCCTGACGAATAGGCCGGGCCTCACCGGTGTGGATCTGATGTTTCACCAGGCCCGTACGTCCAATATCCTCGGTGGACAGGGAGAAGAGGTCCAAATGGGACCCAACCAGTTTGTGTAAGGCCTCCCTCTGGGTACCTCCCAACTCTACGCTGCTACGATTTACCATCTCGCAAATGGGATCGGGCCAATTCCTACTTGTTATTGAAGGCTCCCCCCGGGGTCGGCTCGGCTGGACGTTCTCGCCCCTCACTGTCGCGACTTCCTCGACGGGGGTGCAGCCAGCTACCCTCGTGCCCCTTACTATAGTGCGTGGTTCTGTACTCATATTTATTACTCGGACGGCCACTACCGGTCCGTCCGTTTTTACAAGGGTGCGGCCCACGATTAAACCCGGTATGGACTGCGCTGCCACCGGTTCGACCAGGCCGCAGGACTCCTGCCATGTTGGGCGAGCTGCCCATCGGGCCGGCACTATCGCCTCGGCCCTTGGGGGGATGGTCACGGCCTCGGAAGCCTCCAGCTCCGCTCTCTCGGCCGTGCTCACTCCCCCTAACGGCAGCTCTTCTACTCCCACCTGCAGGATCCCCCGGCACAAGTCGATTTTACAACCGCTGGCAGTCAACAGGTCCAACCCTATTAAACATGGGTCGCACACCTCCGCCACCCAAACATCTATCTCCCTCCTTACCGACCCTAACTTGAGGGTCACAGAACCACGCCCTATGATCGGGGCCGTTACCCCGGTAGCAAGCTGCAAACTATAATTTTGCAGGCGCTGGATCTTATCCCAGCCACCTGCGCTCGAATCAAGGACCACAGGGCTGATGATCGTGGCGCTAGCTCCTGTGTCCACTACGGCGTCTACCCCCACGCCGGCAATTTTGCATCTAATTGTCAGGCTACCGGTTCCAATTTGGCCACAATAAATGACCTGTCGCGTCAATGAGGGCTCTCCTCCATCCTCTGCTGCCGAACACCGCCCTACGTGCCCGACACCTTCTAGTTTCCCGGGGTCTGGCGGGGGGGTGTCTGGGGTCGGCTAACCCGCTCCCCCCTGGGCGGAGTTGAGGACCTCAACTGCCGGGGATCATCCCGGCGCGCGTTTCGACAGTGCCGCGCCAGGTGACCCAGGCGGTTGCAGGTATAGCACCTCACCTGGTAAGGTGCTTGCCTCCGGAATTCCAAATTCCCCCCCCTGTAGGTCCGAATTGGATTACCCGCTCGTGGTCCACCGCGGGCCACCTCCGGGGCCGCCTGCCATGGTCCAGGTCCTGCCAGGCGCTGGTCCACCAGCCTCCGGACCATGCCCGCCAGGTCAGGACCCACGTCGGGGGCGGGCCCCCTAAGGGGTCCGCCCTCCATTGGGGGTCCCATCTGGCGGACCGCCATTGCGAGACGCTCGCCCCCCCGGGCCAGGGGCCTCGCTGCTTCCCAACGGGCCGCAGCGTCAGCCGCCTGGCTCAGAGTCTGCGGGCGCCACATGGCGAGCTGTTGCCGGAGCTCAATATCCGGGAGGGCCTGGATAAAATGGTCCAGCGCCAGGCTTTCCCGGGAATCCGCTGCCATGCTAGCATGTGCGATCCCCACTGCGCGGCGAATGTCGTGGGCAAGTTCCCCGATGGCTTCCTGGGGCTTGCGCTTTCGCAGCGCGAGCTGAGCTTTAACAAGCTCGCTCTGCTGTTCTATTCCAAATCGATTAATTAGGGCGTCGCGGAGGGCTGGCAGGGTGAGAGCACCCGCTGGTAATGCCGTCAGCACCTCCGCCGCCGCGCCGCGCAATGCGGCCACCAGGTGTACTCCACCTTCGTCCTCACCCCAACCGTTACCCTTACACACACAGTCGAACTGCGCCAGGTACGCGCGTAGATCACTCTTGCCGTCATACGGCGCAAGTGGGACCTTGTGGGACCACCTCGTATGCGAGTCGTTGCCCGCCGGCCGGACCCCGTGCGTCGCCCCTTGCGGGGTCAGCGCGGGGCCGAACCGGCCGGGCCCCCACAGTACACTACCCCCAAGGGGCTCTCGTGCCTCCCCGGTCCCTCCAACAACTACCCCTGTTGGTGTTGATGCATGGGTCACACCTCCGCAACCCGCTACCCATTCCATACCACCACCACCACAACCTTGCTCACCCACACCTCGCACCTCTCGTTCCATACCCTCCGGACCAGCCATACACCTCACTCTTGGCCTCTCACGAACATCCGGGTCTATCTCGACCCCCAAGCTTATTAAATCACCTGGCGCATCATACGCACGACCATATTGGTCACCACTTACACCGGGTCCTCTTTCTCTTCGCTTCTCCTCCATCACCTGCGAATCCCTCATCCGGTTAATGAGCACATCATCACGATCCGAACACAGACTTTGGACCAATTCTTTTACTTCCTCCTTTATCTCTTTCTTATCCTCTCTCCGTCGCTTCTTAATTTCGCTCACCCCTTCTTCCACTTCTTCTAATTTTTGCTTCATCCCCTTCATCTCTTCGTGCGCCCCTTTAAGTTCTTCCTCTAACTCCACTTTATTTTTTTCTATGTGCTCCCGCACCTCCCGCTCTTTAACCTCCATTACCTCTACCACCTTGTCCATTTTCCTCGTCAGGTCCTCATGTACCGTCTGACACTCTTTTTTAATTACCCCTACGTCCTTTTTCATCTCCTTCTGTGTCGATTTTAAACCCTCTATTACCGCTGTGTTCTTCTTTACCTGGTCCCCCAACTCCTTTTGTCCCACTGTCAGTTGTTCTACTCCCAGCGTCAACTCCTCTATGCCACCTTGCAATTTTACAGTCCCCTTTCTCACCTCTTTCTCCATGCGCTCCTTACAGTGCCTCACCTCCTCGCGCACTCCTCCGACCTCCTCACTCACTCCTCTTCTGATCTCCTCTCCCATCACTTGCATCTCCTGCCCAGATGCCACCCTCATCTGCTCCATTTCCTCCCTGTGAGCATCCAGTTTGGTTTCTACCCCCATTCTGACCCCCTCTATCTGCTGCCCCATTTGGTTAACTTCCCTTTCCGCTTGGTCCCTCATGTCCCTCAATTTGCCTTCCATACTGTTTTCTAACCCCTCTAACCCTTTTTTCATCCCTTCCATTTGATTCTCTTGAGCGGCCATTCTGTTTTCTACCCCCGTTAACCCATTCTTTACTTCTTTTATCCCGTTGTCTAACTCCTCAAAATTATTGTCTAACTTCCCAATTTTCTTGTCTAACTCCTCAAAATTATTGTCTAACTTCTCACTGGTACCCCTCGCTTCGTCCCTCATTACCCCCATTTGGTTTTCCAATCGCTCACTATTCTTTTCCATAAGGGCCGTCATTTGTATAAAAAAAAAGTTCCAATCTTCCCAGCGGCGCTACTTCGGTCGCGGGCACGGTGACCAGCGAGGCGCCATTTTGCGCGCCCGCTTCTTCGTGCGTGACGGCGCTATTTTGCGAACCTGCCGCCCTCACTGCTTCGCTCTCCTCCTGTCCCTCATTTTGGTCCTGGATCGACCCTACCTCACTCTCCTTTACCGGACCCCAGCTGTCTTGATCCGCCATAGCGCGACTTTCAAAATTCGGTTTTTATTTTTTATTTTCGTAAAACAAATTGAAATTTCGCCGTTATAATTTCGCGCGGGAAACGCGCTCCGAATCGATTCGGTCGAGCGCCGTACGCGCTCCGGCTCGATTTTCCCTCCCAAAATTTGGGCCTAACTAATTTAGTCCCGGGTTCGAATTCCACTCCTCGACACCAATTGTTACAGACGTGGCTTGGATGTTATTTACCGAGCGGTTTTATGGTATGACCACGTCTGCACAAGTTACCCGATTGTGCCCGAACGTTGACTAATCGCGCTATGCTAGACCAATGAAGGAAAAAGAAGACACACGGCTGGAATTAATACGACACGACACCAGGGATACGGTTCTCAAAGGTTGTTATTACAATAATGCGGAAGGTTTAGATTACAGGGACAAGAGGGAAACATAGGAAGGTGGGCACTTAAACACAATCTTATATTATTCCCAACAGACGACAGATAAACGGGACAAGGCTCACTCACACGGGGTTTGATGCAAAGGACAGGCGGGTAGCGATCGCTCCAGGTGCACCTGGGCTCAGGGCAGGATCACGTACGGTCCAGTTTAAGAGATGCGGTGGAGGTATTGCAGCGCTCGAGGGGTGGCGACTTCTCTCTCCAGGCTGGGGGCGCATCTGACGTCACATCCGGCGCGGGGCCGCGTATATCCGGCGGGGAGTGACACGCCCTCGGCTCGTTAGCTCCGCCTCGTGGAATCGGCACGTTGCTTCTCATTGGGTGCGTGCGGGGGGGTTACTGGCTCCGCCCCTGACGAGGAGCTGACAGCCAGCCCCTTCGGGGTAACGCCGTGGAGCGTATGGTCATGGCGGGTAACCGAGCCGGTGTGAGGACGCACACTCCCCGCCCCTCTGTTGTTGTAGTCGTAGTTGTAGTTGTAATTGTTGTTGTAATTGTTGTTGTTGTTGTTGTTTGGGGAAGAAGATGGGAGGAGGTATGGGAAAGGTCCTAAACTCACTACTGATGCCATATAATCACATTCTGGTGCAACGAAGAGTCATAATTAATGGAAACGAGGCCTTAACTGACATAGATTAAGAATAACTAGGAAGATGTCCGAAAGTTGGCTACGTGTGGTGCGGTGGACCTGGGCACGACATTTAATGGGGGAATAAGGGGAAGGTCGGCTCTACTGATTGTTATTTACATGCAATGGGACTAGGGAATGGGGGATTGGGGAAAGTTGGGGAGTATTGGAGAAAATAGGGGAATATTTACAAGCGGATATGGAGGCCAAATTCCATATTCGCAACAATATACTAGCGGGGTCACCCGTGGGAATCCCACGGGCATGGACGTGTGTGACATTTCGACATATTGAGTTAGATGCTGCACCTGCACATTCAGTTATATAAAATGGTTACTGGTAATTGATCACATCCACAAATGATGTAATCCACACAATTTATGTACTTTACATAACGTTAATAGGAATACATGCCCGTGTAGCTGGGAAATACAGTTTGTTTGAAATAAATCACAAATATCAGAAGAAAGTTTTTTAAATTTAGAACTATTCTCAGAGTTAAACATCACCGTAATATTATGCGGTTGCTTCAACGTTTTCGGTGAATTATATGTCATTCCCATCTACACGGGCATGTATTCCTATTAACGTTATGTAAAGTACATAAATTGTGTGGATTACATCATTTGTGGATGTGATCAATTGCCAGTATAGTAACCATCTTATATAACTGAATGTGCAGGCGCAGCATGTAACTCAATATGTCGAAATGTCACACACATCCATGCCCGTGGGATTCCCGCATGGATGTGTATGGCGAATTTTAAATATACTAGGGCATTGCCCGTACTATATCTATATCTAAAATTATATCCCCCCCCCTCTATTTACATGAAATGGTTTGGTCCAAAGCGAACGGCTTCCGGAGTTTGGTAAAGAAATCGCCATCGCGTGCACAAACGCGCAGGAAAGCGAATGAATCGCAAATTCGTTTTTATTAGTTTTAAAACATAGTTTAACGCCAACATAGTTTGCAAACGTGAAATAAATGAATACGCTCTCAAATGTGCCATCCGAGGCAGAGTGTGTCCGCCACGTTCGGCACACGCGATAGTTCGCTGCTCTCTGATTGGTTGAATCGTTTTTTGGACATAGCTCGGTAAGTAATTGTCCGATTAATATGAAACCTTGAAAAGGCACATCCTCGGGTCCCCAGCAATATACCTGGCAAGTTAAAAGTATATCGGACCCGTGGTTGTCGAGAAACAGCGGTCACAGACAAACAAACGTACAAACAGAGATTACTGGAATTATAGATAGACTAGGGCATGCCCGTACTATATATATGCCCGTACTATATATCTATCTAAAATTATATCCCCCCCCCCCCTCTATTTACATGAAATGGTTTGGTCCATTCGCAACGCCAAAGCGAACGGCGAACGGCTTGCGAGTACAGTAACAATCCCCCCCCTCTATTTACATGAAATGGTTTCGTCCATTCGCAACGACCACAGAACCCCCCCCCTCTATTTACATGGAATGGTTTGGTCCATTCGCAACGCCGGCACACGCGATCGTTCGCTGCTCTCTGATTGGTTGAATCGTTTTTTGGACATAGCTCGGTAAGTAATTGTCCGATTAATATGAAACCTTGAAAAGGCACATCCTCGGGTCCCCAGCAATATACCTGGCAAGTTAAAAGTATATCGGACCCGTGGTTGTCGAGAAACAGCGGTCACAGACAAACGTACAAACGTACAGACAGAGATTACTGGAATTATAGATAGATGTCGACTGTTATTTTAGGCGGTGTATTTTCGTTTATCATCATGGCGCGATTTAAAAAAATATATCTCTGCATTTTCCTCTCCAATACCTCCTCACACTTTACACACACACCGGCCCATGTTTACATATACACACACACACACATATACACCCACACACATATACACATACACACACACGTACATCGACACACATGCGTGCACACACACACACACACACACACACACACACACACACACACACACACACACACACACACACACACACACACACACACACGTACAGACACATATACACATATGCACATATGCAAATATGTATACACATATGTATCCACATATACACATATATACACATATATACATCTCCACACACACACACACACACACACACACACACACACACACACACACACACACACACACACACACACACACACAAAAACAGACACACACACACACACACACAAAAACAGACACACACACACACACACGTACAGACACATATACACACAAACACACACACACAGACATGTATATACACATACAACAACAACATGCATTTTAAGGCCATTTTCCCTGCTAGAGCGGGGGTTAGCCTACATACACATACACACACATATATACACACACACACATATTCACGCGCACACACACACACACACACACACACACACACACACACACACACACACACACACACACACGTACACACGTACACACACGTACACATGTCCCACATGTATATATCCCACATCCCACATGTATATACATGTTTAAAGTGTACGTGCCCTTCCCCCCTCCCCCGCCCGGCAACGCTGGGTACTTCTGCTGGTAACGAATAAAATAAAAACGAAGAAATAGGTGGAATTGGCTGAAATTCGCTCGGTGAATTCACGCGGTGTATTCGGTTCGGCTCGGTTCACTCGGTTTAAAGAAAAAGCGATAATGTCGACATGTTGCTGTCTGTGTCATGTTGGGCGGTGTATGATACTCGTTGGCTGTTGGGCGGTGTATGATACTTGTTGGCTGTTGGGCGGTGTTGTGCGGTGATATGGTGTATTTTAAAAAATATATCTCTGCATTTTCCCGCGTTGGTGACACCGAGTCGTTCTTCATCGATCGTCTCATTCATTTTGGAAATGGAAGTTTCCACGCAACGCATGAATTGTCACGATCCTCAAGAGGAATTTGTCTCGTAATCATCAAATGATAAATGGCAAGTAAATTATATTGTGGAAAATTAAAGATTTCAAATAAACCTATTTAAAGTGTATGCGCACATAACTAATAAAAAAAACGAAGAAATATCTCTCGGTAATTTCCTGAAACATATTTTACTTCCGGCTAATATGTTGAATGAAATAAAAACGAAGAAATATATGTCGGCATCATTGTTGACGTTTTTGTGACGACTATCATCAAACGAAATAGTAATATATCATAACGGAAAAGCAAAAGCGAATTTTTAATATATATCGACACGTTGCCGTCGGTGTCATGTTGGGCGGTGTATGATACACCATGACGCGATTTTAAAAAATATATCTCTGCATTTTCCCGCGTGTGTGGATTGTTCTCAATTATTGCTGACACCGAGTCTAAAAGTAAAACCATCGATAAAAATGAAATCATATGGTGAGTTAGATTGGAGATAAAGGCGTGAGAGAGACTCAATGGCCTTGAAGTTACAGGCCTTTGAGAATTCATTTCGTTCTATAAACGGCAACTTTCATCGGATTTTCTTCCCGTTTTTTTTCAACCGAGTCTAAAACTATGTTAGCGACTGTGAAAAATGAAATGATTTATCGAATTTGATTTGAAATAAAACTGGGGGAGAGCAAGACACCACGGGCCTACAAAACAGGACTCAAAGCTATGCGAGTTAATAAAATGGTGGATATTTGTTTATAGCCACTCCCAGAATGGGTGGAGCTATGGGTGGAGCTACTCTGCAAACCGAGTAAGCCACACCCCGGACAGACACCCAACAGATAGACAGACAGACAGACAGAATCATCTACGGCTATTATAATATAGACTAGCGGGGTCACCCGTGGGAATCCCACGGGCATGGATGTGTGTGACATTTCGACATATTGAGTTATATGCTGCACATTCATTTTTACAAAATGGTTACTGGCAAGTCATCAGATCCAGAAATGGTGTGAATTTAGTTATTTCACATAATATGTGACCCCTCACTCCTCTCCACCTGACACTCTCCTGTCTCCACCTGACACTCTCCTGTCTCCACCTGACACTCTCCTCTCTCCACCTAGCACTCCTCTCCTCTCCAAACCCTCACATCCCTCTCCTTTCCAATCCCTCACCTCTCCAATCCCTCACACTCCTCTCCTCTGCAATCCTTCACACGCCTCTCCAATCGCGCCTCACACTCCTCTCCAATCGCGCCTCACACTCCTCTCCAATCGCGCCTCACACTCCTCTCCAATCGTGCCTCACACTCCTCTCCAATCGTGCCTCACACTCCCCTCCAATCACTCCTCTCCAATCGTGCCTCACACTCCTCTCCAATCACGCCTCACACTCCTCTCCAATCGTGCCTCACACTCCTCTCCAATCGCGCCTCACACTCCTCTCCAATCGCGCCTCACTCGCCTCTCCAATCGGCTTTCCCCGTCTCGTTTCTCTCCTTTTTCTCCCGTCTCGTTCTTTTTCTTGCTCCAAATCGGCCCGTTGGAATCGGAAATCGGCCCGTCTCGCCCGTCGGCCCGTCGGAATCGGAAATCGGCCCGTCTTGCTTTTGTGCTTGTGCGTAAATAAATTGTGTTCATGACACCATTTCTGGTGTTGGGCTAGCGGCTAGGGTGCCGGCTTAGGATCCTGGGTTCGAATCTCGGTCGATCGCCGAATTAATGCCAGGGGGGTTGACTCAGCCTGTCATCCTTCCGAGGTCGGCTAATTGAGTACCAGTTCACTGGTAATTCCCTGTTTGTCGTTGAAGGCGGCAAAAAGGGTTGGCGTCAGGAAGGGCATCCGGCCGTAAAACATTGCTTCAAAAAGGGGACAAAAAAACAACAACTACCACGGTCCCCGAAAAGGCCAACCCCCGCTTTGCGGGGAAAAATGGCCTCTAAACGGTGGTTTTTACACCATTTCTGGATCTGATGACTTGCCAGTAACCATTTTGTAAAAATGAATGTGCAGCATCTAACTCAATATGTCGAAATGTCACACACATCCATGCCCGTGGGATTCCCACGGGTGACCCCGCAAGTTTGCATTGACGTTCGTCGATGGACTCGTTCGCCCGTCTCATTCGTTTTCTTGCTGCATCCTGTTCAAGTCTGCGTTCTTCATCGATCGTCTCATTCATTTTGGAAATAGAAGTTTCCACGCAGCGCATGAATTGTCACGATCCTCAAGAGGAAGTGTCTCGTAATCATCAAATGATAAATGGCAAGTAAATTATATTGTGGAAAATTAAAGATTTCAAATAAACCTATTTAAAGTGTATTCGCACATAACTAATTTTAAAAAACGAAGAAATATCTCTCGGTAATTTCCTGAAACATATTTTACTTCCGGCTAATAATGTTGAATTAAATAAAAACGAAGAAATATATGTCGGCATCATTGTTGACGTTTTTGTGACGACTGTCATCAAACGAAAAAGTAATATATCTTAACGGAAAAGCAAAAGCGAATTTTTAATATATATCGACACGTTGCCGTCGGTGTCATGTTAGGCGGTGTATGATACACCATGACGCGATTTTAAAAAATATATCTGCATTTTCCCGCGTGTGTGGAATGTTCTCAATTATTGCTGACACCGACTCTAAAACCATCGATAAAAATGAAATCATATGGTGAGTTAGATTGGAGATAAAGGCGTGAGAGAGACTCAATGGCCTTGAAGTTACAGGCATTTGAGAATTCATTTCGTTCTATAAACGGCAACTTTCATCGGATTTTCTTCTCGTTTTTTTTCAACCGAGTCTAAAACTATGTTAGCGACTGTGAAAAATGAAATGATATATCGAATTTAAAATAGATATCGACACATTGCCGTCGGTGTCATGTTGGGCGGTGTATGATACACCATGACGCGATTTTAAAAAATATATCTCTGCATTTTCCCGCGTGTGTGGAATGTTTGTGGAAAATTAAAGATTTCAAATAAACCTATTTAAAGTGTATGCGCACATAACTAATAAAAAAAACGAAGAAATATCTCTCGGTAATTACCTGAAACATATTTTACTTCCGGCTAATATGTTGAATGAAATAAAAACGAAGAAATATATGTCGGCATCATTGTTGACGTTTTTGTGACGACTATCATCAAACGAAATAGTAATATATCATAACGGATAAGCAAAAGCGAATTTTTAATATATATCGACACATTGCCGGCGGTGTCATGTTGGGCGGTGTATGATACACCATGACACGATTTTAAAAAATATATCTCTGCATTTTCCCGCGTGTGTGGATTGTTCTCAATTATTGCTGACACCGAGTCTAAAAGTAAAACCATCGATAAAAATGAAATCATATGGTGAGTTAGATTGGAGATAAAGGCGTGAGAGAGACTCAATGGCCTTGAAGTTACAGGCCTTTGAGAATTCATTTCGTTCTATAAACGGCAACTTTCATCGGATTTTCTTCCCGTTTTTTTTCAACCGAGTCTAAAACTATGTTAGCGACTGTGAAAAATGAAATGATTTATCGAATTTGATTTGAAATAAAACTGGGGGAGAGCAAGACACCACGGGCCTACAAAACAGGACTCAAAGCTATGCGAGTTAATAAAATGGTGGATATTTGTTTATAGCCACTCCCAGAATGGGTGGAGCTATGGGTGGAGCTACTCTGCAAACCGAGTAAGCCACACCCCGGACAGACACCCAACAGATAGACAGACAGACAGACAGAATCATCTACGGCTATTATAATATAGATTAGATTAGATTAGATATATTAGATATATTTATATATATATATATATTATATATATATATATATATATATATATATATATATATATATATATATATATATATATATATATATTAGATATATATATATATATATATATATATATATATATATATTTATATATATATATATATGTACATTGTACATATACACATTGTTACGGTTTTTAGAACCTTCACTAGTAAATTTTAGTAAATGTTTCCCTTGTAAATGTTCCCCTGTAAATATCCCCATCAATTGGCTTGTTAAAGATCGCACCCTAGATAGTCCATGTACAACACGTAGCGAACCATAGGAGCTCTCCGTAGTTATTTCATTATTATGTATTTCAGTTAAGGATCTGTTCCCAGTAGTTGAATCTGCGTTGCATTAATCAAATAAGATAGGCCCCTTTCAATTTCCCCAATCGCCTCACCCGCGTCTCCGCAAAGTAACGGTCGAGCAGCGTTCGCTGCTCCTTGCCTTGATGCGGTTGTTGGCCCCAAACCGCCATTAGCCATGTGGTCGAGCCAAGGAAGGAGGGGGCGGAGCCACCAGAACAAGGTGTGGCACTTCGACTCGTCATCGGAGGTGGAGTCAGCAAGCCCTTACCGACCAACCAGGCCTGGCGAGGTACCATCGCGGGCGTGGCTCTATGAAGCGTGCATTGATCTGGAGGCACGTAATATAAGCGCCAGCGCGAAGCCTTTGAACGCAGATGAACGGAGATGAATGGAGATGAACGAGAATCGACTTGGGTTGGAGACGGCGTGTGGTGAGTTCTTGCTGAGAGAAACGAAGCTGCGCGGAGCCCTTTGACAAGCGCTTCGAAAAGCCCCTACCGCGTGAACGAATACGTGAGGCTGCCACTGGCTGTTCGCTTCCGGCCCGGAGCGTGGACCTGGAGCGGACCTCTTTGCTGTGCCTCGGCCCAAACCTTCCAGCCCTGCTGTCCCACCTGGACCCTTCTCCTTCTTCCAGTCCTTCCTGCCTGCCATTCCCTGTCATGTGAGTCTGTTTGTCTGTCTTGGGCGTTGATAATATAAGACTGTTTAAGGCTGCCCTGTGTATCTTCTTCTTCTTCTTCTTCTTCTGTATATTACTTTTGTTTCCTCCTCTTCTTTGGTTTTGTATATAGTTAATAAATGTCTGTTATTTCTTACCTTTGGTTTCTTCTTTCCCCCGATCACTTTTGTCCTGTCTCCAATTGAGTACCTGTGGCACAATTTGGCCAACGCTCGGAATCGGGTTAATCAATTGCTAACGGCTCGAATAGCGGATTGCTAAACCGCTCGGCAAATACCATCTTGTCCGTGGTTCGAGCGGTACTTGTCTCCGTTTTGCGGAGGGATTGGTAAAGGTATTCGGGATAACACCTTGACCAATAACCCTGACCAATTTCACCCCGCAAAAGAGCGTTATAAGTACCAGGACTAGAGACGGCCAGCTTAACAGGCCAAGGCGATTAACCCCCCCTTGCTAAGGGGAGTGTCGTCTCTGAGATCCGTAACAATATATATATATATATATATATATATATATATATATATATATATATATATATATATATACAATATATATATATATATATATATATATATATATATATATATATATATATATATATATATATATATATATATATATATATATATAATATATATGTGTGTGTGTGTCACGCTACCAGATTCTTGTACCAGATGCGCTAAACATCTACTGCGTATAAACGCCATTGAAAGGCGGTGCCAAGTGTTTCACTGTTTACGCTTCCGGATTGATCGTTTATCAGCAATAAACCGCCGGAAATATACCTTTATTGGCCATCTGGTGACTCTGCTGCTGTTGGTGGCAAGCGTGCCAGGCCAACCTGCTCTCACTGTAAGCCGGCCGGCCATCGCAGAAGCAACAGGGGTGTTGTGACCTGTCCACTACTTATATGACAATCTGATTCATTTTGTTGACTCATGACTGAAAATGATTGAGACAGTCATTATAGTTTGTGCAATTGATAAGACCTGTGCATGCTGCTCAGTGCTGTGCATCCAGTATGCATGATATTTTATTCATATACTAGACAAAGAATATCGTTTACTGAACAATGCTGTACTTGTATGTACTTTGTGAATTCGGCTCAAGACAATGACTTGACCTTTGAATCACACTTCTGGCGGCCAACTTAATATCCAGTGGGGTTTTCAAGTGTAAGTAGTATGATGCCACATGCATTTATTGTCCTTCATGGATAAGTCAAGCCTTGTGTACATACTTCTTGTAAATGGTGCTTCACCAAACGTGTGTGAAAATTCTATACATGTCGGCCTACTCGTCATTTTGCCTTGATATTTTGGCATGACAGCTTGGGCTAGCATACAGATGGGGGGGGGGGGGGGGCGAGGATTTACAGTATTTGTGCACAGTTGCAATGCAGATTATGCTTGAAGATTCAATGCAGATTATGCTGCACATAATAAATACAGCAGTAGTAGAAGAAATATGTGCGTGTTTGTTTCCCATAAATTCCAATTAAAATCAGTGCTGGTCACAACTTATTTGCTAGGAAAAAGTGAAAAATACAGAACATTGGCAAGGTGCCAAAAAAAATTGGCACTCGGCCAATAACTCTTATGGTACTTTTATTTACTTTACTTGTCCAACATCATGCTTGAAAAAAACCTTTAGAACCCTAGAAATTGATTCTGATTGTAAATTACTGGTTGGTATTTTTTGCGAAATTTTCTAGATTTCCTGGCATGAAAAGTTGAAAAACTTGACATTGGGTTACACATGAATATTTGAATTTTTGTTTTCATGCATTTGTAATTGCCCAATTTGACCAACCCTGCTATTTTATGGAGGTACAGGGTTGGTACTTTAATGCTGCAGGTATAACTCCAAATCCATAATTTGAGCATCTGGTACAAGAATCTGGTAGCGTGACACACACACACACACACATATATATATATATTGTTACGGACCGCGGATAAGATGTTGGTTTGCCGAGCGGATGGCACCGCGGCCCTAACAGTCACCCCGACTAACCCAATTCCCGAACGTTGGCCGAATCGCGCCACAGATATTCAATTTGGAAACCTCTAAAGCGACCGAATGTAAAGAGGAAGAAGAAGACGTACAGAAGAGTAACAGGATTTATTATTTACACACACTAAGCAAAAGGAGCAGTCAAGGTTATATACAGGGAAAATGGAAAAAGCAGGTGACACAGTGAAAATACTAGCTTAACTATACAAGCTTAGTTAGCCCTGGGACAAGACAAACAAAACAAACTCACGTACACAAGAAGGATGGAATGGCAGGAATGGATGCTGGAAGGAGGAATGGGAAGGTTCAGCTGGGGCAGATGGTTCGGGTTTGATCCCGCACGGGACGTCGGCTGGACCTCGACGGCCACCGATGCCACCGCTCCCTGCTTCCGCTATCTGGGTAACGGGTTGAAGCTGCCTGGTGGAGTCAAAGCTGCTCCTCTGGCTCACCTCAGGACGCGTCTGCCGTCTCTGGCGCAACTCTTTCTTGGACCCTTTTTGCACAACTCTGTCTTGGTACCTTTTGCGCAACGCTTGTCATTCACCTCTCTTTGGCGCAACTTTTGTAATAGACCTTTGGCGCTACTCTTATAATTGACTTCTCGTGCAACTCTTGTAATTGACCTCGAACCTTCTCTCTCGCTCTCTCTCTCTCTCGCTCTCCCTCAACGGCGTCCGCGCGCTCTTATATTACGCCTCGGGCGATCAAGCCGCCGGCCTTCAGGACACGCCCCTCGGTGAGCTCGCTTCGGCCCTGATTGGTGGGCACAGGCCCTCTGACTTCACCCTTGATGATGATGGGCGGGCACGCCCTTCTTCCCCAAGCTGAGCACATGCTTAATGGCGGCAATTGTAGTTGGCAATGCGAATGGCAATTGACGAAAAGGGGGGTTGGAAGGGAATCTACCTTATTTCACTTGGTGCAATTTTTTTTTTTTTTTTTTTTTTTTTAATACAAGATCGAGGCTCGTGAAAGAGCGAACATTAATCACACAGAAAGACAAACCGACACATAAAACATATAACATCGGGAGCGGTAGACAAGATGGGGAGAGAGGGGGAAGGACACAAACACAACATTTGAGAGCAGGGACCGAGAGACATGGAGACATCGAGAGATCTGAGAGAGGGCGAGGGCTTTGGGGGGTGGGGGGGCATGGGAAGGGGGCGGTGGGAGAGGTATAAAACATATGGACACTGCCAGGACTTCCAGGAAAGAAGTTGGAATTTCAAACAAGGTGGATCTGGGGTGAATTAGCGGGGGTAGAAAAGATCAAGGTTTTGGATGGGGGAAGATAAGAGATGGTGGTGAACAGCTGTTTTAAAGACCTGGAGGGAGGAGTGGGATTGAAGGGAGTGAGGGAGTTTGTTCCAGAGGCGGGAGAAAAGAGGAATGAAAGAGTGAAGGTGAGCAGAGAGCCGAGATTTCGGCAGTTTAACCATCAGAGGGTTGCTGGCAGATCTTGTGCGACCTGTAGGAATATTTGGGGGACAGAGCACAGAGAGAGCTGGGGGTGCAAGGCCGGAGAGGAGTCGGTAGAAGACAGAAAGACCACCTACCTGCCTGTGGTGAGTGAGTGAAAGGCCCTCAGAGATAGCTTCATCGCGGGAGATTCCAATAATTCTGAAAGCTTTGGTTTCAACAGCGTGAAGCCGAGCTAGGTGTGAGGCAGGAGCACCGGCCCATAGGGGAGAACAGTATTCCATTGAGCTGCGGATGAAAGCCTTGTATGTGGTGAGGAGCTCAGGTGTGCCGAGGAAGGACTTCGCACGACGGAGGATGCCCAGTCGGCGACTGGCTTTGGAGGCCAGCTTGGAAATGTGGTTTTCCCAAGAAAGATCATGGCAGATAGTGAGACCCAAAATCTTGAGCGACAGAACTTCTTGGAGAGGATTGTTGAGAAAGTAGATGGGAGGGTTGTCCAGTCGATCTTTTCGGAGAGACATAGTAAGAGTGTGAGATTTGTCAGGATTGAAAGACATGTTCCACTTGTTTGACCAGTCTGTGATTTTGTCCAGGTCTTCAGAGAGTGAGGAGGCAGCAGACTGCCGATCTGAGGGAAGAGGAATGGAGCGGCAGAGAGTGGAGTCATCAGCAAAGAGATAGAGAGGATTTTCGAGAGAGTCAGAGAGATCATTGATGAAGACCAGAAAAAGCACGGGGCCCAGAACACTGCCTTGGGGAACTCCAGCCTGAACAGGAAGAGGAGATGAGAGAAACCCATTCAGGGCCACACGTTGACGACGACTAGAGAGGAAGTCCGCCAGCCATGTGTGGAAATTTCCACGGATACCAAAGGAGGAGAGTTTGGTGAGCAGAGCGGGGTGCCAGACCGTGTCGAAGGCACGTGATATGTCGAGGGAGACAGCTCTAATTTCCTGTTTGGCATTGAGGACCTCCATCCATTGTTGAGACAGCAGAAGCAGCATGTCCAGAGTAGAGTGACCTGGTCTGAAACCAAATTGATGATCAGAGATCAAGCCATTGGAGAAGAGGAAAGATTTCATATCCGAAGCAATGATGGATTCCATGACTTTGCTGATAATTGGGAGAAGGCTGATTGGTCTGTAGTTGCTAGGATCTGTTTTTGCACCTTTTTTGTGCAAAGCGGTGATGTTGGCTGATTTCCAAGCAGATGGCAGTTGACCTTGAGCAAAAGAGAGGGTGAAGAGAACAGAGAGAGGGTGAGATAGAGCGGCAGAGCAGGATTTTAGGACCCGTGGGCTGATGCCGTCGGGTCCAGTTGCAGAATCAGAGTCGAGGGTTGACAGAAACTTTTCCACTTTGTCAGGAGGAAAGGACACGGAGTCCAGGAGCAGCAGGGTACGACTGGGTATGGTGGGTACAGAGAGGGATGGGTTTGGGACACAAGATTTAGAGGCAAACACAGAGTTGAGGCATTCAGCTTTTTCACGTGCGGAGTCAGCTGTGTAGCCGTTTGAGGTAAGGGAGGGGATGGAGGGGGAACAAACACCAGTATGGAGTATTTCAATTAATGGAAGACAAAGCCTTAACCTAATACACAGAATAAGGAAATAAACTACTGAACAGGGATATTATGGTGTCCTTCGTGTATGCTTTATGGAACTAACTACGGGAACGCCCTTTGACCTTTATACAACACTGGAGTAAGGAGGGCGATATTTTAACAACAATTTACACAATAACAACAACAACAAAAAAACCATTCTCATATCCACAACACTGCACCCTCCTCCTCTTAGGCACGTCCCGGGCCTCTTACCTTAACTTTTAGTGTGGCACGTAGGTGTAGTTCCCTCTACATTTAACCTGACCCTGAGTGCGACAGTTTTAAAACATAAATAAATATGTCCCGCTGCTCCATTGCACCCTGAACAGATTCACGCCCACAGCTAACCGAATTGCGGAATTGGTCTTCAAACTACACATTGACGGTGGGGAGCATTATTTACAATGACGTTACTTTATTTACAAAACTAACCCAGGACCTGTGATTGTTCTTTCTGGGGGGGGGGGGGGGGGGGGGGGAGACAGTCTGCTCTGCATTGACGCACCATGAAAGCACCCAAAACGCACCAATACACCCTCAAGCACCAATCGGTGCATAGTCATCACTGTTCATCAATAAAAATAAAAACAACAACCCCTAACCCTGCTGGTGGTCCCTTGCTCTTCGGCTCCCTCTGCTGGCTATTTGTTCTTCCAGATGTTGTCTTTCTTTCATTTTCTTACTGGCGGCCTATTGGTGGAAATAAAATGCACCCAACATGTCCATTTTTATTTATTTATGGCCCACAGGGCCGACTAGTGTGGTTCACCTGTGGGGCATCAGTGCCCTGTGGCCAAGGTCCGCCAGCAAGATCTCGGGCCTTCGTGGCCGTTTCCAGCAGAGGGGCCTTGCCCCAACCCATGGGGTCCATAAGTGGTGCTCAGCCACTGACATGTGGTCCATAAGGTGGTGCATCGATGCAGACAGCTGTGGTTGCGAGAGGTTCGGGTGCACAATGGCCGACTCACGCACGCTCCCCTCGGCGCCCAGTGGCGTACAGGTCCTCATGTGGGAGACAAAAGGGGGAAAAGACAGATGAGCGAGGGGTAAGGTCACAAGGGTACACATCAATAAGGCAATGCAAGGCGAAGTGCGTACGGAGAGCGAAGTGAGAAAGCTCGTCCCTACCGTACGTCACCCCCCCCCTGTCACCTACTCTACCCTTGCCCTTACCCCATATTTACAAAATCTACACATTTAGAAATTCGTCGCTAATGTCACGTCTCCCCATATTTCCCCTACACCAAATTCGTTACCACAATCCCTCTAACCAAAATTTGCCATCACCCAATTCATCATCAATCCTCATAAGGAGGGAGAGATGGAACAACAAGCACAATGTCACACCCACGTCATGATGCGTCTCACATTCCAAACATTTGCACCAAAATAATAAAAACATGGCATGGTGTGGAGTTACGTCACCCCAGGTGAGTGGATGTAGATGGTGCGAGGAGACTTCAACCCTAGCTAGCTTCTAAATGACATTAACACACTTTACACTACCCGGGGTCTTTCCCTGCCAATCCATTGGCCAACTTACACTATGGGTTCTAAAAACCAATTCCCATTGACCAAACTGTGGTGCTTCTCAATTTGGGGTCTCACTCCCCCGATGCAACTCCCTGTGCCCTTGCACAATTTCCGGGCTGGGTCGTGCAGCTCTCCCAGCAGGTCTACCCACCTGCACACCTCCACCACTGTAGTTGCCACCCGAGCTTACCTGCTCCTCACCTAACCTATCTAACTGGGGAAGGCCCCTCCTGGCTCTGTCACCCCTCGGTGCCCTCTGGCACTGGGCTATCCGGGTCCGTCCTCCGGATCCTCGGGCCCCATCCACAACAACTCTACCGGCTCCCAGAGCCCACCTGCGGCCTCACCTGGCCGACATCCTCACAGTGGTGGAGTGCCCATACAACTACACACACTAACAGGCCACACGCCCAGCCATTTCCACAACACTAATGCACCCATTCAACCATCAATCTTCCACCACACACCACAGATGCCAATATCCAACCACAATTTACCTGTACCCTCTACCTAACACTTACACTACCCTCCCCGGGTATTCGTGATGGGGGTCCATCCTCCTCTCCCCCATCCACACCCTCGCACCATCCACTCCACTCCACAGTTTCCACCATACTCACTCCACGACCATCCATTCCAATACTCCATATATTCCACACTCCATGTAATCCACACAACCATTCTCCATACCTCCTGTAGTTGCACACCTGTGCAATCACACCTGGTGCCACCTGCACCCTCCTTCCTCCCTGGACCATTTGGTCAGCACAACTCACATCACTATCACTCACTCAGACACTGCTCCATACACCTGTTCAGTTGCACACCTGTGCAATCACAATACAACTCACAATCACAATCATTTACTCATACCCTGCTCAATACACTTTCGATCCTCACACACAAGGCATCATCTCATCGAACTACTCCACTCTGGAACTTGCGCTTCCCAGTCGCCCCTTTAAACTATTGCGCTCCCTCGTCATTATCATCCAACTAATCTACCTGCGTCCCCACTACAGGTATCATTGTCACTACCTAACCTTAACGTTACCTAAGTTCAATCTTTTCTAGATCCCTACACACTATATCCTAACCCTCCCGGGCTAGTTTTCACTGCCAAACCCCATAAAACTAGTGCTCCTTTGCCCCCGCTGTGAGAGATGGCAGAGTTGCCATCCCACCACATCGGGTATCTCTCACTACCAATTTTGCACACCAAATTCCAGCTAATTAAAAATTTGCCAATATCTGCCAATCATGCTACCATTACCAATCATCACTCTGCCAATCCTTTGCCAATCAAATTTTGTTTTTCTAATTTCGGGTCCAAAACACTATCCTCGTCACACGTCTACTCACTAGTACCTCTCGGTGCGCCAATTCATCTCCAAAGCTTGGCTTCGTAAAGCCGAGCAATGAATGTGGTTTGCTTGGTGCCGGTGGCTGGATGCGTCTGACACTCGGTGAAGGGAAGGAGGTTTACCCGGGCCGAGGTCCCACGCACCATCTCGGCACAGGACCGTCCGATGCCCCAATCTCGGCCGGCCAGAGCGCGGCAACCACAAGGGGTCACTGTGTCGGCCCTTCCAACCGGACCGCCCGCTCCGCCTGGCGGAGCTTGGACGCGACCGTTCCGAGCGAGGCCCAGCGTGGATCGCGTACGGCGGTTCTTTCGAAACCGCAGTGGTTCGGATCCCCACTGGTCCTTGCGGCACGTGAAGCCCGGTACGCACCGAGGGCCCGATTCGGCTAAACGTCGTTCTAACCGCTAACCCGGTTAGCATCGATGCTCCATTCGCATGCTTACACCCCGCAGCCCGTTCCTTGCTCATACATCCAGCTGTCTCCATTCTCTTTGTCATTGCACCTTCCCTGACACACCCAGGTACACTCATGCCGCTTACAGACTTTGTCACACACCTGACCACCGCACATCTTTGCACACACTCGTCGTTCGCACACCTCACCAACACACCTCTTCGCGCCCCCTCCTCGGTCACCTCCTCTGTGACAACCACAGGTGTGCTCTCACTTGCACACCCAATCACGTGCCTCACTACCAATTCCAGTGTGCATTCCCACACATGCTCTACCATTCCAGGTGTGCATCCTTCCATTCCAGGTGTACATCCTCTCTCACCTGCCACAACCAACTCACGCTCCGTGTCACTCTCACTGCTTCCACCACCACTCTTGGTCGCGCACTCACCGTTACTCTTGACAGCGCACTCTGTACTCATGCACCCGTCCGTTACACACCTTTCTCGCGCATCCTCATGTGCACACTCTCCCATTACACCCTCTGTAACACTCACCACAGGTGTGCATTCTCCCTTACTCTTGACAGCGCACTCTTCCCTCATGCACCCGTCCGTTACACACCTTTCTCGCGCATCCTCTTGCGCACACTTTCCCGTTACACCCTCCGTAACACTCACCACAGGTGTGCATTCTCTCGTTGCACCCTCTGTAACACTCCCCACTCCGCGCTTCCATGTGCCTCCTCGCACCCGCGCTACGACCAACTCACTCTCGACAGCACACTCACTCCTCGGCGCGCACGTTTTCCTCACACACCCCAGAGTCGGACATTCTCGCACACCTCCTCTTTCGCACACCGTACCTGTCGCACACTTCACCAACAGCCTCTCACGAACACCCGGATCCAAATCAACCCCCAAGCCGACTGAAGCTCCCCTCACATCATATACATTTCCACGTATAT
The DNA here is from genome assembly GCF_964187855.1 of Myxine glutinosa. Lineage (NCBI taxonomy): Eukaryota > Metazoa > Chordata > Myxini > Myxiniformes > Myxinidae > Myxine > Myxine glutinosa. The sequence continues at coordinate 446,691,444 of NC_136261.1, read as the reverse complement.
CGCCACTCACCTTGGCACCTCGTCTCCGCACCTCCTTCGCCACCTGCAAACTCTTTATTTGGTTAGCGAGCACACAATCATGATTCGAGCACAGACCTTGTATATATTCCATCACCTCCTCCTTTATCTCCCTCTTAGTTTCCGTCAGTCTCTTCTTAATTTCACTCACCCCCTCTTCCACCTCCTCTAATTTTTCCTTTACCTCCTTCATTTCCCGGTGCGCCCCTCTATCTCTTCCTCTAACGCCACCTTAACCGTTTCTATGTGCGTCCTCACCTCCCGGTCCTTCGTCTCCATTACCTCCGTCACCTCGTCCAGCCTCGTTGTCAGTCCCTCACGTACCATCTGACATTGCCTCTTCGTCGCTATCAAGTCGTCCTTGATGTCTCTTTGTGTCGCTTTTAACCCTCCTAGTACCGCAGTGTTCCTTTGTACCTGCTCCACTAACTCTGTCTGTCCCACCGTCAGCTGTTCCACCTCCTGCGTCAGGTCCTCTATGCCCCCCTGTAACCTAGCCGTTCCATTTCTCACCTCTTTCCCCATACGCTTCTCACCTCGCTTTACCTCCTCGTGTACCCCCGAGACCTCCTCGCTTACACCTCGTCGTATCTCCTCCTTCATCTCCTCCATCTCTTTTGTAGATGCCACCCTCAACTGTCCCAATTCATCCCTCTGAGCATCCAATTTACCTTCTTTTTTCTTTTTTCTTTTTTTGTATACTGAATCGAGGCTCGTGAAAGAGCTAACATTTATTTCACAAACAAATCAACCAGACAAACAAAATATATAAAAAGAGGGAGCGGTAGACAAGATGGGGACAGGAGGTGAAGGACTAACCGACTAACCCGATTTTCACCTCCTCTATCTGGTTCCCCATCCGTTTGATTTGCCGGGCGGATTGCTCCCCTATTTCCCGCAATTTGCCTTCCATCCTATCTTCTAGCCCCGTTAACCCATTCTTTACCTCTTTTATTCCGTTGTCTAACCCCTCTCTTAATTGCTCACTAGTACCCCTCGCTTCGTCCCTCATTGCCCCAATTTGGTCTCCCAGCCCCCTGTTCTCTTCCATGAGGGCCCGCATTTGCAGCATGAATAGGCCCCAGTCCATTGGCGGCGCTGCTACGGTCGCGGCCGTGGCGACATTTGGCGCCACCGTAACCACGTGCGCGAGAGCGCCATTTTGCGTGCCTGAAACCTCCTCTACCACATTGCCATTGTTCTCCTCCTCCCTTTCCTCCACATACGTTTCCCCGAGGTCCTGGGTCGATTCTACCCCGTCTATTTCTCCCACCGGCATCCCGTCGCCTTGACTATCCATGGCACGACTTCAAAGTTCGGGTTTTTTTTTTTTTTAAACAAATTTCAGCAGCTCGTAATTTTGAGCGCGCTTCGGGTCCAATCTCGCTCCCGACACCAATTGTTACGGACCGCGGATAAGATGTTAGTTTGCCGAGCGGATGGCACCGCGGCCCTAACAGTCACCCCGACTAACCCGATTCCTGAACGTTGGCCGAATCGCGCCACAGATATTCAATTTGGAAACCTCTAAAGCGACCGAATGTAAAGAGGAAGAAGAAACGTACAGAAGAGTAACAGGATTTATTATTTACACACACTAAGCAAAAGGAGCAGTCAAGGTTATATACAGGGAAAATGGAAAAAGCAGGTGACACAGTGAAAATACTAGCTTAACTATACAAGCTTAGTTAACCCTGGGACAAGACAAACAAAACAAACTTGCGTACAAAGAAGGATGGAATGGCAGGAATGGATGCTGGAAGGAGGAATGGGAAGGTTCAGCTGGGGCAGATGGTTCAGGTTTGATCCCGCACGGGACGTCGGCTGGACCTCGACGGCCACCGATGCCACCGCTATCTGGTTCCCACGGGGTAACGGGTTGAAGCTGCCTGGTGGAGTCAAAGCTGCTCCTCTGGCTCACCTCAGGACGCATCTGCCGTCTCTGGCGCAACTCTTTCTTGGACCCTTTTGGCACAACTCTGTCTTGGTACCTTTTGCGCAACGCTTGTCATTCACCTCTCTTTGGCGCAACTTTTGTAATAGACCTTTGGCGCTACTCTTATAATTGACTTCTCGTGCAACTCTTGTAATTGACCTCGAACCTTCTCTCTCGAACCTTCTCTCTCGCTCTCTCTCTCTCGCTCTCCCTCAACGGCATCCGCGCGCGCTTATATTACGCCTCGGGCGATCAAGCCGCCGGCCTTCAGGACACGCCCCTCGGTGACCTCGCTTCGGCCCTGATTGGTGGGTACAGGCCCTCTGACTCCACCCTTGATGATGATGGGCGGGCACACCCTTCTTCCCCGAGCTGAGCACATGCTTAATGGTGGCAATTGTAGTTGGCAATGCGAATGGCAATTGACGAAAAGGGGGGTTGGAAGGGAATCTACCTTATTTCACTTGGTGCAATGGAGTATTTCAATTAATGGAAGACAAAGCCTTAACCTAATACACAGAATAAGGAAATAAACTACTGAACAGGGATATTATGGTGTCCTTCGTGTATGCTTTATGGAACTAACTACGGGAACGCCCTTTGACTTTTATACAACACTGGAGTAAGGAGGGCGATATTTTAACAACAATTTACACAATAACAACAACAAAAAAAAAACTATTCTCATATCCACAACAATATATATATATATATATATATATATATATATATATTGTTACGGACCGCGGATAAGATGTTAATTTGCCGAGCGGATGGCGCCACGGACCGAACCGTTTTTACAATGACTAGACCCGATTCTGAACGTTGGCCAAATCGTGCCACAGATATTCAATTTTGGAAAAGACAAAGATGACGCGGATGTGAAGAAGAAGAAGACAAAGACAAAAAAAAGGTTTTAAATACGATTATAATTTATTACTATTTACAGGACCAAAGAAACCAAGGAAGAAGGAAAGATAATAAAATAAAGACAGAAAGAGGGACGGACCAGAAGGACACAGTGAAAATTCTAGCTTACCTATTACAGTCTTAATTAATACCCTGGACAGAACAAACAAAAGATGGACTCACACGAATGGGGAATTTGCAGGCAGGAATGGAAGGACTGGAATGGTTTGGGACGGCAGAGAAGGGGAGGAAGGCACGGAGCTGGCTGGAGCTTGATCCCTCACGGGACGTCGGGCTGTACCTCGATGGCCGCCGATGCCACCGATCCTGTGGTGTGCGCGGGGTAACGGGTCGGAGCTGCCTGGTGGAGCCAACGCTGCTGGTGGGGGGCTGGCGTGACGGGTTCTCTCTCCCTCTCTCACAAACTCGCAGGACTCTCTCTGGGGGCATCTGTGATCTGATCTCCTCCCTCCTCGACTCTCTCTGGGGGCGTCTCTCGCGGGTTATATAAGCCCCACCCTTGACCCTTTTGCGAACCTCCCCCAAACGTTCTCTCTCCGCCCTCTAAAGCCAACCCCTCATTCTAGGTTGGTCGGCAAGGGCTGGTTCACTCCTCCCCTCTATGACGAGGTGGAGACACGCCTTTCTTCCCCGACCTTACCTCGTGGCTAATGGTGGTTTTGGGGCGATTCGAACTAGCCCCAGCCAAAGGGCAGCAATGGCGAATGAAGAAAACCGCCCAAATGCAGTTGGCAATTGCAGCAAACCTGGCAAACCTGGCACTTTGAAGATGCCATGTCGGAGGGATCTACCTTATTTAATGCAGTGCAATGGAGTGTCAAATTAATGGAAGACAAGGCCTTACCCTACTACACAGAATAAGGAAATAACTGTCAACAAGGAGGAAATCTATTATTGGCTACGTGAGTGCTTGTGAAATAACTACGGGCACGACCATTGACCTTTATACAACAACAAATGGAGGACGGAGGGTGATATTTTACCACAACCTTTTACAACAACATTTTACCACAAAAAAACACCATTCTCATATCCACAACAATATACACTCAACCCTCGGCTATCGCGAACTCAGCTATCGCGTTTCTCTGCTATAGCGGCTACCTAAAAAACTGCACAACTCGCGCCCCAAATACGCGCTATCGCGCACCGGAAATGGTGGAAAGGGTGCTACGTCATCACCGAGTGTGGGGAAAGAGAAATCAAGGGAAATCAAGAAGAGGAAGAACTTAACTTACGCTCAGAAATTCGAAATTGTGCAGTTGATAGACAATGGTGAAACAAAGCGAAGTGTTGGAAAGAAATTTGGGATAAATGAGTCAACAGTGCGAGGTATTTACCAAAACCGTGATTATCATAGAAACGTCGATAAGATTTAACAATCAACAGTGAAGCAAGGTGCTCCTTTATTAATACGGCACTGGCAGGTTACGAGGAGCAGTATCATGCCCACGTCAACTCCCTCTGCCAACGCCAGATCACCGAATTCTTACGGCCAGACTCGGCGTCAGAACAAGTCTAATCGGGGGACATTAGGGTAACCTCGGTGGGGGGCCAAACTGCCGTTCGAGACCTCAATCTATGATGTAAATGCTTGATAATAAGAGTTTGCCGTCAACAACCAACACACCAACCCAGTTCCAATTTAAAAACATGCTGCAAAGTCTCTCTCTTTCACACACACACACACACACACACACACACACACACACACACACACACACACACACACACACACACACACACGTAGTCTACGTGATACGCAGGTATACGCCGTATACCCACTAGGAAAGGTCCAGGATTTCCGTATACCCGATTAAAAATGCGCGAGGATACGTAACAACATAGTTTCGTGACAGAACTTTCACAACCCAGTATGGATACTTTGATGATGTTAAGTGCCTTTTCAACCTTTATTTGTTAACACATTCACATAACATCTAAGCTAAATAGTTCTTAACTGGCTGAGTCTTGTTGATAAAAAATTGAAAATAAATTGATGTTGGTAACACATAACCAATCTTTCAGAATGCTCTCGATTATGTGTAGATGCATTGCATACTGTATGCATTAGTGAGTGTGGTGGTGCTTATGGGGTGTCGCTTCAGGACGGGTGTCGCTCCGGGGTGCGTCGCTTTGGGACGGGTGACTATGAGGCTGGAAGGGCAAAATCACAGTATACCCACTACAAAAAACTAGACTACACCACTGCACACACACACACACACACACACACACACACACACACACACACACACACACACACCACAAAATATAGCCGACGAGCAAGTTTAGCGCCAAAGGCTTGATCTGCGGGTGGGTGTGTGTGGGGGGGGGGGGGGGGCACAACAACTCATTTAGGTGGGCATGGCCCATGAATGCCCCCACCCCCCCCCCCCCCCATGACGCCGACCCTGCTTACGGCGTCGCAACGAGGCACAGCCCTCTGACGTTGAGCGCTTCTCTGGTACTACAGCTGACACAATCCTGGACGAGTTAGAGGCACATAGGGGTGGTCAGGTCAATAAGACTCCACCCAAGCCTCGGAACCTACCCAACCACCTAAGCCCCTCATCTTCCCCAAAAAGGTAAATAAAATGGTAAAAAAGTACTTGTTTTACCATTTCATTTTTATTTACATGTTGTGATCTTGTTTCATGGTAGAAATGGCAGAAACGTAGGTCCTTATGTTTACATAGGTAGGTGTTTATATGCTAGAAACACTTGGTAAAAAAGTGGCAAAAATAGGTTAAATATGTGGTTAACTTGGGGGTCCTGGCACCAATTAGAATTATTACCATACGTTCTTTAGTTCGGCTATCGTGATTTCGGCTAACGCGCACCGATAGCGGCACCATTTAGGCGCGATAGCCGAGGGTTGAGTGTATGTATGTATGTATGTATGTATATATATATATATATATATATATATCCACGATATCCATTTTTCCGTTCTCCAACCTATAGCTTTGTCTTTAAAAACTCAACGTTTCGGCCAGCAACCCAGCAAGCGCTGAGCCTCCACTGGCCTTCATCAAGAGAAGTTCCCTTGTTCACCTCCTCCCAGATATATCTGGGGGGAGGGGTGGGCCTATTCTATCAACCAATCACAAAGCTGCGTTGCGAGACCTCGTGACCATGGACCCATGCTCGGCTTATGTTGCAAGTGTTTTGTGCGTGTTTGAGCGGTGTATTGTGTTTTGTTGTCCGTGTTGCCTGTGTCGGCTATGTCCCACTTTGTCTTTGTCCTCCTCCACGCATCGGTGTCTCTCTGGTGTATTTATGCATGAGAGGTCCGTATGCCTGTGGTAACGCCACAGTCTCCTCTGTCAATGGTGCCCGCGTTTGGCCAGTGTGCCAGGCCTCCAGTATTCGCCTCCTGGCCCGGTTCGGGGATGCCGCCAGCACGTTCACATTGTCCCATAGAGGAACATGGCCCGCCCTTATTCCATGCTTGGCGATAGCAGTTCTTTCTGGGTGATTACACTCAAAGGCCTTGTGGTGTTCATTAATGCGCTGGCCGAAAGTTCTTCCAGTCTCGCCTATGTATTCTCCACCACAGTCACATGGAATGGTGTATACCACACCTGTGCAATCATTCTTCAGTCTTTTGTCTTTGACCTTGGTCAGTGCACGTCTCAAGGTGTATATAGGTTGGTAGTTGACCCTCACCCGGACCGGTCTCAAAATCCTGCCAATCCTTTGAGATACCCGTGGCACAAATGGTAGCACGCAGAAGCCCCTTAGGTGGTTCCTGTGGCACGTCCTGGATTCTTGGAGCCGCCAGTACCATTTCATTTTTTGGGCAGAGGTGGTCTGGGTAGCCATTGGCTTTCAATACCCATTTGAGATGCTTGATCTCTCTCCTTTTGCCCTTCAAGGTGGACGGTATATTCCTTGCCCTTTTTACGAGTGTATTCACCACAGCTCTTTTATGGTGCAGTGGATGGCAAGACGTGAAATCGAGGTAACGCTCGGTCTGGGTGGGTTTCCTATATACTGCGGTACTTAAGCTTCCATTGAGGTTCCTCCTCACCAGGACGTCCAAAAATGGAAGCGACCCATCCTGTTCTTCCTCACAGGTGAATTTGATGGAAGGAAACATTCCACTGATGCCCTCCCGGATTGCATTAACAGCCGTGCTGGGGCAGATGACAAAAGTGTCATCGACATAGCGGTACCAGACACGTGGCTGTGTTGGGAGGGATGGGATGGTGCGTGTTTCCAGCTCTTCCATCACCATATTGGCAACCACCGCAGACACCGGGGAGCCCATCGCAGTGCCGAACACCTGCTTGTAAAATGTGCTGTCAAAGACAAAATAGGTGGAAGACAGACAAGTGCTGAGGAGGTCACAAACGTCATCAACATTCAACTTGTCGGCGGCCTGTTTCCAGCAATCATCCTCCATTAGCCTCTGTCTCGCCACATCAACCGCCAGGGTTGTGGGTATGTTTGTGAATAGCGAAATGACGTCAAAGGACACCATGGATTCTTGTGGATGGATCGTGGTGTGTGTTATTTTATCCACAAACTCGGAGCTGTTGCGCAATCCTCGGTCGGTTTTTCCCACGAGGTACTTTAGTATATTGGCCACGAACTTGGACAATGCATAAGATGGTCCATTGATACACGACACTATGACCCGTAATGGAACGTCTTCTTTGTGGATTTTTGGTAACCCATACACTCTGGGAGCGACGCCGTTGCTGCTATACAATCACTGGTAGTTTGTGCTCGATAGTCTTCCTGTTCTTTTTAACCTTGCAAGCAGCGAGTTTAACGTGCGTTCTTCCTTCTTCGTTGGATCCTTCGTTATACGTTCATAGGTGTTCGTATCATTCAATAACTCATGCATTTTGTCCTTGTATGTCGAGCGGTCCAATAAAACTGTCGCACGACCTTTGTCCGCCGGTACAACCACAATGTCGTCCATCCTGCGCAGCTCTTGCAATGCTCGTCGTTCCACTGAATCCAGGTTGAAATCATTTCGGCTGCGGCGGGGTGGGCGGAGTAAAACTGCTGCCACACGTGACCGAACCTCGTTCTTGACGTCATCCGACCGTACCGTGATGGCGGTTTCAACTCGTGACACGATCACATCTGTCGGTATTCCTTTTGGAGTGACCGCAAAGTTAAGGCCTTTTCTTAATACACTCATATGTGAATCTGTGAAATGTTTACCTGAGAGGTTAACCACCCATTGGTCCTGGAGTGAATCGCTGGCGTTTCCTTCGTGCACCAGTTTGTCTTGGAGTGCAGCAAACCTTTTCTCGTGTTTCTTCTTCACTGACACCAAGGTGGCGCTGGCAAAGTTTGAAGCTCTCTTTTCCACGCGAGTCCATTCTGCCATCGGTAAGGCCGTGCGGATCGCATCAGCAATCCGGTTTGTTCGGGCGGTGCGTGATCTGATCTTGTTATGGCACATCGATACGAACAGACGCAAAAACCTCCGCCCCATGGCGTGCATGATCCGACGTGCTTTGTATCCTGGAAGAGGTGGTCTAAAACGGAGAGGTTTGGGTAGGACATCTTTGTTCAGGCAACGATGGTTGAACCTCAGATGGGCCTTGGTCACTTCGATCTGCTCCACAAGTTTCGTGTACAGTCAACATTGTCTAGCTACGTGTCTGGTACCGCTATGTCGATGACACTTTTGTCATCTGCCCCAGCACGGCTGTTAATGCAATCCGGGAGGGCATCAGTGGAATGTTTCCTTCCATCGAATTCACCTCTGAGGAAGAACAGGATGGGTCGCTTCCATTTTTGGACGTCTTGGTGAGGAGGAACCTCAATGGAAGCTTAAGTACCGCAGTATATAGGAAACCCACCCAGACCGAGCGTTACCTCGATTTCACGTCTTGCCATCCACTGCACCATAAAAGAGCTGTGGTGAATACACTCGTAAAAAGGGCAAGGAATATACCGTCCACCTTGAAGGGCAAAAGGAGAGAGATCAAGCATCTCAAATGGGTATTGAAAGCCAATGGCTACCCAGACCACCTCTGCCCAAAAAATGAAATGGTACTGGCGGCTCCAAGAATCCAGGACGTGCCACAGGAACCACCTAAGGGCTTCTGCGTGCTACCATTTGTGCCACGGGTATCTCAAAGGATTGGCAGGATTTTGAGACCGGTCGGGGTGAGGGTCAACTACCAACCTATATACACCTTGAGACGTGCACTGACCAAGGTCAAAGACAAAAGACTGAAGAACGATTGCACAGGTGTGGTATACACCATTCCATGTGACTGTGGTGGAGAATACATAGGCGAGACTGGAAGAACCTTAGGCCAGCGCATTAATGAACACCACAAGGCCTTTGAGTGTAATCACCCAGAAAGATCTGCTATCGCCAAGCATGGAATAAGGGCGGGCCATGTTCCTCTATGGGACAATGTGAACGTGCTGGCGGCATCCCCGAACCAGGCCAGTAGGCGAATACTGGAGGCCTGGCACACTGGTCAAACGCGGGCACCATTGACAGAGGAGACTGTGGCGTTACCACAGGTATACGGACCTCTCATGCATAAATACACCAGAGAGACACCGATGCGTGGAGGAGGACAAAGACAAAGTGGGACATAGCCGACACAGGCAACTCGGACAACAAAACACAATACACCGCTCAAACACGCACAAAACACTTGCAACATAAGCCGAGCATGGGTCCATGGTCACGAGGTCTCGCAATGCAGCTTTGTGATTGGTTGATAGAATAGGCCCACCCCTCCCCCCAGATATATCTGGGAGGAGGTGAACAAGGGAACTTCTCTTGATGAAGGCTAGTGGAGGCTCAGCGCACGCTGGGTTGCTGGCCGAAACGTTGAGTATTTAAAGACAAAGCTATAGGTTGGAGAACGGAAAAATGGATATCGTGGATATAATTCCCAACCGCCGTTCATTACTTGATATATATATATATATATATATATATATATATATATATATATATATATATATATATATATATATATATATATATATATATATATATATATATATTATAATAGCCGTAGATGATTCTGTCTGTCTGTCTGTCTGTCTGTCTGTCTGTCTGTCTGTCTGTTGGGTGTCTGTCCGGGGTGTGGCTTACTCGGTTTGCAGAGTAGCTCCACCCATAGCTCCACCCATTCTGGGAGTGGCTTCATATAATTATAAACAAATATCCACCATTTTATTAACTCGCATAGCTTTGAGGCCTGTTTTGTAGGCCCGTGGTGTCTTGCTCTCT